>NC_135576.1:106782764-107091164 GCF_965152235.1 Eretmochelys imbricata | reverse complement strand
GGCTTTGGGTCAGAACGCACAGTTTCACAACAAAATTCGACAGAGTGTTTTGTGCAATTCTATTGTCAAGGTGGAAAATAGAGACACCGATTTTCTCAGATTTGGTCTCAACCACCACTTTTGACCTTAAGATCCTCCATGATCTTAAGGTCAGATGTAAGGGTCACTTCAAGTTCTTTAAAGCTACAAGCCTGAGTTGCAAGTATCAAATCATCAGCATACTCAAATGTCTTTGCTATCGTTTCAGGCATATCGCTTGTGTATACATTGAAGCATGTTGGAGCATGTACAGTGTCTTGTGGTAGCCCAAAGTGCATTCAAAGTGCATGGCTAGCTGGTTTAACCTTCAAGGTATAGGTGCATCCTTCGGCTGCTTAAGTATGGTGTTCAGCAGCCTGAGAAGCTGCACATAATGGATTTCTTTGGCATGTTTCAGAAGCAGACCATCTCTCCAGACAGTGTCATATGCCACTGACAGATTCATGGAGGCAGTACCACTCTTGAGTTTTGGTTGGAATCCAGCCTCAATGTTTGTTAAGAGGGCTGGGGTAAAGGTCACAGCAACTTCTATACAGTCAAAAAACAGCTTGTTCCGATGGTAGGTTGGTGTCCACACTGGGCCCGATTCGGTTCAGAATCATACACTCCACCACCTCAAGAGGAAGATTTGCATATAAATAGAAGGCTGCAGGTCTTCCAGGCTTTAGGAGGCAAATACCTTGGCTTCTTTCCACACGCAGGAGATTTCACTCGTCTCCAGGATATTGGTGAAAAGCTGCATCATCCATTTCTCTGCTGGTGGACCCAGGTTATATAGGAATCTAGCGTAAATACTACCTTTTCCTGCTGCTTTTCCCAATTTTGCTACATTGATTTCCTTATTTGGGAACAGTCCAGACGATTGGAACAATGGAGTGCATATGGACATCACCTACCAGAGTTGATGTTAGACTTGTTTGCAATACTGTTTGTCCACTGGCTGTTTTGATGTCCACAAAAGTTTAGCAGTGATGGCTGAATCTTGGGATTTGCAGGTTCCAGAAGCGTGCTCGAGTGTGTGAACTTCACACTACTCATGATAAGCAAGGGTATCAGAGTCTTGACATAAATGCATTTTAATTATTACTATCCTCTTCGGCTATATAACAAATCTTACTGTACTCATTTATTGAACCCAGAACCTCTGAATAGTATCTTGAATTTCATAAATTTTATTTCCCTTTAACTTTATTCACATTTCAATGTAATTATCCTGTGGGAGTGCTTGTTGCACATACATATTGCAATTCATTCAATTTTTTTATTATTATTCACCAGCATGTGTGAACATTTCTTTCTTTTTATTTTCCATGTCCAAGTGAGCCACTACATTTAAAAGAAAAAGGAACCTATGGAAATATCAGTAATTTACATTTTTGAATGTACAAAACTAATAAAACAATTGCCATAATTAAAGATGTTTGGCATTCCCATACAGTAGTGTTACTATCCTTACACATTTTACCTTATATTTCACAACATCTAATAAGAGTAAGATAATTATATGCCAGCTGACAGGTTGCATGCAGTTGTGCCATTGTAATTTATGGATACATTATTTAAAAAAAATCCAGATTGCTATTTTCATTTGTGGAGGTTTCACTAGGGGCTAGTCCTGATTCAGAGCATTGTGGAAGGTTAGTGCCCTTAACGTTAGGGGCTTTACCATCCCCTGCTGTGGAAAAAACGTTGGGACGAGACAAAGGGTCTGCTAGAAATTCTGTTTTCTCCTATCTGGAGTGAGGGGGGCTTCTTTCTTTCTAATTTCCAGCATCATCTTGAGAACAGAAGGAATATTCTGGAAAGTATGTGGAGCCATAGGCTCACAACCAGGGTGTATCAGCGTGAGTCTTTGGGTTGTATTGGGAAGAGTCGGCATTTCCTAGTTGCTCCCTGTACTTCCATCCTTTTGCTTGGTAATATAGCTATCTCAGAGCCATGAGGCAATTGCTTGCCCTCAAGCATCTGCACTGTATCCTCAACAAAGGAAATTCACCAGGATTATGGAGGATCATACCAGATACCTCAGCTGTTCACTGGCTCAGCATGCCCCCTATCAACCCATCAATCCCACAATGGGATTATGCCACAGCTTCCACAGGCTTAATGGCAGAGGACAGTATGTATCAGAGCTGATGCCCCCAGTAAAATACATTACTGGCTTTTGTTCTCCTATACCTACACATGTGAAGTTGCTTATGTGAAGGAAGGCTGTAGGATGTCACTGGACTGGGACATAAAAACCAGGGTTCAATTCTTGGCTCACTCACTGACTTTTTGTGTGACCTTAGGCACCTCACATAATCTACTTGCATCAGGTGAGGTATTGCCAGTGGAGATAAGGAGGTATTAGTACCATTATACAAGGCACTGATGAGACCTCATCTGGAATATTGTGTGCAGTTCTGGTCTCCCATGTTTAAGAAGGATGAATTCAAACTGGAACTGATAGAGAAGGGCTACTAGGATGATCCTAGGAATGGAAAACCTGTCTTATGAAAGAGACTCAAAGAACTTGGCTTGTTTAGCCTAACCAAAAGAAGGGCTAGAAAGAGATATGATTGCTCTCTAAAAATATATCAGAGGGATAAATACCGGAGAGGGAGAGGAATTATTTAAGCTCAGTACCACTGTGGACACAAGAACAAATGGATATGAACTGGCCATCAGGAAATTTAGACTTGAAATAAGATGAAGGTTTCTAACCATCAGAGGAGTGAAGTTCTGGAACAGCCTTTCAAGGGAAGCAGTGGCGGCAAACGACATATCTGGCTTCAAGACTAAGCTCGATAAGTTTATGGCAGGGATGATATGATGGGCTAGCCTAATTTTGGCAATTAATTGATCTTCAACTATTAGCAGTAGATATGCCCAATGGCCTGTGATGGGATGTTAGATGGGGTAGGATCTGAGTTACTACAGAGAATTCTTTCCTGGGCTCTGGCTGGTGAGTCTTGCCCACATGCTCAGGGTTTAGCTGATTGCCATATTTGGGGTAGGGAAGGAATTTTCCTCCAGGGCAGATTGGCAGAGACCCTGGGGGTTTTTTGCCTTTCTGTGCAGCGTGGGGCACGGGTCACTTGCTGGAGGATTCTCTGCACCTTGAAGTCTTTAAACCATGATTTGAGGACTTCAGTAGCTCAGACATAGGTCAGCGATTTGTTACAGGAGTGGGTGGATGAAATTCTGTGGCCTGCGTCGTGCAGGAGGTCTGACTAGATGGTCATAATGGTCCCTTCTGACCTTAAAGTCTATGATACTCTGGTCCTCCATACTCCATCTGTAAAATAGGGATACTACTGCCTATCTTACAATCTAAAAATGATTGCAAAGTGCTCAGATGCGAAGGTAATGAGGGCCATATAAAGAGGTAGATAGATCATCTGCTGCTATTATAGGAAAATAAGGGTCCTCACAGATAACAGTCTTCATTAACATCAGTGCAGCTGGGCAGGTGTCCTCATGATTAACACTCAGACAACATTACCATCCAAGAAAGTGTGTATACACATTACACTCACACACAAAAAATAGGTTACCATAAACCAGAACCTTTCCGAGGTTAGTATTTATTATTACTCTTTATGATTACATAAATCAAACAACAGTGTCCTTTACTACCCCCGTTTACTCCGATGTAGCTTCTATTGACTTCAAACGTCCTGGTTAAGTTAAAATTCCTCATTTTTTCATAATGGAGACATTTCTGGTAAATTGGAAATGATACCACAAACAAACCAAAGCAACAATGTATTTCCTACTGTGCCTTAGGCTGTTTTTTCCCCACTGCAACCTAATAATTGTTGTTTTTCTTGTACCAGAAATGATCATTACATTAAAATAGAATAATGGCAGATATTTTACATTATGATTAAAATTTGCAAAAGTGCCTAAATGATGTAGGAGCCCCATCTCAAAAAAGATACATTGGAATTGGAAAAGGTTCAGAAGAGGACAACAAAAATGATTAGGGGTATGGATCAGCTGCCATATGAGGAGAGATTAATAAAACTAGAACTTTGCAGCTTGGAAAAGAGACAACTAAGGGGGGATATGATAGAGGTCTATAAAATCATGACTGGTGTTGAGAAAGTAAATCAGGAAGTGTTATTTACTCCTCCTCATAACACAAGAACTAGGGGTCACCAAATGAAATTAATATGCAGCAAGTTTGAAACAAACAAAAGCAAGTATTTTTTCACACAATGCAAAGTCAACCTGTGGAACTGCTTGCCAGAGGATGTTGTAAAGAACTAGATAAGTTCATGGAGGATAGGTCATCAATGGCTATTAGTCAGGATGAGAAGGGATGATGTCCCTAGCTTCTGTTTTCCAGAAGTTGGGAATGGGTGACAGGGGATGGATCTCTTGATGATTACCTGTTCTGTTCATTCCCTCTGGGGCACCTGGCATTGGCCACTGTCAGAGGGCAGGATACTGGGCTAGATGGACCTTTGGTCTGACCCAGTATGTCCGTTCTTATGTTCATTTTAAAAAGTAACTTAGGAGAGGATTTGGGCTTAGGGTATGTCTGCACTGACATGATGATGATGATGATGATGATGATGACAACAATGATGAAGAAGAAGTAATATTTTATTACAGCAGTCTGGCTATGATGTCATTTCCCTCACAACTACAAAGTCCTAATGAAATTCTTGTGGCACTGCAGTCCTACTGAAAGAAAGTAATAAACTTGTGATACTACACAGACAACAATTCAATTAGACACAACTTTACTAAAATTAACAGACCTTCTTACACCTAAAGCCAATAGGTGCTAATTTTCCACTAAATATAAATGGTTGTAAAGCAATACATTTCTTTGAGTAAATGTAATTAATAAGTTGGAATAAATTGGAAGTTGGAATAAAAGTTAAGCATGTATTCCATTGGGGTGGTCTACCAGTTTTTAAAGACAAACAGTAGAGACATGATATAGAAAAAAGAAAGTATATTCCTGGTCCAGAATAAAAACAAATAAGGGTAATTGCTAAATTTACATAAACTTTTTACAAAACCAAATAACAAAATCTACATGCAAGGCCTTTTTGATTGGTATTTTAGTTCTAATTTACTTTTTAATACACTACAATAAAAAGTTTTGTGAGGGTTAAAAAATGTAGTGTGGCTCAGGAAAATGTGATGCAATTTAATATTTTATGTATTCCACAAAAGGTCCCAGGATTAAAGAGGCCTTTATGATTGGTTTGATCAGTAAAGCGTGGTTCGTCAGAAGCTCCCAGAGCAGGGGTTTATGGGATTTAGCTGGTGACAATTGGCGGAGAGAGCTGTTTTTCCTCTTCTCTCTTCCTTTTTTCCTTTCTAGCTGTTTTAAAACTTTCTTGTTTCTCTGAAAGGCGGCTTTAGAACTGTACTCTGTACAATGTAACCAACTCTAAGGTTATACTTTCTCATATTCATTCATACTTTGGGGTCTTTGTGCGATTGTTAAGCAGACTTTGTTTAAAAATGTACTCTGTAAATGTAAATGCATAAAATATTTTTCTCTCAAAATGCATGGTATATATGTATTAACATTTCTCCTCAATTCCTCTGTCAGTGAAAGTCTGTACATTTATTTAATTACTTTATTTAGAAATGTAGTAATTGCATGTATATAGTTTCTTAAAATGAGGCAGTTGATGATTATACAACAACTGCGCCCGTTTGTATGTAACTCTATCGGTATATTTTCTTTCTTGATCACTAATACTTTGTAGGTTTTCTGAAGCTCTTTAATCAAAGTTATTTAGAAATGTAGTGGCTTCATACAAATATTTTCCTTTAGCAATTAATTTTATTATATATATTGTGGCAAAAACCTTGTTCGCCTCAGCAGGCTCAGTCCTTTTTTAGCCTTGGAGACTCAGGTTTGGGGCAAGGCAAATCCTTATAGGTGGCACAGGGTCCTGCTACTCCTCTCCTCAGTCAGTCCCTTGTGCTTGTTTTCCTTCCCTTCTGGGGAGCGAGTGCAGCCTCCTTACGTGGAAGTTTTGGTGTCCTCCTGCAAACAGCCTCCTGGCAGCTTCCCTGCTCCTCTCACTCCCTCACTCTCCCCCTCCTTCCACCCAGGGGAGGGTTTAAAAAGGTCCCAAGTAGTTGGAGTCAGCTGAACCTAATTGGTTCCCTAGCAACCCCTTTTCCAGCTGAACCTTTTGGCCCTGTGGTTCTCTCTCCTCAGTGGATAGGGAGGGGCCTTTTCATCCCCTAGAACTAATTACTACCCCCCACACACCTGTAGCTTTTTGTCCTGGGTTTACCACTATATATATATATATATCCTACATTCCTCTTTTACTAGGATTTTGTACTTAATTACTTTATATTAAAGTTGACTAATTTCATTAAAAACATTGTTCTCTAAAATGAATTAGATATATAAAACACTTATTTTTCCTCTGTTACTGAGATTTTGTAAATTATTTAACGTTATTTGAAAATGTACTAACTGCATAAAAATACGTTTCCCTAAAAATGCACGATTATATGTCTGTAATAACATTTCTTTATTCCTCTGCCCTTAAGACTTTATTTAGAATTGCACTAAATGTGTAAAAACATCTTTTCATCTTAAGAATGAAAAAAAAAACCATGAAAGTTATATTTAGTCCTTTAGTTCTAATGCTTCCACTAAGGCTGAACTAAATAATTTTTATAAATAAATCAGTGTTTTATTTAAATGGCCACCAGCACCAAAAAATGTGCATGTCCAAAAATGAGACAGAGGGGCAGGACATAAAGCAAAAAGGGAGTGTGGAATACTGACAAAAGGTATTTGAAGAGAAAAAATATAGAGTTAAAACTACCGGTAGTGTGGTAGTATATCACACCTGCAATCTGCCTGGTTAAGCCTTCCCCATCTAAAACGTGTAGATGCCATTTATCTACTGTGAGAGAGAAACAACAGGACTTTGAGAAGAGACAGAATGCAGAGCATATAGCACTGGCACAAATTGACCCTTGAGCCTTAACGGGCATATTTAATGCTCTTCCATCCCTACTACAGTAGTAAGCGTCTGCTTCCCATGAGACTTGACAAAGGTGGTTAACCTTTTTCCTGCCCATTGGACAGTCTTCTGCAGCTGAACGGGTTAGGATCCCAGTGGCACAGTATACTTGCAGGCAGGGTACGTTTTTTTCTGGCTGACTGATCCTGATGTAAAAACTGGTGTCTAGCAGCTGATTTTGCTAGGATGGTAGAGATCAGATTGCTTGGCTGGAGAGGAAATCAGTTGCTATTTTTACCAAAATGCCACGAAAATGCTCTGTCTGCAATCAAATCACGATCTACAACCCCTTGCAGATTATTTGTATTGGCTGGATTTATACTGTAGAACTGATGACATTTTGTCGAAGAACATACAGTGCCTCTTTTCTTTCAAAACTGCTGCACAGGTTTGTTGATAGTTGCCAAAAAAACAACAGGTGTGTGAGCAGTCATCAATTTCAGGATGTTATTATTTATTTATGTGTTCTCAATAACCATTTTAACTGAACATTCCATACCCCCTGATTTTTATAGTTATCCCTATCCAAATTGGGGTTGCCAACTTTCCAATTTCTGGAAACTGGACACCCCTGCTCTGCCCCTCCCCCTGAAGCCCCGCCCCCTGTTCCATCCCCTCCACCAAGGTCCCAGCCTCCACTCACTCCTCTTTGCCTCCCACCTGGCGCCCAGCCTGGGGACTGCTGCACTCTCCCCACCCCATCAGTTACCTGTGTGGGCAGAGGAAACTCTCTCCTCACACTGCGCCTGCCCCCTCTCCCCCAGCACGTTTAGCCCCTGTCTCCAGCAGCCGGGCCCAGAGGCATAGGTGCCAGCTTCCTCTGGCCCTGAGGGGTGATCAAACCCCCTGCTCCGCCTAGGCCCCACCCAACCGCTTCCCTGAAACCACCATCTGTTCCCCGCCTCTTCCGGCACAGTTCTGCCCCTTCCCCTGAGGACGCCCCGTGCTAAGCACCCACTAATATTTTTCCATAGGTGCTGCAGTCCTGGAGCACCCACGGAATCAGCGCCTATGCCAGGAGGGTGGCAGCCGGCCACCACCACCACCTCACACAGCCAGTCTCTCTGTCAGACAGCCCAGTTGCTGTGCTGGGCGGCTGGGTCTCATGCCAACCCGGCGTGGATCGTCTGGCGGGAGAAGTAGGTGGTCCTGCCCTTTCTGCTCCCCTGCACGTTTCCGGCTCACTCACCCTCTGACCCTGGCAGCCAGACCTTGGCAGTAATGATCTGGCAGTGAAGGCTCATTTCCCATGGTTTCATGATGCTTTTCTATTTATATCATGAGCTCTATGGAAAAGAGACTGTCTGTTACCATGTACAGCACATAGCACCCTGGGGTGCTATCATTGATTGGATGCTGCAGATTCTACTGTTATACAAATAATTAATAGTACTACTGTACTAACAACAGTGGCACTAATCCCCTAAACCATTCATTACTCATTTTGGGCTAGATAGTGCAACCCTTACTTACACTGCTGAGTGCTTACATTTTATTGTCTTCAGTGGAAAGGCTTGTGGGAATGAATAAGGGATGCATAATCTAACCCTTAGCAAGCAGAGCTGGGTTAGCTTTGAAAATTATAGCCCATCATTATAAAACAACCTATGTACAGTGTAAATTAAACATTTCAAAAAATATTGTTTTCGTAGAAGACAGTAGTTAAAAATTGTCATATAATAATGGGATTGTATTAAGTGTTCAACACACATGCGTCATAAATGTTATGAATATCCACATATATATATTCAAGAGAGTGCTTTCAGCCACCTTTGTAAATAGTGTTCTTGATGTTTTGTTTAGTGCTGCACTATGCTCTAATTCTTGCCTAATTGCATAAATGTCACTGTTTGGTGCTAAGCCTAGTTATTATGAATGATGTTGCTAATTATACTAATATCATAAACAATACAAACAGGAATATTGATGCTGTCAGTTGCCACTTTTTATACTCTGAGGCATAAATGAAAGTCTGGCAAATAAAAACCATAGTTCATTGATTATAAAGGTGTGCCAGACTATTCCGAAATAATTGTACTAGCACATGAACAATGGCACTGTCTGCTCTCATCTTCTGTCTGATTATAAATCAGATACCAGCACTTAATGGGTAACTGATCGGCTAGTGAGAGTTCCTTCATTCTATGGTGTCAACTTATATTATATCTCTTCTTGTGATGAAATGTAGCTTCTACCATATGCTGACATATCACAGTGCAAGATGGTGAAGTGTCATAACCAACACATTGCAATGTGATCTGCCACCCATGAAATGGGATGCTTCAGAAAAACAATGTCAGTGCTAGAATACTCTCTGACTTTTACAGGTACTAAATCCACTAAAGTGTGTAAATAAAATGCCTTAAAATTATCCATAGCTTGCTCAGTTTTTCTGCCAGTATTAAACTATAGGGCTAATTTTAACTGCACTTTGGACAGAGTGCAGCTAACCTTACAATACTATAGCAGTAAAATAGCAAGATTTTATTTTAGCCACTACAACAAACACTAGCTTTCAGCTGTTATAAGCTTTTTTATTAAGACTTGCATTAACCTTCTCATATACACAGCTTCTGTATTACTGCGGACTGATAGCAAAAGTTCTTGCACATATTAAGCACTGTTATAAATTAGTGTACTGAGATAGCAATAATGTAGTCTGTCAGCAAACATAATATATATGCATTTCTGGGAAAGAACAGCATATATTACATATTATATACATGTAATATATATTGTTTTTTTCCCCAGCAATATATATATATATAAATGTTTGCTAACAGAGTACATTATTGCTATCTCAGTGCACTAATTTATAACAGTGCTTAATAAGTGCTAGAACTTTTGCTGTCAGTAATATGGTATGTAATATATGTCGTTCTTGCCCAGCAAGACAGTGTGCCTGTAAACTGCAAATAGATTTGCACTGACACTGGTTAGTGTGATTTTGCATCAGCATTTACATCACAGAGAATAGGAGTGATTTTTTTAATTTAAAAATTAGAAGCATTCTAACTGGGAGGCAAAAAGGGGCCAATACTGCATTCCAATACTTGTGGAAGTCCAAACTGATGCATTTGGTTGAGCTGAAGGTAGCCCTAAGGCATTTTATTTTGGTACTTTAAATGAGGTGTGAAAGAAATCATCTCACTGTCTTGTAATTTAATTATTATAAGTATTTAATACAATGTAAAATTCTCAGAGGATGAGGCGTTTAGCCAGGCTGAATATTGTTGATCCCACTGACCCATTGAAAACTGTTTTCTCATAGACCCCGGACCAAAGTAAATACAAACAATTAATGCATTAAATACAAAAATGAGATTATTTTCTTCGTCATTCAGCAGAAGATTACATAAGGGTTCGACTTGCTTATTAACTTCCTTCTATTTCCTTTTACTGCAGCCATAAAATAAAGATTTCCCCAGCCCCCAATCAATATTAGATGATATTTGGATTTTTACGTAGCTTAATTTAAGCTTCATCCAGTTGTTTAAAAGACTGTCTGATCTGTATCGGATTAGTTAGGTTAATTTCTATGGAGTCATCAGTTTCTCTGTGGTCTGCTAGATGAATTTGTATTCTGATTCAGCAGCCTGCTGACCCTGATTTTCCCTGGTATCTAAATTCTTTCCCCTGGCCTTAGCAAAGTAATAAAGAATGGGCTCTGTTGCTAATATTCTCTGTTCCATTCATTTTAATTTAATGGTATCTCACTTGCTGCTTAACTTTATCATATTCTAGTTACCATTTTTGCTGAAGCATTTATTTATTACCGACATCTTATTTCTGTCCATATATTTAACTGCTATAGGATGCAGTTTAGCAAAAGGAAACTTGTAAAATATGTGCAGGTTGCATGAACTGTTTCTCCATCTGCATGGGCAGCTCAGTCCCATTCTGAAGTGCAGATAATTTTTAAAAACATGTCTCCTAGTAACACTAAATGGTGTACTTTTGAATGCAGCCAGAATCTAGTTTAATCAAGAATGTTGGAATGTCCCTCTAATAAAGGACATAGCATAAGGCCTAACAATTGAATGGGAATGGAAATTGATTTACCATCTCACCCCTACAGGTGGCCACACTAGCGTCAGGTTGAAACAATAGCAGAGACTTAATAAATATAAGGCTCTCAGAGCTAACAATATGAGCATGTTTTTTTTTTAAAATAAATCAATAAGCTTTGTCCAGCATAGACGATCAGAATAATATGATTCATTGCACATTTTTCTTCTCTCCAGATGACACAAATAATAGAAACAACCCAATATAGTGTCTTTCATAATATACATGGAAATAAAACAGGGGGAAAATTTTTGTCAAACATATTTTCAGTGAAAAATGAAGATACAGGGTCAACTGGAACATTTTGTGAAGTTGTGTTGATTTCACTGAACTGTTTTTGTCAAAAACAAACGAACAACCACAACTAAAAAAAATCAGAAAAATTCAAAACTTTTATATTGACATTTTCAAAACAAAATGTTTTGATTTTTCAATTCACAATGACTGTTGCATTTTGCAATTGCCTTCAATGCTTTTAATTAATAACATTTTTAAAAGTTTGAAATTGAATCAAAGTGTCTAGTTTGAATCAAAACAATTTTTTTTCAACTTCTCAAATTGCTGATTATTTTTCCATTGTTACCAATGAAACAGAAAATCAGTTATTTGCACAGGTCTATATGGAAAGATGATACTCTTTCAGAGTTAAACTTTCATATGTGTTTGCACCTGTTGCAGCCATCAGATCCTGCAATTATACTTGCAAATCTGGTGTGTGCATGCTAAGTGTACACAAATGCTGGTTTAGGTGCCCAAATGTTTCTTTTGACAGTGTAGTTAGTATACACCTGTTTATGTGAATGCCTGTGTTGTGGTTGCCTTTGTAAATGTGACCCTCAGTGTCTGGTTCATTAAAAATTTCCAGCATGTGCGAAGAGTACTATACTTCTGTTACAATTACTTTTACAGTATTTGATTGCTGATTAAGCATTACTGATTTAAATTACAGTGTAAATATGATTTTTCTCTGAAAATAACTATTGTTATATTCAAGTGTTAGTATGGAATTGTAGCACAAAACCATGTTTTAAAGCAATTATGACATTTGACATGTTAATTGTAGGCCACCATGTATCCCTATACATGTAGGGAAAACTATACACATAGAAGGGGACAGATCTAACTCTTAGCATGCTTCACTCTGAACTAATGCAAGCCCCTCCCTGGACCAATCTACAGGATTCCAGTACAGGATGTGGCAGCAAGGGGACTGTAATGGGGTGACTAATTCTTTAAGATTGCAGGGTAGGCAACCCTGATTACAGAATGAGTCACACATGAGAGATCGGGGGACTGCCTATAGAGAGAATCAGGAGGCTGCAATGAAGGGAAATGTAGAGAGTTTAAAGGGCTCCATCAGGGATGACCCTGAGACCAAGGATGCTGTGATAGCGAGGAGCCCAGGGAACAGGAGGCTAATGTGGGGAAACCCGGATGGAGTTTGGGCTGAGAAGTGTGGGGTCTTAGAGGCCAGTGCCAGAAGGCTAAACTCTAGCTAGGAGGAGCTGGGAAGGTGGGCTGTGAAAACAGACTGGGATAGAAGGGCTCCAGTTGTGAGAGTAGGGACCAGTTGTGTAGTCATGGACTTTATTTTGGGACAATGAGGACTGTTAAGAACTATTTCTGTTATTAAACTGGTCCCATGCAGGGGAAGTGGTAACACGAAATAATTTTCTGTTATTAAGCAAGCCCCAGACGGGTGTGCTGTTAACCCACAGAAAAGTCTATGTGCCATTTTTAAAGGGCCCTAAATAGGAGGAAACAGAGGCAAGTTGCTGTAAAGTGACCCCTGCCTGTAAGTGGGTGCTCAGCAGGCAGCCTACCCTGTTACAGACACAGAATATGGCTAAGAGGTAGGGAGCTGGCTTGGCTCTTCCAAATTCTTCCCTCCCAAACCCATCAGTGAAAGTAATGGAATTTAGCCTCAGGCTGTAGTAACTTATGTTGTTGGTGTTGTTTTTCCTTCTGTGTTGTGGAAATCTCCTTTGTGGTACTCCAGGGCTAACCTGGTTCCTGCGTTAGCTCATGAAGTACCCGTGCAAGCTAGCAGTGGGCATGATCTGGTGAAGCTGGGAGACTGTAAAACTGCTATCATATCCCCTCTTAATCTTCTTCTTCACACAATGAAACTTGAAATCTTTTTCTTAAGTGTTTGTATAGTGCCTAGTACAATGGGGTCCTGGGCCCACTCCTGGAGCTCCTAGGCACGATGGCAATACAAATAATACCTTATTTGAAACTCACAATTTCCTCTCCTATAAATGCACTATTCATGTAAAGAGGAAAATAGCGTCCTTGATATTATGAGAGAGCATTTTGTGGTGCTTTGCTTTACAGAGCAAAGTAAATATAATACAGGTATTGTACCTGTGCATTGTAGAAACACAATGATTGACCAAGTGCAGACAACAGATACCATCTGAAGGATCTAGATAGATGTAAAAGATGGGGAAAAATAAGAGAGGACATGATATGTAATGTAGTAAAGGTCATTGTAACAGACAGGACCACTTGTTACATGGGCCACTGGTCTGATCCAACATGCAATTCCTTTTGTTCCTATGTTCCTGTCATCAGGATTACACATGGATACATTACAGTATGTTGCAGTACATTAAATAATTATCTCATTATATTCTCTATCATAGAATAGAATCATAGGGTCAGAAGGGACTTCCAGAGTCATCTTGCCAAGATGAAGGAATTGTTGTGTCTAAACCATCCAAGATAGATGGCTATCCAGCCTTCTTTTGAAAACCTCCAGTGAAGAAGCTTCCACAACTTCCTGAAGCAGTGTGTGCCATTGCCCTACTGTTTGTACCGGTAGGAAGTTTATCCTGAGATTTAATCTAAATGTACTATACTGTAGTTTGAACACATTGTCTTGTGTCCTGCCCTTTGTGTCAAAAGAGAACAACTTTTCTCCATCTTTTTTGGGGCAGCCTTGGTCTGAAGACCATGAATGGTCTGAAGACCATTACCATATTGCCCCTTAATCTCCTTTTTTCTAAACTAAACATACCCACTTCCTTCACCCTTTGCTAGTATGGCTTGCATTCCATCCCTTTGATCATCTTTGTCACTTGCCTCTTGCTCTTTTCCAGTTTCTCCACATCCTTTCTGTACATTGGTGACCAAAATAAGACACATTACTCCAGTTGAGGCCGAACCAGTCATATCACCTCCCATGACTTGCATGCTATGCCTCTGTTAATGCAACCTAAAATTAAATTTGCTTTTTTCACAACAGCATCACATTGCTGATTCATGTTGAGGCTGTGATTGACCACAGCTCCCACATCCTTCTCAGCAGTGCTGCTGCCAAGCCAGTTTTCCCCCTTTCTGTATTTGCACATTTGGATTTTCTTCCCTAAGAAAACCTTACATGTGTCTTTGTTGAATTTCATTTTGTGGTCTATAGCTCAGTTCTCCAATTTATCAAGATCCCTCTGAATTTTAGCTTTATCCTCCAAAATAATGGCAACCCCCCAAACCTTTTGTCATCTGCAAACTTGATCAGTATGCTCTCTATACCTACATCCATGTCATTAATAAATACGTTAAACAACATTAGACCCACAACAGATCCCTATGGAACCCCAGTTGAGAGCTCCCTCCAATCCGACATCATTCCATTAATAGTTACTCATTTGCAGTTCTTTTAACCAGTTACGTATCCACTTAATGGTAGCTCTGCCAAGCCTGCATTTCTCCAGTTTGCTTATCAGAATGTCATATGGGACTGTGTCAAAAGCCTTGCTGAAGTCCAGCTATATTATGTCCACCTCATTCTTCTTATCCTCCAAACCATTTACCCTGTCAAAGAAGGAAATCAAAGTGGTTTGGCATGATTTGTTCTTAGTAAATCCTCTGCTGGCTGGTAGTGATTACCCCTTCATCCTTCAGGTATTCACAAATTGAATGTATGACACCCTGGCACCCCCTCATACACCCCATCATATAATTAGGATATGTTTTGCACAAAATGTACCTTGTGAGCTATCATTCTAAAAGTCTTGATTTGCTAAATATTAATATCTAGTTGGATGGTGTGTGTTATCATCGTATGTGAAATTATGGAGTTTGGCTATGTACGTGTTCCTCAAACATGTTGTGAGGTTGAAAACACCCACAAGCAGCCTTTCAGGTACAACAGTAAAAAGGCCAAACAATGTTAATGGCTTATTGAGGAAATGCACACGAGTACAAGGAATGATCCCAGGAACTGTGTACAATAGAAACCTCTCAGAGATAGCACTACACAATGGGAACTGTTTGACCCAGGTCACAGCAGATGAGCTTTCCAGCAAGTGGGAAGAAGATCTAAAAGGGGGAAATGACACCATGATGGAACCTCACTCTCCCTACAACAACACACCTGGAAACACCTGGGGAACAAAGACTGAACTGGTGGAAGTGATGGGCCCGGGCCAAAGGGATTTCTAGCATGTGTATGAAAACCCAAGCTGCAAAGAAAAGGCAGCTTGTGCCTTAAGAATCTGCCAGCCTGTTTATCACTCAGGGTGAAAATTGTTTAATTCATATCCTACCTATCTAGTAGGTTAAGCTCAGTTTGTGGTTTTGTTTATTTACTAGGTAATCTGCTTTGATCTGTTTGCTACCACTTAGAATCACTTAAAATCTATCTTTTTGTAGTTAATAAACTTATTTTATGTTTTATTCTAAACCAGTGTGCATTTGACTAAGGTGTCTGGAGGAAAGTCTCAGCTTGGTTACTACAAGTGCGCATGGTCCTCTTCCCACTGAGGGAGAGGTGGACCAGGTATTAAACCCATATACCCAGATTTGACCAGGATGATACTGCTTTGGGTTCTGAGGCTGGTGGTTAGAGAGTCTGCATGTAACTGCAGCTGGATGTGTCCCTGCCTGTGTGAATTCTGGTGAAAGTGCAGGCTTGGAGGGCTTTGTAGCTTCTCACAGCAGCATAGTGTGCGAGGGAGCCCAGGCTGGTGGGTCAGAGGGCTCAGTGGTACTCCAGTTCCAGGTGGTACTCTAAAGGGAACTTGTCACAGAATGTTTTATACATTGGTCTAGTAGCTTCCCAGGTATCAAAGTCAGGCTGACTGGTCTAGATTTCCCTGGCTGCTCCTCCTTTCCCCTTTTTAAGTTAGCCCTTCTCCAGTCTTCCAGGGCCGCTGTCATCCATGAGTTTGCAAATAAGATTTCTTCAGTTAATTCCTTCAGTACACTGGGGTGAATAGCATCCAGCCCCGCTTACTTGAATTCATTCAAATAGGTCAGAAGGTCTGAAGTGTTCTTTATTTATTCTGATATGCATCCTTTTCCCTTTATTGTCTCTGATAACTTTGCTCTTCAACTGGCCACATTAATTTTTGTGATAAGACTGAAGCAAAGTAGGCACTGAGCAGCTCTACCTTCCTATCATCTTCCATTGCCAGCTCACCTTCTCCACTGAGCAGCAGACCAACATGATCCCTGATCTTTCTTTTTTGCCTGACATATTTGAAGAACCCCTTCTTGTTGTCTGTAACATTCCTTGCCAGCTCTTTCTTTGCCTTGGCTTTCCTGATTTTGTCCCTACATGCTTGTGCTATTCCCATGTATCCTTTCTTGGTGACAGAGCTCTCCTTTCATTCCCTGTATGTATCCCTTTTGGGTTTTAGATCACGAAAAAGCTCCTTGTGCAGCCACATTGGCCTCCTGTGGCTCTTCGTATCTTTCCTTGTCATCAGAATAGCTTAATGTTAAGCCTCTAGTGTTACATCTTTTAGGAACTTCCAGCCTCCTTCAACTCCTTTTCTTCCTAATTGGTCTTTCTATGGGACCTTGCCTACTATTTTTCTGAGTTAGTTGAAAACCACCTTTCTGAAGTCCCGTGACCTTGTTTTGCTGTTCTCATGCCCTCCTTTCCTTAGGATCTTTAATTCTATCAGATCATGATCACTTCCTTCCATGGCTCCTGCACTCACCCCAGGCTGCCTGGTTCAGGGTAGCCCCTCACCTGCCCCAAATGTCCATGGATCAGGGGCTAGCAGCAAACACTACTGGGGACGCACAGCAGTGTCTGAAGCTGGATGGTTCTGAGGAGCAGAGGCAGCGGGACCCCATGCTCCACTATTTATTCATCCAAGGATCACATTAATGCTTTTGGCCACAGAATTGCACTTGAGAGTTCATGTTCAGCTGATCAGCCACCACAACCTCCAAACTTGTGAAATCATTACACAGTCTAATAAACATAGTAAGAAAAAGGTCCCATTCAGCTTATAATATTTTTACTCTCTTTTAACCACTTTCTCCTCATGATAGCCCCTGCACCCCAAAACAACTCCTTCCCTCTTCAAAGTTAGTTAGAGTCCTGCTTGGTACAGGAGAGAGAGGTGGTTGTATCAGAGAGCCATTAAAGGCATGCTGATTCTCAGAGTTGGCCCAGGGACCAACATGACATAGAGAAGCTACTGAGCTTGTGATGGTAGCATAAGATCTTCATAGACCCTGTGCCAGTGGAGCATATAAGGTGAAACTTACTCAACCATGTGCCCTTCTAGATTCTGACTTATATCCTCCTTCCTCCAATATACCCCCTTTGCTATGAGTTGAAGGGACTGCAGGTGCAGGACACACTTGTGTCAAGCACAGAATTCCCATGTTGGCAGATTTCTGAGCAGATTATGACCCCTTTGTGCATCTGAGTAGTGAAAAGGGGCCAGAACTGTACAGAGAACCTGACCCTCAGCATGGACACTTGAACTGCCCAATGAATTCTGGACTGCCTGAGTCCCAGGGCACACTGGAGGGATGTATTCTTGGACAACATGAGGGATCAGGAGATGGCAGGAGTGAAAACTTCCAGTCTGCTGGGACAAAATATCATTGCTAATAGTTAAATGGTCAATCTGTCTCTCTTAAATTTCAGTAGAACACTCCCTCTCAGCTCTGATCGTACCAGAAATTTGTCATGAGTCTCAGAAATTCCATTTTCAAAAAGACAAGGCAGTGCCATGTGAGGACATTGCTGTAGAAGACGAACTGCCACAGGCACGTGCAGGAAAAAATAGTCTAGCAGAAAGTACAGTGAACTTCACAGCAGTGCTGCATGTAGCATTTGAAAAACTAGAATGGAAAACAGAAGCCTGAGAGGAAAAAAATATCAGCTCTATCTCTTTGGACACTGGTGAGCTGAACCAACAAGCATCAGAAACAGAAGATAATGCCCAGCAGACAAATGATTTCTATCATGAGTTAGAAATCTAACAGAAAACATGTAACAGAAATGCTGAATAATTTGGAGAACCAGAGTGGAGACAACAATTTCAAGACTTACAGAGACTCCTATTATAACTTATTGCAAAAACAGATGAAAAAATAAAATAAGGTTTGTTCCAGAAAATTCTTCCAGAATTCTAAAGCAGTGGGGTAAAATATACTGTAAGTGAAAGCCCCATGGCCAGAAGTTACAGATCAGAAAGAGCTCTCTCCTCCCTCTGTTATTGAAAGGGAGAAATGCTGCCTTACAGAGCTTCATTTGCATAAGCTTCTTACCCAGAATACCTCTAGTGACAATTAGATAGTCACCATAACCATATATGAATTTGGATTTTCAGGGATAGTGGGCTTTCAGAGTGGCTCAAAGAGGGGAAAGAACTCTCACCTTATGACTCACTTCAAAGTAACTAGGACTCTATTCAAGGGCCTTAATTACTCTTGGCTCCTCTCTTGTGGGGGACTTTGCTGCAAGAGACAATACAGACTCAGGACTTCTCAGCAAGAGACAACATAGACTGAGGACTTCACTGAGAGAGCTGTTGTGGAGGAGTTCATAACTAGAGGTGATGCAGAAGACATCAGCAGAGCTGAGTGAATGCTAATGAGGCTTTATCTACCCAGCACCATAATAAAGCTAAATCCCTAAACTAGTTGGGTGGCAGCACCTCCCTGCAACACAAGGAAAGCAAGTCCCTTGAAACTGGAAGCAGATACATTTGGATAACTGCGACTTCCTGACCCAAACTATGAGGGGGGTTTGGTGAATCAAAGGGGTAGCATGATCAAGGGACTCCTACCTATGTGATATTCTCACTGGAGGGTTGCAAAGGGAGTTAGACGAACTACTGCTAAAGTTTACAGCAGGGGAGCATATTTTATCTTTATTTGCATATACATTCTGTTGCTGTGTTTTCTCAAGTTTATGACTGCGTTCCCATTCCTCCAATAAAGACTATTCTCAGAGGACTGCAAGTGGGGAAGTTCTGCATGTTAACGATAGCCAGGGAGGATGCATTTAGTTTTTGGTGAGGGATAGAGATTGTTTAGTTATTTGTCAAGAGGGACCCTAGATATATTGAGCCCAGCCCTTTTTTCTGCCTTTTAACTACCTCTCAGAAGCGTTACATATGAAAAGGGTATAAAGCCTTCCACAGTGTACAGATTAAGTTCTCCCTTTTATATCCTGCTGCACTGACAAATATTAATATCTACTCAACTGTCTCTCTGCCAAGTCCTATATTTACTTGTTTGATTCAGTCTCTGGTTTTCCCAGGACTCTTTCCATTTCAGGAACCCTCTCCCAGGCTCCCAAGCAGCTGCCTGAATCTCTTGTCTTTCATACAGCCATTTGTGCTGCCAGGAGAAGGGGGCTGAAATCTACTCAGAGATTCTATCCTCTAGAACACATGATCTTCTGGCTCTCCTTCCCCTGTGGAGCTACCAAAGATGACACAGTACAGAATGCTAAAAATAGCATTATGTTTTCTTCTCCTTTTTTGGGGTGGGATTTTCAAAAGTGCTCAGCTTTGGCCTAAGTTTATTCCCCTCAAAGTCAATAGTAGTTTGACTCCAATCAGAACAGAGATACAGCTGAGAGCTTTTGAAAATCCCACCCTCATGTAACAGTTTGTTTCCGTCTGAGAGGAAGCTGCTGGTATTTTCTCTGATGTGGCTGTAATTTTAATTATGTCACTAAAAAAGAGTTTTTTTAAAAGTAATTTTAATTATGTCACTAAAAAAAGTCACTAGAGCTCAAGATAGATTTCTTTCTATTTTGAATATTGATCTAAATAAATAATGAAAAATATGACTAATTTAGGTTTGTCTGATATGTGCTGATATTTTTCCATTATCAATGTAGAGAATACACTTATCACTCAGTGTCAAAAAAAGTAGACACCAGAACAGATTATTACCTTAAACTGCATGAGGAGAGGATGCTACAGAAGATGAACTGCCACAGGCACATGCCGGTGGGGACTGTGTTTGTGATAACAGGTTATTTCCTTGTCTCAGAGAATCTTACACCTGAATGTTGTTATGCAAACATTGTCAATATAGCACTAACAGATCATGTTCTTGTCTATAGATGGCTACAGTCTGCACTGTGTAGAGAAATACCATTTTAGTTAAACGCACATTATCTCAGTTTCCACGCTTTCCAGAAGCACCAGCGAATGATGCATCTTGTCCTCTTTAACTTTTGACCAAAAAACCAAGCCCTGGTACAATTAATCAGAAACAACAAGAACTAGATTGGCTAAATAATTGTGTTGGATTATGATGGCAACCCCGGGATATGTACCTCCATCTTGCCCATTAAAACGTGTTTCTGACAGCAGAGGGCTCCAATAAAAAAAAAATACAGTCTCTGACTCTATTACCTTTCTCTGAGAACAACCATGGGACCCGCGAATGTACAGAAGAATGCTTTGCATCTCTATGACCTGCCCCCACTCATCATGGGCCTAGTGCCAAACCTTGACCCATCCACTTCAACAGCACAGATTCCAGCTTCATAAGAGCCTGCCTAAAAGTCTTAGAATGAAGTGGAGACAGCTGACCTTTCCTTGCATGGGTAACAGGGGAGATTTGCATTTTGAGGGCTCTTTCAAATGTGAATTTCCAGGGCATAATTGGACTCAGGTAGATTAAAGGTGGCCATACAGTGAAAAAATAACTGTCTTTGTATATACAGATGATCTATTAATCACAATAAGAAATCCATAGCTCTCTGTTTTCACTTAATTTAAAAACTAAAGAAGACTTCAGCAACTTTTCTGAATATAGGGCAAATGCTAGTGTATCTGAAACTCTGTTGTGGGGGTGCCATCTCCCAATCAGTATTACAATTTCAATTTAAAATTCCTCTAGGATGAATCACATAGCTGGGAATAGAAATACCTAACAACCTTAATATGGTGCAAAAGCTGAATATCACACCTTTAATCCAAACTATTCAAATGATTTAAATGAAGTAGGAGGATTGATCTCCCTATCTCTGTGCTGGATAGAGCAACTATAATAAAAATGGATGTGTTCCCACTGCTTTTATACCAATGTCAAATGTTCTCCCATGACATCAAAACCTTTTTCCCCCCTAAATATTCCGTAAAGTATTTTCAAAGTTTAATTGGACCAAGAAAAGCAAAATCATATGAACTCAATACACAATCCATAGTATCAAAAATTCACAGGCGGTTTTAATCTACCCCCATTTAAAACTATCTTAAATTAAATGTATTTCAGTATGAATCGCAAAACATGAAGGTATTTCTGGGCAAAGAGAACAACAAATACAGGATAGAATATATGAACATATTTATTGTTTTTCAAATCAGAAACTAAGTAGTCAGTTCAAGTAACCAAAATTCTATAATGACAGATACAATACTGATTGGAAACAATGTAAAAAAAGACCAATTTATAAAAAGTTGTGTGGGACTTAAACTAACAAAACCACCTATTTATTATTTGCAAACACAGTGATCTGATAACAAAGAATTTTTTTTATTTTATTTTATTTTTTTTTTAATCCCATTCCCTGATCCCATGGTTAGACAAGATTTTTGACCAGATGTCACCAAAAACTTCTCTTCTCTTTGTAAAATGTTGAAATATGAATTGATTTCCTTAGCTAAAGCCAAACTATCAGAGTGGTCAGAGACTTGCATCATCATGTAGAGAAAAAGGAATGCCTGATGATAGGCTTACAAGCTATGGTCCAGATACTCCCACATGCTGTTTTTCAACACTCAGAGACTTAAAGCATCTTGATTCTGGTTGTAAATGGACAACAGAGAAAACTTCTTGTAGAAGGGAATTCCCCCTGCTATCAATCCAGCAGAACCGATTTCTGTACCAGCTGTCCCCTCACATCCCAGCACAGGGGATGGGGATGGGGATAGGGAAAAGCTAGGCTGTGCTCTGCTACACCAGACCTCCACTTCTGTAAGGTCCTTAGGGTTTTCTGTTGGTGGTATCAGACAGAGCAGCCCTTAAGCTACCTGACAGCTTCCACCTTGCCCTGTGCTGAGCAAAGCTTGAATGCAAGAGAGACTTGCTCCTGATATATCAGTTCTTTATAGTTAATGAATTACAGCAAATAAAGATGATACATTATTCAGAGAGGTTTTGTTTCACCTCCTTTATACAACAGCATGTACAGAACCAGTCTGAACATTTGGAGAAAATGCTCTTAGACAAATTCAACTTTCTGTCACTGTCTGTGGTCTTGTCAAAACATTCAAAGATTCTGGCATTTAATCTGCGAAAAGATAGGCAAAATATTTAACACTGTATTTTTACTAGACTCAACCTTACTGGGTATCAGTTTACAATAAACAGGAATATAGCACAACAAAAATTGTAGAGTATACTGTTCTTCTTTGATCTTGCAAATAACTGTATATTGTTGAAATAAACAACTTCAGCTAATGGAGCAATTGGCTATTTCTACAAGACTTTCTAGAACAAAAAACTAGCCATGGGCACTTTTAAAATAGAAATGGATTCCAGTGCTTATGTGTTTTGATAAGGATCACCTAAGCGATGGCTTCTTTTTCTTGTTTGATTTAGGAAGAGATTTTTCTTTTACTTGCAATAGCCCTCTTTCACTTTTACTGCTATTCCGAGAAGAACCCCCTACAGCATTTCCAGGGGCTGGTCTGCCCCCATTACACTTTGGAGGGGTAGCAAGTTAGGCTTACTGCCTCTTGAAAACCTCACCCTATCTTAAGTAATAAGAGTGGAAACATTCTCTGTCCCAATATTCTTCCTTCCCTGTTCTCTGTAGTGGGGCTGAAAAATCTTCCTCCTTCCTGATACTGCTGCTTCCACTGGACCCTTGATGTATGCTCTTGATTGATGTTGATGCATACCACATTTTAAAAATAGCATATCATAAGGGAAGGACTTATGTCTGTTATGAGTCTTGTGTCTGTTATAACTTGCTATTATTTCATCTTTAAATGGAAAGGATTTCTGCTGGAGTCAGCAGTCATTTTGAAGTCAGACTGACAAAGATTCGTACAGAATGCCACACTGCAAACTTTCAGCTGGAGACTGAGAACATGTAGAATAGGGCCCCATTGTGCTAGGCTCGGTATGTGCAAATAGCAAGAGACACCCTGCCCTGAAATATTCACAGTCAAAGGCCCTGATCTTCCAAAATAACCAGTTTCTCTCATCCTTCGGTATAGACCAAATGGCTAGTATCTCCCTTCCAAGGCCCTTTGACTAAGAAGACACATACTAAAAGGGGTTGACTTACCTTGTTGGCATTCTTAACTGACTTCCAGTGTAACCTTAAGATTTAAAGCATGTTCATGAGTCTGTTTGAACCTCTGACTGCACCAAAATAAAAGACAGCTTATTTCCCCCACCCTCTCTCTTAAGGATGACAGGTGCCTCTTCCTGCTGATTACTACCAGAAATATAGGAGACAGATTTACTAGTGCAGTTTAGCAAGAGTCCCCTGAGACAGAGAGAGACTGATTTCTTCTCACTTCTTTTAAAATAAGAAAGTATTCCAAAAGAAACAAAACATTATTATAGCACCCAAGTACCACCTGGTGTTATTTATCTTTCCCGTTTTCAGTCTCCTGCCGCATTAGATCTGTCCTCTGATGTAATGTGTTAGACTATTTGCCTGCATAGTGCTCCTTCTGCTGTCTTCAACAAATCTTCCCATTTCCCATGTGGTTTTCCTTGGTTAAAAACACCCTGTAAGTACTTCTTGTGGCATTATGATTTGTTGCAAAGGAGAAGACTAAACAGTGCTTGACCTCACATAATACCGTAGATCACTGTCGATTTAAAGGGGCAGTCTACATTCTACGCATTAGCCTGCACCACCACATTTTTAATATACCAATAAACCAGAGTTACTCCAAGGCAAACAGGGGTGTTTTTTTGGGGTTTTTTTTTTCAGAAGCAACTTTCCGTGTACAAATGCAAGTGTGTCTCAATACAGTTATTGGCTCACAAATACATTGCAGGCCCCAGTCTCTGATACAATTTAGCCTCTGTTTAAATAATTCTCATCAGGAAAATCAAAACCATCTTATCACGTAGCTGTAGAGTGGAGATTTACAATTTGCTGAAGTCATGTACTCAAGGAGGTAAGAATAATGAAACTTTTAAATCTCTTGAGGCCTAAATTAAAAAGGGTCATGGGTATATATACACAATTAAAAGGAGGTTAAAATGGAGGTTTTGGCTATGCAGCTTTCTTTGCGTTGCAAGATGAAGTAAATCAAGGATAAAATGAGTTGTACTTTGATTTTGCTTTGATTTATCACAGGAGCAGGGATGGCTTTTCTACAACAGCATTGTTATAATCAGTGCCCCTAGAGCCCTATGCTACTTCTGTGACTATTTCAGGGGGAAATTTGTGTGGCAAAAGTTACGTATGAAATCTGTGGTTTCTCTTCAGCACTGAAGCCTCTTCTACTTGCATGATCCTCTGTTGTACTCTTTCTTTTTTTTGCTGTTGTGCTGCAGAATTCCCTGCCTACATCCTAATTTCTCTGTATACGCATTATTATTGTGCAAAATTGGTGAAAAAGGGGTCTACAACATTTTGCTCCAAAATATTTATTTCTCACATCTTCAAAATGTTCTGCCCTGCAACATTTGGTAAAAAAGAGTGATTTTTGAATTTTTTAAAAAATGTGAAAATGAATATTTCAAACTTCAGAGCAAGCTTCTGATTAGAAATGGTCACAAATTTAGCTCTCCTGACCCCCAAATGTTACAAAACATTTTTGGACAAATGAGACCAGTCTTGAGTTTACTCAAATGTAAAAGGTCTCATATGTACTAATGCAGTATCAAAAGGTTAATATTTATCTTGAACCTTTGCAGTTCTTCCTCCATGAATATCAAGGCTCTGATCCCGCAACTAATTACATATGGGTGTACTGCTGACTTCAGTGGAACTTCGATGAGGTTGCAGGGATGTGTCCAGGTAAATCCAATTGCAGGATCTAGTCCTAATTGTGCTTTTAGCAAAATCCTGCCTCTTTCCTGACTCTCTCCAGTCTTTCTTTTTTGCTTTCCCTTTTCTAGCCTTTTGGTGATTCTCCCCATTCTGTTCTTTGAAAACTTCTTCAAGCCAAATAAAAGAAAGGGAAAATGAAGTAGAAAAGAGAGAAAGAGAGCTAACGCCAAGTATTGCAGCTGTCTATTACAGAGTTAGTCCTGGTTTCTGCAGCATTTTGGAAATTGAAAGTATTTGGCACAGCTACCAGATCATGGTAAAGTAAACCTTTTTTATATAATTTCTAGTGGCTTTTTTGAGTCTTTTCAGTCTGTTTGGTGAGGCAAAATCAATTTTAATTGATTTAAAAGGAATTGCTCTATAACCAAGAGCCCTCTTGTTTGTAAGCCAGAAAATTTTCTCTCTTTTATAGTCATGCCACTTTTTGATGCAAAACTGTGTGTGGCTACATGGAGATTGTGTCTCCCTTGTTGGAGAAAACTGTTAGATGTTTGGTTTTCTATGATGAAGTTATAGCTATTTAAAAGTGGTTGTATTTATTTTTAAGGGCTTTGGGGCCCTATGGGTTTAGCCATGTTGTATTAAAGGACAGCCTCTAGAAAGGCTGAGCGTGGAGGTTCTCTTTTTTGGTTTGTGCAGTTTTGTTTTTGGTAAAACCTAAGTGCTTGTTGCTGTTGGAAGGACCTCTGAGGAGAAAAAAAAAGAGAATTGGGAGTGTAATATGCTAGGGGCTCTGACTCCCAATGAGATATTTATAGTAGTTGAATTGCAGTCTCCAAGGGCTGTTAGAGTTGTGCAGGCAGAAAAGTCTTTGAGTTTTATTCTTTTTGTAAGAAATCCATGTGAAGTATCTCACGAGAAGAGAATCTTGTTTGTTTGAAACAAACCAGTTTTGTTGGCTAAAGAATCTCAGGCCACCAGACTTTTACTTATAGGGTCACAAACAAGTAATCTTATAATTCCTAGCCAAACAGCTAGTACTGAGGACTACATAGAGAAGATTCAGTAAATCATTTTTCAAGATGATGTTATTTACATAGGAAGGTCTGAGTCAATGGCCCTTGGCAAGCCCATGGTCTATCATTTAGCACAGATAATCATATTTTTAGTAGATAAGTAGGGCCCGATTTTTAACTGGGCTTTGCGCTAGCCTATTATTTTGTTCCTGCAACTAATTACACTCCCAGTTTTGTATTTGTATCAAGGCAAACTCTAACAGTGGAGTGTAGTCAGAGATATAAATAGTAGGATTTGCAACAATAATTAATTGTGGGTGCAAGAGTGTACCTGCAAAATGAAGCCCAGCATTGAAAACATGCTCCATAGCGTTTATGTATTTTTCAAATTGCTGGACAGTGGTTAGGTAGTTGGTGACCACTGTTTATCACAGTGACTCATGTTTAACTTAGACTTAAAGCTCTTATGGACTGTTACTGTCATATTATGTGTTTGTATAGTGCCTAGTACAATGAGGGTCCTTGCCTCTAGGTGCTACTGCAGTATAAATAAAAGACAATGATGAAGAAGAGGATAATAGTAACACATGAGAGAAAATGATACCAGAGATCATTTCCATTAAATCTTAACAATAGTGCTTTGCAAACTTTCAGGAGACATGCAGTCTCTGTGTCCAGGTCGAATTACCTTCTGACTGCCTCAAATTCCCTTGGTGGTTTCAGTTGGAGATGGTGTCCTTTGCTTTCTAGCTGGAACTCTTGTGTAGTATTGCTATGCTATTACATTTTAAAGGCTGCCACTTTCCAAATCAAAAGGGACTTAAATTTAGTGGTAGGTACTGTGATCCCTACATACCGTTTGTAAATCTTACCAGATGCTCAGGACTTTTGATGTTGCTATACTGTAGTTCCTTGCATTCAATAGTTATTAACATTACTAGTTTGTGGGAAGCCAGCTGAGCTGGGAACTGTGAATACCAATAATTAGAGTTCACTTCAGTGCTTTGAATCTGATTAAAGCTTAAGGGTCAAGTGTGATTTATAATAATAATTTAGCATCTGTGGATAAATACTTAGATTATTGACTGACCTATTCTTCCTAATTTATCACAGACATTTATCTTATGGACATTAAAGTATTTTAAAATCAAGGTACCAAGACTATTGAGATTCACTGACAGCTGGCGTGAACTGCTTGTGTTGTGGGTTAGATAGAAGTTTCATTCATTGAGTGAAGCCCTGTGTGACGCTTCCCCCACCCCCTTTCTTTTGCTTTGTTAGGATTCAAATGAGCAAAATTATGTTTGAGAGTAATCAAAACATGAGCCAAGAAGATACTTTGCAATTTGACAATTATGTGTAAGACACAGGTGGAGATTTATTTTGCAGCAAAAAGGTTTTATTGCTGCAAAACTGTAATTGTTTTTGTCCTTCATGGCTCCTTATTTCCATGAAACATATTTTATTTTTATCCATATCTTTAAAGGAAATAAGAAGTCACAAAGAAGGGAAACAATTATTTTGCACTCAAAGTATTATTTTAAAAATATTTTATTTATTCTCAAACATGGAAGAATGTTGTTTTTCACTAGTTTTCCAGAAATAAAAATATTTTCTACATAACTCAAATTTTGTGATACTCAGAAATTATTCGCAAAAAGAAAAGGAGTACTTGTGGCACCTTAGAGACTAACCAATTTATTTGAGCATGAGCTTTCGTGAGCTACAGCTCACTTCATCAGATGCATACCGTGGAAACTGCAGCAGACTTTATATATACACAGAGAATATGAAACAATACCTCCTCCCACCCCACTGTCCTGCTGGTAATAGCTTATCTAAAGTAATCTTCAGGTTAGGCCATTTCCAGCACAAATCCAGGTTTTCTCACCCTCCACCCCCCCACACAAATTCACTCTCCTGCTGGTGATAGCCCATCCAAAGTGACAACTCTTTACACAATGTGCATGATAATGAAGTTAGGCCATTTCCTGCACAAATCCAAATTGGTTAGTCTCTAAGGTGCCACAAGTACTCCTTTTCTTTTTGCGAATACAGACTAACACGGCTGTTACTCTGAAACCTGTCAGAAATTATTATATAAGCAAAGTCAAGAGGGTCAGATCTGGACAACTCCACACTCCCTAATTTTGGCTAGGACTAGAAACACAGTGCCCAAATAATGTGAGATAGATAGGTGGCTCTTACAATATTTCTGGCCTAGATCAAATCAGAGTGTATTGGTAATCTTGTAAGTCTTTGATTTCTTCAGGTTTCTAACTCTTTTCCCCCCGATGAATGTCATGATATTTCAGTGAAATGCATGGGGGTGAATCCCTTGGTTTCAGTGGTGCTCCATGGAGACACAGGAATTTGACCATACACATCTCATTGCAGGATCAGGGCTTGTTAAGACTGGGGCAACTTTCTGGTATCTGCACTTCTGAGTGCTACCTGAACCTTACTCAGGTTTCAAACCTTTTGAAATTGATTCACCACTAACTGTGATGTGATTTTTTTTTTTTCAACTTGTAAAATAATCGGATTCTTCATAAAAGCTAGTTATGGATATTAGGAAGAATGGACTATTTGTACAAGAAGCAGCATTTATTATTATGAAATATCACTTGAATTAATCCTGTGGAAAATATTCTTAAAGTTACAGTTTTCTTTCTCTGAAACATAAAATTATTTTGTCTTTCCATTTATAAAAGTACCAATTTTCAAGACCTCTTTTCAAGTCATGAATATTTTAAACAGACTCCCTCAGAGAGAGGGAAACAGCTTCACAACCAGCTGGCACAGGGTTATATTTGGCATATGGAGCCTAGATTCAGTGTTTAACTTAGAAGCCCATAAATATCCCCCTAACAACAAGGCTGTGTGTAGTACACGCTGTTGGGGAACCCCTTAATACAGACACTAGGTAGCCAACCTGGTAGACTACTAGGAACACAATGTACAAAGCAGGACACTTGAGTTCAGAGCTTGTCCCTAAGATCTTTTGAGTTGGCGGAGGTTAGGTTACACACACAGCCTCTAGGGTTGGGAGAAAGGGGGGAAGGAAGAGGAGACAATGACTTATGGTATTAGTTTTTCCAGTGATTACAACTTTCTTCTATATATATTAGGTGTCTGCGAAAGCAACTGAAAGCTGATTTTTCTCTATGCACATTACAAATACTTCATGAGCAGCAACAGTGCAAGCTTTCTCATAAAACCTGTAGACTTCAGTGGGCCTGAATGTGGTTCAGGGGTTCCCCTGCATGATTTGCTTTTCCAGGATCAGGGTCATAATATGTAACCTTCATAATTTTCATTTCAATTAAACATTTTTTCCTATTTGGTAGATTAAATATTGAGTAAACAGGCCATCCTTGAACATCTAGTAGAGCTCAGCATGAAGACTTCACAAAGTCATCTCTTCGTTTCCACAATGAAAATTGAAATCTATATATCATGAACAGTTGAATGTTACACTGGTATGTAATAGTTGCGATTGATCACTGCAAAATGGTAACTAAACAAAGTCGACAATAGAACTTTGGAAAAAGTTTGATATGGAAGTGAAACCATGTATATTCTGTTGTCTTTGTGAAAAAATGATTCAATTTACTCTTTTGAGGTGCTTTTCTATCAGAAATGTCAATAAAATGACTAACGAAAGAAAAAATTACTAAAACACATGCCTTATTTAGAGAATTTGGCTCAAATGTAACATATTAACTTTCTAAAAAATGTTTCTCATGTCTCAGTTTTAACTAACTGTAGGCTGGAGGTAGAGCTGGGTGAATACTATTAAAAATGAATGTAGAAATGTTTCCTGAATAGGAAGATTTAAGGGAATATTCACAGTGAATTTTAGATACACAATTATTTATTTTTACCAAAATCTTGGTTCCGAAAGATATTTACGCAGCTAGGCAACATAAACATAATAGGTGTTCAGATGAAAGCTCTGATCTCACAAATGCTTACATACATGCTTAACTTCAATTATATCTGTAGTCCTGTTGACTTAAATGGACTAAATATTCTTTAAATTTAAAGTCTAGTGTGTATGTAAGTGTTTGCAGGATTGGGTCCTATTTATACTGATCGCTTGCAGTGAGGTGCTCATGAAGAAGTGCAAGCCAAGAATTATTATAAAAAATTGCAATCAGTGCAGTGACAGCTCATGGAGAGTGAGAGGGATGAAATTTAACAAATTGTTACGAATTATTTCCTCAGCCCTAATTTGTATCTTTGCATCTCTAAGATTCATAAGACCAAGTTGGCCGAGAGATTAGAGATGATTTGAAATCAATATGCCGCTCTAAGAGCATGCACTGCAAACTGCTGTGCTATGATGCTTTGAACCAGCAAATACACCTTTGGGAAGAAGTCAAAACTTAAAAATGAGAGCTCATTACCTGCTTAGTGGTGGTCACAATGTGCAAAGCTATTCCAGGCTCCCTGAAAGAGCGATAGTATCTTTAGGCCTGAAAAGGGAACGATAGTTTTGCCCTATGTAATTTGGAACATTGTTAGTGTAGTTTCTTTAAGTCTGTGCAACGTGTCTCCAAGCGCCTTTTCATTATGGAAGGTCAAGACCAAATCTTTCTCTGGGCAGATATATCTTACATTAGTATAAAGGCATAAGGAAGCCTTCATTGCATATTCCAGCTGCACTGCAAATAAATTGAAAATCATCACTGCTTTTGGTCGTCAGCTAAGCTGCCCTTCAAAACCAGATCATGCAGTAAAGCTGTCATTACAAACTGGTAATCTCTTAGGATGACTTGCCTCTTCCATTTATTTTCATGCATTAATATCGTAACGAGAAAAGCTAGGTTTCTGAAATCTGGGGAAAACCTCTCTCTATTAACGTAAGTATTGCTATAATTCTGTTCAACTATATTTTTCTACAGCCTGTAAGGTCAAAGAAACACCAAAGGGAATGTTTTCAGTAGCTTCCTCTTGCCGCAATAAGACAATATGTCATCTACTTCTCTACAATGCTTTGTCAAATTTAAAACTATTAAAAAGTTATATAAAACCCTCCATTTTTAGTTAATAAAAACAGTTTTGAAAATAGAAACCAGAACTAACACATTAGACGAAGTCATACATTGCAATGCTGTTAAACTTGAAATAGAGCTTGAAAGTTCTGTCAGTTTGAAATGTTTTCTGGAAACATATCCTAGGAGAATGATCTGAAATATGCTATTCTGCAAATAAGTGTGTTTAAAGCATCTATCTGTCACTATGTACAAAACTATTTCCTGGGAAAATGTAGTTGGTTATTATTTGTGGGAACACAGTGGCCCCTGAAGTAAGGTGATGTAGGAACTTTCCAATGCAGATCAATACTGGTAATTCATTTGGGTGGGGTATGAAATTTCAAGGTTATTCCATTAAAGTTGAAAAGAGCTGGTTGTAGAAGCAGAAGAGAGAGGAATACAAAGTAGAAATATATATATGCATTGTATAAAAATGCAGGACTTGTTGGAAAAGGAGTGGACAAAATATAGGGGTGTAGGAGAGAAACCAAGTCACTGAGGAAATGTCTTTGGTTTGATTTCCAACTCTAGAATGGCTCAGAGTGTGATGTTGGGTCAAATAGGGAAACTGAAGCATGAGGTTCCCATCTGTAAATATTTACAACCTCTGGTTGACAAGTCCTAGACAATATATGAATAAAGTCATTTTACTTTTACTTCTTTTATTGTTCCACTAGCTTTTATAGCAGATTCTTTCTCGCACACGCTCTCTCTCCTATACATATATATAGAATTTATGTCAAAGTGTTACCTATGTAGGCAGCAGATTATATGATTATGGAAAAATATATTCTGAAGTGAAGAAGTACCACAGAGAACAAAAGACAACATGAGGAGGGATGGGAGCCAAATCTAGTACTAGATCTCTTGTGTTTATGGCCCTTAAACCTTGTCTTTCGAGTCGGTTGTCATTCATTAATACAGGTAAGCCAACATTAACAAGCTTCTTGCTGCTCTTAGAGCCAGATAGTCACAGGTCTTAAGGGATCTTAATGTAAACTTGACGAGTTAGTGCTTTTCTGCTCACCTTAAATAGGGTTCAATAATGACCTAGTAGGGAACACAACAACTCTCTGGATAGAACATTGGTCCTGTGGTGTGGAATGTCTCCTGACCATTGGAAAACACATTTTTCAATGGCTTAAAAGAAGTTGTGAATCACCTGAAAAAGGAATTTTCAGGCAGATGTGTTACCTTTCCAGAGTCTTTCACTAGCAGATCAAAGAGCTGTGAAAACATATTGACAGAGATCTCTTTCATCTAAAAAAAAGTTTGTGTAAAAACACTAGTGCCAGCATAACTGCTACTCCTTAGGGCCTGAGCAAGCTTTGCAATTTGGAAGGTGAATGAGCCGCTTAGTCTGGGATGTAAGGCAATGGAAGACAAGTACCGGTAGGTATTTAAAATCAAGTGCATCTTTAATGTTTACATTTATGATTATTGTAGTATGACTCCTTTTTTTTATTATGTGCCTGAAAATAAGGCTGACCATTTGTATGGTGATTTTTAGTGTGTGAAATAGTTATTTCTTAAAAGCCATTTTAGAATTACTTCTATTCAGTAATTTTATAAAATTACTGTTAAATCCCCTTTTCATAAAGTTATGATAGCTAATCATTTAGAAAGATGGAAACTACGGGAGAAGATGCAAACATGATTTCGTCAGAGGGTGGAATTTTCAGAACTGCTTGGTTTTGGCCTGAATCTGTTCTCACGGAACCAAAAAGGAGCTGTACCATTGACTTTAGTGGGAGCAGGGCTAGGCCCGTGCTTGAGCACTTATGAAAACCCCATCCTTACAGCAGCTTTATAGGAGTGAATCTCCAAAAAAGTGAGCCACATTCTGTTTTTCCAAACAACAATACTCATCGAATTCAGGTTTATGGTTCTAGCAGTAATGCACACTGTTTTCAATAACAGTAGCCCCCCTGAGTGTACAGTACCCTCTCCCTGGGCCCATTACATCTGCTTCTGTCAGGAAAAATCTGTGCCTGGATGTGTCACACTGAATGAAGTGTACCCCTGACCTCTAGACCCCATCCGGGAATGCATCCCATAGCTCCTGTTTTAGAGGATTGCAAAGCAGCCCCTCTTTGACTTTTTTGATCCCTGCCAGGAGCACCCTCTGCTGTACGTAGGGTCTCTGGGGGGTGGGTAAGCACAAGGCCAGGTCAGAATTCAGCATAATAATAATAATACCTAGCTCTTGCAGTCAAGAATAATGAAATTCCCAGCGTGTTTCAGTGCATTGCAATGTGAACATAGCAACTGCAGTTGTTGGGAACCTCAGGTTATAATAAAGTTGTTGTCTGTGGTGAAGGGGTGGAAGAAAGGCCCTGGAGAAAAGGATCCACTGTCTTGCATCACACATGCTACAGCAAAACCCTCACCTGTTTGTCTGTAGTTTCAAAGACGGTGACTGTGACAGAGTGGTGACACCAGTTGGTTTGCATCGTGTCACAATAACTCATCATTATATTCGGCAGTGCTGCCACTTCCTACTGCAAGGAGCTATTAACAAGAATGGCTCACTGCAGTGTTACACAGGATTAATATTAACCCATGTCACCTCTGTTTGGTTTCTGAGGCATGTCACACAGGCACACAATGGGAATTGTGTGAACTCCCTTATTGGACTGTTTTCATTTTCTCACTGGCACTGTGGAGAAGGAGCTGTTAGAAATGGGGTCAAATAAACACCATGCAAAAAGCAGCAGTTAAAAAAATTGCTTCTGGCAGCACAAAATGTCTACAAAGGAATCCTGTTCTTCCTTGAAGCATAACAAATTTCCAAGAGGAAACTCTATACTTGATCTATTTCACAGGGGGAGAAATACACATAGGGCTAAATAGTCAGAGAGGCTTCTGTACTGTGTGTGTAAAAGCAGCAATTGTGCGCCTATTAAGATTCACGTAAAGTGCAGATATTCTCTGACGTGACCAAAAAGTCATCGTGGGGTTCTGTGCTTACTGGCTTTCAATGTCTTTCAGATCAAATTTTGCTCAATTTACCATTTTTAAAAAAAAACCCAACCCTAATTTCCAGCCCTGTAATCTGAACATCCAGCGAAGTTCTTTTTGGCTCCAGTATTAGAAACTGTAATAAATGTTAATTAAGCACAATATAGAGAAAAGTCTACTGATGAGGAATGAGCTGGAATAGATATATTCTCACAGGGCTGTATAGGCTCCATAATGCTCACCCAAGAATGAAGAACAATTGGGTAGGGGTTTTTTTGTTTGTTTGAAAGCCATCCTTATCTCTTCTGGGAATAAATGCAGTGTTTAACAATATACTGCCAATATCACAGTTTTAGGGGTAACTGCCCCTTTGACGCCGCTCCCCTACCCCCAATCAGGATGGAGGCCTCTAGTCTTTACCTCCCTATGGGCAGGAACCAGCATCTCTTCTTTCTCCAGACTGGGGTTTATTGGCTGAAGCCCCCTGCTCTGTACTGTAGCAATCCCAAGAAGGTCTGACAAAGGTCCAGTCCCCTGCTCTTTAGTTTCTCTCCAGGCACAATGATGATGGTTTTTACCAGTGACCACCCAGCTCTTCCAAAGAAAGAACATTTATTCAAAGACAAAAACCTGTGAAGAAAACCTAAAACAAACAAAAAATAATTTAAATGCACACTAAACGTATCAGGAATTGCCCATCTTTCATATGGGGTGTTGGGTAGGCCAAAGTAAGAGGTTGGGGTCCCATTGGAACCAAAGGTCTTGTCCATTTGCTGAATTAAAAGGGATACCTGTAGTCTGATTAAACTCAGTATTTTTTACCAGAAGTCTTGCTTTGCGCCCGCCCCCTTCCCCCCAGCAAACAAGTGAAACCAGTTCCTACCCCTATTCCCTGGGAGGTCTAGTTTAAAAGGGGTGCCTTGGGATTTTGCATGTATCCCCTCTAGTGATTTCAGATCTGCAAAGACTCCCCCACCTCATCTTACCCCCTATGATTTGGGAAAACATACAAATATAGATAACCTGTATTGATACAAAGGTCTAAAGGGGGAAAACTTGCACCTGTGCGGTAAATCTGACTTCATAAATGCGCTTTAAAACCAATCTGTAAATTGTAATGCTTTGATCCCGGTTTACTACAAGGCATGTTACTGAGGCATGGATGCAGTGATACATGTCATGGCATAAATGTAAAATTATTTCCCATATAAAGGGCTAGATTGTGCTTCTATAACCTGCCATATGTAATATTTTACAAAGCTGTAAATCCAATTGAGCTATTGCTGATCGATACTGTTGTAAGTGTGAAGAATATAAGGCCTGTGTCTCATTGCCTTCTCTTACTTTGGTGTAAATCAGGAATAATTTCATTGGAGTTACATTAGTGTAAATAATGAGAGATCTACTGACCTTTACCTGTCAGTTTCATCTGTAGAGTCTAGTACTTTGTATAGCTCCAGCATACCAGTGAAACTGGCCTTATTTAATTTAAATTGTAACTTTTGCACAGAATTGGAGTATCAATCATTAAAATTACACACTGGGAGCTGTGGCCCCAGTTTACCAAGGCATTTAAATGAATGTATGCCAAACTTTTAACACTTGTGCCTTGTCATAAACAGCATTGCCACTCGAATTTGTGATTAGTGTGCTGAAAACTATTGTGGTGGAGTAGCACTGAACTTTCTCGAGTCCAATGGCATCATGCAAAACTAGATATTAGATATGCATTTTGATAGAAGGGACTTTTTACAACTTTTTAAAATGTTGAGTCTGTTTGTGGGATAAAAAATTACTGTGCAAATCGTGTGTGAGAGGAATTACAGTGCAATGTGCTTATGAAACGGAGGAAAAAAGTAGGTCACAGAAAGGAAAGAAGAAATAGACACTGGCTTTATGTGATAGGCAGTCTTATCATTTATTTAGTTTATAATTTATTTACAAGAGCATTCACGAATCAAATATTGCACAGACTTGTTCAAAAATGGATGGGGAGTAGATCTAACTGCATTCAAGAAACTGTTACAAGTCCATTCAGAAATCCTAATCATAGTATTAGCAGCTCAATTTCAATCTGTGAAGGAAGGTGAATCCTCTTCAGAGCGGTGGGAGGGGGAAAAATGAGTCGAGCAACCATCTCCCAACTGCTCCACTGAGCTGCCATGGCACAGTGAATTCGTCATTGCTGCCAGCAAGTGTAAATGCTAAGCCCTGGTGAATCACAACAATTGCAAGATACAGTGACATCAAACAGAAAAAGCACCAATCTTTTGTTTTAGTGTTCTATAGAATTTATAGTCTGTGTCTAAATTAGACTTCAAATATTTTGTTCATTGGGTCCTGATTCAGCAAAGTACATAAGCGCATACTTCAAAATAGATGCTTAAAGCCCATTGGATTCAATGGGATTTCAGAATAGGCTTAAAGTATGTGCTTACTGTATTGTGATCAGTGGAATTTGAGCCAGAGGGCCTATATTCCATGGAGGGAATGTTATGGATGGACAACTAGGGACAAGGAGGAGTAAGCCTAGGGACATATCACACACGTGCACAGAGCAGCGCACAGGAATAAAATTCCTCTAATTCAATAAAATTCCTCTAATTCAACTTAACTTCATTCTGCGTCACTCTCGGCTAATGAAACACTTGTGTTCTTCACTGAATTGAGGCCTGGGACTATGATATTATCTTCAAAAAAGAAGGCTTTGAGATGGTGTGCTGGAGATACTCTGAGCTAAACAGCTTCAAAATGACAATGCTGCTTTAATTTTACCTCTGTATAAAGATTGCTGTTATTATAATGCTTCTGATTTGTAGCTGATGTAGCTTCCCGTATCCACCACGCTCCATTTGTAATGATCATTCTAATAATATTCCATACAACACTAAAAAATGTTGGTTCCCTAGAATGGTGCTATAGTGAAGGTGGAACAATACAACATATTACCAGAGTAGCATTTTAGTTAAAAATATGCCAGCAATGACTCATCTCCTGCATCAGTTTGTATAAGGATACTTCAAATAACCAAGTTTAAGCAGGTTTCAGAGTAGCAGCCGTGTTAGTCTGTATTTGCAAAAAGAAAAGGAGGACTTGTGGCACCTTAGAGACTAACCAATTTATTTGAGCATAAGCTTTCGTGAGGTACAGCTCACTTCATCGGATGCATTCAGTTGAAAATACAGTGGGGAGATTTATATACATAGAGAACATGAAACAATGTGTGTTACCATACACACTGTAACAAGAGAGTGATCACTTAAGGTTAGCTATTACCAGCAGGAGAGCAGGGGGTGGGGGGTGGGGGAAACCTTTTGTAGTGATGATCAAGGTGGGCCATTTCCAGCAGTTGACAAGAACATCTGAGGAACGGGGGGGGAATAAACATGGGGAAATAGTTTTACACTATGCTCAAATAAATTTGTTAGTCTCTAAGGTGCCACAAGTACTCCTTTTCTTTTTGCAAGTTTAAGCAGATATTCTGTTCCCAAAGCATATTCTGCTTTGATTCTAAATATATTTATATTCCATTTTCAATAACTTTTGAAAAAAATTATATGGTGATGCTTGACTGGCAAAATGCACGATGCAAACTTATGACAATATTTAAAAAAATAAAATAGCTCTTTTCAATTTCTCAATAAAGTGTGTTATCTAAAGCCAAGAGGAAGTTATGAAGAAGTGTCTTATATATTGTTATTTTGCTATAGCAAGAAAATTGCAGTTTCCATTCCATCATTCTCAACAAGCCCAGCCATTTCCAGGAATGGAGCTATGCTCCTAAGACTAGATTGATTGATGATGAGGTAAAGAGCTTCATCGCTTTGATGGCTTTTAGGTGGGCCATGCCAGAATAGCAGCTCTACTGCTCAAAGGAGCACAGAGGTTGCACTGGAGCAACACTCCAGAAAGGGGAAAGGTCAGGGAACAGATTGAACCAAATCGCCATCTCTCCTGTGCTACATTCCTCAAAGAAGTATTGCAATGTGTGCACATGCGCGCACGATCAGGGAACTCCAGCAATCACTATCACTTATGTAAGACAGTGACGAAGGGTTAACTTGTCGAATTTAGCCCCTAACTTCATTTCACAGCATTATAGCTGGTGATACGTCTATAAGATTCTTAGAGGAAGATCTGGTAGTGAAGATAAGCAAGTAGACATTGATATAATATATGTATGGGGGATTGACTGCTTCCAGATGGCTGGCTTAATAGCACCTCTTGCTTGCTTTAATGTCTCCCAAGGGAAAAATGATATGGAAATCTTTATACTGATGTATCAGAATCAGGCTCTTATGAGTGAGGGAGGACTAGAGCTCATCTGCTTTGCTTCATTGGTTGAACCAGAACTGGCCTCACTCTTTCAGTGTGTTCAAATGGGAGTCTTCTTGTCAGACAATGCCTTTAGCACCACTCCTTGTCACGTTAGTTACAGGCATTTAAAGATTACTGTGTTGTGAAATATTTCTTTTCTTTGAGTTGAAGACTTCCTCACCATCCAAAGAATGCACTCACTTCTAATTGTTACTTATGTTAATTCCCAGAAAAGCAGGGATCCATGTTTACAGTGGAAACCCATTAAATTGTTTCATCTTTCTAAATCTGGTGTCCCCCAGCAGACCCAGTGTATAGCCATGGTTGGTTCTCAATGGTTCAACTTTGTGTAGCAGTGCCTTTTCATAGAATTGTATCATAAGTAAAATCTATGAGCTCTGGAACTTTGCTTTCTCTTTTTGTTGATGGTTTTTTCCTCTCTTTTGACTAATAATAGCTGAATAGTCAATTGTGAATAATGTTGCTAGAATTTTCCTAATTTAGTGCCAGATTATTCCACCATTACTCTCACTGAGTAGCGACTTTTATTTCAGTGGTGCTACATAGCGTAAGTAAGCGTGGCAGAATCTTTAATGTCACAATACTTGAACAGAGTGCACTAGTGGTCCCAGGGGTAGGGGTCCTGAACTTGGATTCAGAAGACTTTTATGTTCTGTTCCCAGCTCCGTTGCTGATTTTAGGTAACTACTTCCCCCCCCACCCCCCACCCTTTTTGTCTTGTCTATTGAAATTGTAAGATCTTTGGTACAGGGGTTGTGTGTTTGTATCTGCACAGCACCTAGCACAATGGGGCCCTGATCGCTATTCAGGGCTCTAGATGCTAGTGTTTTAATAGTAGTAGTGGTGGTGATGGTGATGATTCTTACCTTTCAGTGGTCAGGCCTGCAGTTCAGATCTCTGTGGCCCTAGGCCTTGATATGTTAACTCTTGGCCTTAGAGTGGGAATTTGCTTTTCAAAGCAAGTCAGGCTGTTCCAGCTCCTGATTTGGTTTCAGCATTTCCACTGATGTCTTAGTTTGTTTGTGTTGCTTTCTGATCTACTGCAATCTGTGAGACATTTGGGACTACATTAAATAGCAAATGATGGAAAATGGACCAGGAGCTCTGTGAGTGCGCATCCTCTCAGTAAAAGATTTAAGTGCACCCTGTGCTCTCAATATCCTTGTCCCACTTTACACAACACAATAAATCATGTAAATGTCTGGAGAAGGATTTTTTTCTATTTATAACATAGAATTGTTCTCTACCCAAATTTATGTATCTCTCTAGAGCATATGCCTCAGAGCCCTGCTTGTGTTTAACATTTTGTGAAAGTGCTCATTATTAGTGAGATGAATTTTTTGTATTCTCTCCTGTGTCATGTACTGTGTGTCTTTTTATGTTTTAAATCATGTTAAAAATCAATCACTTTGTGCCTGGTATTAACTAATACTTTGGCCTCTTTGCATGTCAGACTAGTCTTCTTGGATTTATTTTTTCCTCAACTCCTGTTCGAACCTCTGTCCCATTTTGAACAGATCCGCTCGTCTACTTATCCACTGGTAATTGAAAAAGGAGAGAGGGAGATGTTCTTCCTTTAAATTAGAGAGAGCTCCATTCTTTTTGCCTGATTAAAGTTCCAAGTTGATAAAACATTTCTCTGTAAGGCAGTGAGTCTCAATTTATAAGCAACTGAATAATTGACTCTTAAAAATATCATATTTGTTCTTAATTGTTTTAAAGATAATTAAGAATCTTTCCCAACAATCCTCAACTTCTTTTCAACTATATTGTGATTTTTTTTTTTGGGGGTGGGGGCTTCCTGCTTCTTTACCAAACAAACAAAAAGGAATATATGAATGCACCTTTTTGTGTATGGACTGTGAGTAAAGATGTATGTAATTTATGCATAAGTGATGATAGCATGTATATACACCTTGTTAGGAGTTAGTGTTTATGGCAGGGTGCTGGTTGAGAAGCCCTTAATCAGCTCCTAACGCTCCATTCCCCTTGATTTGGGCTGGATGAATAGCCCTGTCCCTGCCTGGTAACTGGCAGCACCTGCCGGTCTTATTAGCTGGGAGCTATAAAGGCTGGGAGGAAGCAAGGACAGGGACGCAGATGCTGGAGCTGGGGCCTTCTAGTCTATTGCTGATCAGGCCTGTTGAAGGCAAAGTACCTGTGAAGCCTGAATATAGTTGGGAACTGGTGGTGGGAAACCTTTTGAGAATAAAGAGCACAGGTGTTGCGCAAGACTGAAGTGTCCCTGACTCGTTAAAGAGGGGGGCGCAGGGGTGCAGCTTGAACCCCCATTACAGTGTCTCAGCATCTTGTACAATATGGAGATATTTGTGTTTAGCTTTATTTATCCCTAATAATAGATAAAATTTCCAGGCTGGAAATCTTAAAATGAATTATGGTGTATTTTAAAAGTTTCTCTGCAAGAAAATGGAAAGAACAAGAAGCAGCTGTTGTGGCTTCATTGGATTCACTATTCAAAAAATTTAAAAAACCCTACTGTAAATTCATTAAAGGCTTTGCCTTTCAACAGGCACCAGTTGCCGGAAAACTAAATAGATGACCTCATAAAGGACTTAGAGATGGAAAGCATTTAGGTTTTCTGCCTTTTCTAAAAATATGCTGATATATTTTCAAAAAATGCGTCTAATTTTGGGTGCTGCTGGTGGTGGTTGCTGGGCAATATGAGGTGGACCTGTCCTTCAGAGGTGTTGGGCACCTGCAGCTCCCACTGACTTCAGAGGAACCCAAAATTAGAAGCTACTTTTTTAAAATGTTTAGCCACAGCTCTTACAACTTTAGACTTTCTAACCAGCTGAGGGTTTTACTAATGAAGTATTGATTGTTGCTAATCTTAAGCAATGCCACTGTCATAGAACTGTTGGAACAAAGCGTCAACTGGAGGGTCAGGCTCACCAATATTGAAATCAGGATGTCACTGTCATTGATCTGGGACTCATTAGGGTGCAGAGTAAACATTACTGTGCCTACCAGCTGAGATGGATCACCATTTGCAGTTACAGCACTCAAAGCAGTTTGACTGCTTCCCATTGAGGAACTAATGCAGCTTCCTAAAGTGAGATTCCAACAATAGAGAGATTCCTGGGCTGGGTACATAGGTCTGGCATTGAAAGGGATGTTCACCTTAGGGTTGTCAAAAAGGTTTGTTTTAACCCCATAAACCCTGTCCAAGCCATGCGATTTTAGGTTTAATCATGAAACCAAAATTCTTTGAGGTTCACACAAAGCTGCGGCAGGAACAGAGAAGGCCACCCTTCCTCCTATGATAGCCTCTATAATGCCTTTTTTCAGATGTTGCAATATCCTGGGGGAAGGAGGTAGGGTCTTGAGAGGCGAGAGGGTACCTATTTCTCCAACAAGAGTCAGCCAGCTGGCATGCTCCATAGTGCATCTCTTCAGGGGAAGAGAGGAGGCCCTCTGTCCCTCTCACACCCCATCCAGAGGAATCAACTGCAATGTGGTGGCACTTCCACTGGACCCGGAAGTCATGCTGACTTTTCTGTGTCACTTCCAGGTCACCTCTAATAAATCACTTACCCACCTGCAAGCACATGGGCTTCCCAGTGGCACTACCTGCAACACAAGGCCCTCAGTTGAGGGATCTCTCATTGACTCATACTGAAGTTTATTGTGAGAAAATGTCAACGCCACCTTGGAATTTTTCGGGCTTTTTTTTTTCTTGGAGGATAAAAGCAAAACTTTTACACAAAACAGGGAAGAAAGGGGAGGGACTGTCCGCCCCTTGAATCCCTAACTTTCCAGCATACATCCTTTTATGATGTCATTAACGGCTCCTCTAAGAATACCAGCGCAGAAGAGGAGCTTGACTTTCGCCATTTCCGGGTCCTGCTATTGCTGTCAAGACTAATAAAGCTGGAAGCAAATCTAGCAGGCACTCTCCCTTCATATTCTAATGATTCTACAACATTTTTCCTAATCTTTTTCATGGTGCTAATATAGAATATTTTTATAGTTTTCATCTGAATTTACATATATTGCACATCCCCTATTAAACATTTTGCATCCCACAAATGCATACAATAATTTCCCAGGCTGGGATTTGCAACAGCATAGCATTAAAGTGAAAATGGATGCAACTATATGAAAAGTTATGCACGTTTGCAATGTCCTGGCTTTTTTGTTGTTAGAGGGTGTTGGCAGGTATTAAAAACTACAAACAAAGCTGGAATATGAGGAACAGAGCAAGGTCCCTCTATGCACTAGTGGGTGAAGAACGGGCCTCGAGGGACCGAGTGAGAGGATCGGATGTTTTTAGCCTCCCTTTCTAGGGAGCATGTTGGAACTACAGAGCCTATTGCATGCATCATTAGGACTGTCACAAGTGACCATGGGGTGGCTTCTTACTAGCTCTGCGTCTGAGGGGAAGGATGCCTCCCCCAGGGGACGAAGTAGTACAGTGGCTGATATTCAGACTGTGTTGCTGCCAACAATTTGGGCCTCTGTCTCTCTCTCTGCCTCAAACTTCAGGCCTTTCAGTGACATCCAGAATGTTCAAATTCATTACGCTCAAACTGGTACATAATATCCAATAATTCACTCCTGTACAATTCTTGGTTTTTGGTTAAATCTTTGACTTAAACAAACTATGGTAACAAGTCTTATGATTACTAATTGGAACTCATTATTTCTTAGAACAAATTAAGCGGTGGGGAGAAGATATAAAAGCTGTAGAATTACTGAGTAGGCGTCCTTTGGTTGAGCAGCTGTCGTGAAGCCATTTAAATGCTTACTGTGAACTTACAATTCTGAGCACTCCTAGTGAAATACTCATGTGTGATCTGAAACTTGCTCTTTCACATGAAACTCAGGATTAATTCTTTGATTCATGATCTAGATTAATCATTAAATTTAATTATCAATTTACACTACTGCTTGTTGGAATACCATAGTACTTTCCCCCCTCCCTTGGCCCAAAAACTGGACAAAATTAATGATGTGGTTGTATGATACTTTTATAAAAGTGGCTTTGCATGTGGCTTCAACAGAGGAGGTGGTCATACACTCCATAAACTCCATATTAGAGCACATTGTCTATACCCTGGTTGAAAATGACTGCTTCTTTATAATGGGCACCAGGAACTCAAACTTCTTGGATGTTCCTGTTAACTGCTGGAAATGGCCCACCTTGATTATCACTACGAAAGGTTTTCTTTTCCTCCCCCGTCTGCCCCTCGCTCTCCTGCTGGTAATAGCTCATCTTAAGTGATCACTCTCCTTACAGTGTGTATGATAACACACATTTTTTCATGTTCTGTGTGTATATAAATCTCCTCACTGTATTTTCCATTGAATGCATCTGATGAAGTGAGCTGTAGCTCATGAAAGCTTATGCTCAAATAAATTGGTTAGTCTCTAAGGTGCCACAAATCCTCCTTTTCTTTTTGCGAATACAGACTAACACAGCTGCTACTCTGAAACTTGATTAAATACATCACTCTATAAATAGAGATGGGCCTGAGTTGCAAAATTCAGATCAAGATTTTGAACTCCCCTCTACCCCTAAATTTAGGGGTGACTTTCAAATATGGAGACTCTTGTTCCCTCCTTCTCCATCCCAAATGATATTTCCTTAGAAACCTTAACAGGTTTCTGCAGGAGGAAAACAGGGATGTTTTAGAATGTCTCTAATCAGTGAGATATTCTAAAACATCCCTGTAGGACCAATCTGGGGTATTACTACTAATGTTTCATTATAGTAGTTGCTAATGCCTCAAATGAGGTTGAGGCCCCCCTATTTTACCTGCTGTAAAAAGTAGTAGTAAGAGAGTCCCTGCTCTGAAAAGTTTACTATTCAAATAGACAAGACACACTGTCTCGGGGGAAAGAAGGTGGTGGTATTCTTATTTTAAAGGATTGGGATTCAAGATAGACGCACATTGTTTCCTGTCCAAGGTAAAACAGGAAGTCTGGCAAAGCCAGTAAATTTAGCTGAGTATCCTGGCTCCCAGTCCACTGCTTTAACCTCATGTCCTCTTCCTTAAATAGAGATCTATCCAAAGATTGGTCTGTTGATCTCTGCTTACCACCACTAAAAAGGAAACCAAGAGTGTTGGACTCCAGAATTTGAGTCCAGTAAGAACCCTGTAATTAGAACTATGGCAAATGGCTGCTGATTTCAGTGTTACTTAGCCATGCTTCTAAAGAGCCCACTGTACTCTTAGACCAGTGTTATTTAAAAACAAACAAAAAACCTTCATCTCCAGTCAAAACCTCAAAGTAAGCAGAGCAAACGAGAAAAAAATACTGGAATGTTTAAATAGAGTGAAAAATGTTTCCTCTCATCTAATTTAAAGTATGGCCTGATAACTTTTCTGCTTAATCCTGCTCTCAAGAGAATTGCTCTGTAAATTCTTGTCAATGCTAGTTAAAGTAATAATTGTATATAATTAGTACTGGAAATGCCAAAATAGATGGAAACAGCATGTGTTGAATGTAAATTCTGTAGCACTGGGCAGTAATGCCATTTTTCTGTCCTATCCGGTATCCTTGTGGTTTGCTGATTTTTTTTTCTTGATATTTTCATTTTTTGTACACAAATTACATAGATGAGTGTAATTATAAATCTTGTCTTGTAGATCAGGATCATATCCAAATGCATTCTGTCCTCCGACACATATGCATCCAATTTCCATCCACTTATTTGAGTGGCTGTTACAGGGCATACCTGAGGCCAGCATTCAGTTCTTAATGTCAGGGAATGAGCTGGGATCTTGACAAGAGGTATTACTGAATTAAGAGTTAGATCTCCATTGGGTAACTAAATAGTCGGACTTGCTACTTGGGAAGGAAGTATGTTCTTAATTGCATTGCTCAGTGTCCCATGTTTCAATTTGCTCCCTCTTGCCCTGACAATTCTATTGGTTGTAATATCTTGTGCTAATGGGCATTTTTGCTCTCACTCATATACACACTCATGCATGAATGGGGAAAAAAAAACATTAAGGTTGCAAAGTTAAGTACTTAAAAGTTAGGTTTGTCTGTGAAAACTTAATTAAGTCCTCTGGTGCATATGCATGATACAATCCTTAATTACATGATCACATAAAATTTCCCCCCTTCCCACAGATCCTGATTCATTGCACAGTATGAGCTGCTATTCAATACTTTGTTTTATCCTCATTGTTCAATGTGTGGTCCAAAGCCAATTTTCTACACACTGTTCAAACCCTGCAATGAAGGCAGAATCATTCATTACCTCTTAGGCTTTTCTGGGGGCACTTATCACTATAGTAAATCTCAGTGCTTCACAAACATTAACTTACTTTTCACAACACTTTTGTGAGAGTTTGGGCGGCATTATTTCCATTTTACAGATGGAGAACTGAGGCACAGAGTGAGGTGTCCAGTTTGAGATCGCCCCCATTCCCTGGACCTGGGAAGCAAGGGAGGGTCTTCTACTACAATGCAGCTTCTTCCCTGGCCCATATGCAGCTTGCCTGTGTGCAGCAATGCCCCCCGCCCTCCCGCATGGCACAGTGGCGCAGACATGTTAGCCTTACTGGGACAAGGAGCACAGTAGCTCTGCCAAGGAACTTGCGCAAGTGGATTGCCCAGATTCTGCATGAGACCTTTGAAGAGATCACTGACGCTGATTACCACAATGTGAGAGAGCACATCAACGGCCTATTCTGCATCAAGGCATACATGCAGCCCTACCCTCCTGCCCCAAGAGCCTGCACCAAACAACTTCCTTCCCAAAATAAAAGCCGCTTACTGGGCACCTCCTCTGGTGTTTGTCCTTCCCCAAGCACCATCCGCTGCGACTGGTGACCTTTCTCCTGGCTTGAGAACAGCTCCTGGCTGCATGCACCTAGGGATGCCGGGCTGTGTCCCCCCCCCCACCCCTCCTTCTGCCTTGTTGAACTGGGCTCTGAAGTGTCCATGGTGGTCTTCTGATTGGAGGTGGGGTTGCCCCCAAGTATTGCATCCAGCTCTTTGTAGAAACAGCAGGTCACGGGGGCAGCACCAGAGTGGCAGTTTGCCTTGTGGGCTTTGTGGTAGGCATTCCACAGCTCCTTCACTTTAACCCTGCACTGCAGTGTGTCCCAGTCATGACCCCTTTCTCTCATGTCCCTTGATATCTGCCCGAAGATATCGTAATTCCTACAGCTGTAGCACAGCTGGGACTGGACAGCTTCCTCCCCCCAGCACTAATGAGGTCAGGGTTCTGCAGGAAAAAAGATAATGTATGATCATGCAATTAAGGACTATCTTAATGCAAATGCACAAGGAGGCTGAAGTAAGCTAGCGCACATAACCCACAGGAGCCCCAAGAAAGTTTGATTCTTGCTTTTTTTATAACTTCTGATTAGTTGACTTTGCAACCTTTAATGGTCTTTTGACACAGTTCCCAGGTATTAAATTTTTGTGTTTTCCTATTGTGTGGTGGCCTATTGACACCCATATGTGTTGTCAGGAGGGTTGAAATGTTTAGAGCCACCACAGAGACCTCTGCCACTTGAGAATTAATCAAGTAATTGATAGCAGTAGTTGTCCTGTTTGCAAACCAGCATGAGATGGCAGTCAAATGCTCTTTGCCAGTTGGCTTCAAAGCCATCTGATGACAGAGAAATAGTGCCATTCCAGGCTCTGGAGGAGAGAGTTCTCAAATGGGTACAATTTCTTCTGCTGGTTACCCTCAAGCCTCATCCTTTCTGCCTTATCCCCTCCAGTCCTGTCTCTTCCCACCTTGGCTGCTCCTTCCTGTTGAATTCTTTTTAATTAGCCAGTCTATTTCCATAACTCAGGCCTGATCAACACTAGCAAATTAGGTCAGTATAATTGTCGCTCGGGGTGTGAAAAATCCACACCTCTGAGCAATGCAGTTAAACTGACATAACCCCCCGTGTAGACAGCACTAGCTTGATGGGAGAATTCTCCCAACTACCCTCTCTCAGGGCGGTAGAGTACCTACACAAACAGGAGAAACCCTCCTGTCAGAGTAGGTAGTGTCTTCCCTGAAGCACTACAGCATTGCAGCTGCAGTGTTTGAAGTGTAGACAAGCCCTCAGTCCTTTCACATCTGTCCTAGGTCCAGCTTTTGTCCCCTCTGCATTTGAGTCAGGCAGCTTGCTCCTCCAGATTGTGCCTTCCTCCTGCGCTCAGGCACTGAGAGAACAGGAGAGACCGAATCCCTGGTGCTCAGCGTGTAGCAGCTGCAACTTCACAGAAGTGAGCGTGCCTGCTTGAGCATGCCGACTGCAGCTAGAATCTTCAGGGAATTTAATTGCAAAGCTCTAGCAAGTCTCTACTGAGAATATGCAAAACTGCAACTTTTGTCCCCAAAGCTCATAACCTGGAGGAATTTGGACAAATTTGTGCTTTAGCTATCCCTAAACATGTACATACCTGTCACACAGATCCATCCTCTGGGTAATTTCAAGTCCCTGCTCTCAAGCATGGGGGCACTGGATCTTCTCAAAGAAAAGTTGGCAGAAATATTTAATATGGGAATAACAACGTGTATTTTTGTAGTCTCATTCTCAGAAACAGCTGAACCTTTTGGCTGAAATTTTCCAGAACAAATCAGACTGAGGCAGACATCCAATATGGACAACTTCAGCCTGAATGGTTAAAGTTTTGGCAAACAAACAAGGGAAAACAGCGTTTTGCCATGGGACATGTCCAGTACCTTTAATAGGCAGTGCTATTTGCTACATCTATAATACATTATTAAATTTGCTAATTTTATTCCCTAATGTAAATTCACTGAGATAATAATATAAGAAAAGGAGTACTTGTGGCACCTTAGAGACTAACAAATTTATTTGAGCATAAGCTTTCGTGAGCTACAGTAAAGATGACTTTGGACCAATGAGAATAGTCTTTTTGTAAGTCCAGTGGAAAAACAATGGCGAATAAATCCTTCTTTTATCTAACCTCATTTATTAGCTTAAAGGAAATTGCAGACGTAGTTTCACCTGGTGACTACCAAAGAAGTTGCAATACAGACTCCTTTTATGTGCATTAAAATACCTTTTTCGAGTTCATATATTCTTACTGCTACAAAGAGCATTACTGGACACATGAAGCCAAGTTCTGTCCTTAGATGGATTTCTTGAGCGTAATCCCACCTCCTTAAGTCCCATATACACCCCACGTGGTGCAAACTAAGGTAACAATTGACTCTAAAGGCCAAGTTTTCCATGAGCCAGAACCTGCTTCTGGAACAGGCAAGGGAGAGCAGAGAGCTCTGTCCGTTCGGAGCAGCAGGATTTTCTCTACATCCTCTTCTTGTTCTGCATGTGCAGAAGTACTGCTGAAAACATGCACAAAAAAACCCTTTAAACTAATTTCTCTTGTTTTTCCCCCATGCCTTTTTAATTGTCAGGTACTTCATTAACTGAATGATTGTCGGCATGTAGGTTCTGATCCTCTGGCCCTTATTCATTATAGAAGCTAATGGGGCCGATAGTTAGTGTACTTGACAGACCCCTGGGACAATATTTAATTGACTGTGGAAATATGGTGGAAAAACATCTGAAATAGACATAGTTTTAAGGCCAGTTTCATTCTTGCACATTAACCTTGTCATTCACCAGAGTACAAGCATGCACAAGACCCAAGCATTACTCAAGCTCCTTGTAAAACCTCTGTTAAAGTAGAGATCAAGTGGTACATAAAGTTTTGCAGTGATTTGCATTTCACTGTGTTATAGTGTGGCTGTTTTAGTATTATATGTGCACTAAAATGGAATATTTCTGTACAGTGAAGCTGTGAAATTAATCTTTTCTGAATTCAGTGTTCCATCAAATTAATTGAAAAATGGCTAGTGCTTAGTTGCATCTTAATGGTGCACTAAAGTTGATCCTTCCATATTTATTGGTGTGCCCATACGTATCCATAAATTCTGGCCAAATATTGATAGTCTGTAAAGCCAACCATAGGCATGTGTCATAGTTCTCACGTTGTAGCATGCTGCTTTTCATGCTATACACTCCTTTTTGCAGCAGCATTTGGTCCTATAATACGAGTATTTAGCTACAAGTACAGCTCGGTTTTAATCGCTTCCAAGGCTAGGTTTTTGTTTACTGGTCTTCAGAAATTAATCACTGTCACTGCATTGTTAAGAGAAAAATAATGAGACATTGATAAAGTGGCTACAATTTGTGCACAGTGTATAAAAATCAGATTATGCAGAACCAAATCAAGAGTTTAAAGATATTACTGCAGCAAGCTCCCTATCACTAATGTTGCAGGGGGTGAGAGACAACGGTGTAATAAACATCTTTTGATAATGCAAAATGAGAAGAATACTATATACATTTATACAATTAGTAATGCATTAGTATGCATAAATCTCAGCGTGAGCTCTGAGAGAGTTAACAAGGCATCCCAGATTTCTATAGCTTACTTCGCTGTTGTTAATGGTGGAGTGGATCTTTTTATAATTAACATATACACCACATATGTGAGGTAAATGCTGACAATTAAAAGCTTGTACAAAGAAAATATATACAAAGTTAGTTAAATTCTACAAATATTGAAACATTAGTAGTACATACATGGAAGCAGTGGTAGCTTATTACCCTAGAAGACCTCTTTACTTTCAGACCTACTGTTCTTAGAAATGCAACTGGCCCATCAATCATGCTCCATCCTATAATAGTCAGTGGAAGAAAGATAGATCTTCCTTTCCTTCCCTCCCCAAACACACGATCTATCTCTGATTCCCAGTTCCAAAATGTCCTACCCCAGATGTTCAAAAACCATAAGTAAAACCTCCTAAATCATTAGATTTGGCTTTAAAATAATGATATATATTAAATGTCAGGTTCTCTTTATTTGCCTTCTGTTGGTTGAGCCTTCAGGGTTCAGGTTAACAAACTGTTCTCTGTAATCATGAGGGTAAAATCTACTTTTTAGTGGGGGTGAGGGTTGGTTAGTGAGGAGGGACATGTTCCTTAAATAAAAGAAGAGATTCTCATGTGATCTCCTGACTCCAGAAGATGGGGTTTGGAATAAAACCACCAAAATCACTAGACTTTTTTGACCAAATCAAAACTGAATCACTTAGTCAAATGCAAGCAAATTACTCCAGCCTTAGTTGCTTACACAGGTTGTCTAGTCAGCAGTAGATTGAGAGGAGTGTGTGTATAGGAGAGGAAAATGAATTGGAGAGCTTAGTTACATAATCCCCACCCTCCTTTCCCTATGGGCTGATTTGATTACGTAAGGCCCATACTTTAGACTGTAAAATCTTCAGGCCTGAGACTCTGTCTTCCTGTTTGTGTACATGGTTCCTAGCATACGGTGGATGAAAATCAAATACTTTTGATAATGTTGCTCATGGGCCCTGCCCAGAATCTTCCATACAGTTTTCCTCTATTTCTTCCACAGACTGATCTTGGGTTCATATTCAGAGACAAGAGCAAGCTTCAGAGCATTGGACCCCAATTCTGATTCCATTTGTCCATGCCCTGAAGTCCCTCTGCAAATGCCCGGCACAGAGCTGCAATGGGTGATAGATTGACCTACTGTCAAGCCAACATCTGAGGCTTTCCAGGGCTTGTGAATCCTAGAAGGCCACCTATGTTTCCACTGCCCTAGATTGAGTATCTCCCATTAATGGAAATGGAAATATATCTTTTACAGAGTGGTTGTTTGCATTGCTTGATTTAGTTGGCAAGTGCCATCAGCAGACACTGCTCTGGACATTTTCGGCTCTTGAGAAAAGCCTGAAGGAAAAAGGGAAAATATGCTTGAATGGATTAGAATTTTTTATTTTAAAAGCTAATAGTTACTATGTTGAATTGTAATTAGATGTAAATTGTCTCCCACTCATATTTAGAGAGTTTTAAGCTCTCTGGTGAATTATAGATATGATTTTCCCCTGCAACCATCCATACAGACTATTCTGGACTTGGCTATGACCTCTATCTAATCTATGTATTTATGTCACACTCACCACCAAGATATGTGAGCAATTTACATATTCTAAAAGAAACACACATGTTCTTTTTCCCTCTGCCCCTCTGTAGGGAGAAATTGTGCGTGTATAGGTATTCCTGAGAAGCTTGCTTAATGCCTGAACCAAAGCTCATCAACTTCAATGAGCTGTAGATCATCAGAGTGGCCATACTGGGTCAGACCAAAGGTCAATCTAGCCCAGTATCCTGTCTTCCAACAGTGGCCAATGCCAGGTGCCCCAGAGGGAATGAACACAACAGGTAATCATCAAGTGATCCATTCCCAGTTGGTGGTAAACAGAGGCTAGGGACAACATCCCTGTCCATCCTGGCTAATAGCCATTGATGGATCTATTCTCCATGAACTTACCTAGTTCATGGTTTTTGTATGTTTGTTTGTTTAGGGTTTTTTTAAGGATTTTAAAAAAAATCTCTGCTATAAATCTATGGTATATGCAAGGCCTCTGGTCTTTCTGATCTCTTCTGTGAATTGATTACACAGTTCTGGGCCTACTGTCAAGAAAGCTCCATCTCCACCACCCACTAGTCTCCCTCTTTTGGGGTTTGAAATTTCATTGTTCCAGAAGTGCATAACTGAGACAAGCAATCAGGAGTCAAAGGTGAAGTGAGGCCACTTGCTTGCAGACAAGGTATTGAAGTCAGTTCCAAAACTTTGAACCTGACAGGTACACTGGGGGAGGAAGGGAGGGGCAGGGTGGAGGGAGAAGGAGAAAGGGGACCATGGTGATGCTTGGAAGCAGTAGGAAACACTGAGAAAATTCTGGCTAACTCAGCTAAAATTTCTCCTTTGATTGCCAGCAAGCGTACGTTGATGGCTGCAGCTCTGCCACTGGTGAAGTGAGCACCACTGAGGTGGATGGACCTGTGGCCCACCTCTACTGTACCTGTTTTCAGGAGGCTAACTCTAGCTACAGTGCTAGGAAAGAGCTCTGCTTGTGCTTCTCTGTGAGACTGGGCCCAATCTTTCGTCATTGTCCTCTTGTGCCCTTTCCCTGCCTTCCCTGTGCATCCACACAGGACCAGGCATAACCAGGCCCCCTCTCTCTACCCTCAGATAAGCAAGGAATGTATTCTAGCCAAACATTGCAGTTCCTTATGAAGGAGAATTCCATGTGAATTAGTCACTGCAATCAAATGCCTGTATGTCATACAAGTATGCCATAGGTTCCTCTAATTACATAAAGCAAAACTGGAATACTTCCCCCAAGCTATTCTTTTTATAAAGTAGTTATGCAATAAATTGAAAAATAAAAATAAAAACTACAGCATTTTCAAGTTGACATGAGCTTATTTTCAACCATTTCCCCTAGTCTCCTTCCCAAAAGGACTGATGACACTGCCAGTATGGTAATAGACTACTTGCTTCTGCCTGGTCCCCACAGTAGCATCAGAATTCATTGTACCCACAATGTAATTTTCCTCTCTTACCTGCACTTACAAGGAACAGGATTTCTCTCTTTGTAGCACATGCATCATTTTTCCACAGTCACGTTAGGATTACGTCTCTCCTCCTCGTGAGATAAGAAATATTGCCAACTCCCTACTCAAGGCTATTTGGGGAGACAGATTAGAATCCTGACTGAGTGACTGCAAATGGGTTGACTTCTAGCTTTGGGATATTAAGGATCTTGGGTAGTGATAGGGAGTATATAAGTTTGTGTATTACCATAGAGCTTAGAGGCCACAAGATGCTTGGATGTACTCTGCACGATTTGTCTAGACAGAGCCAGAAACAATCCCTACCATGAAGAGTTTACAATCTAAATGGACAAGGCAGACAGAAGTTGAAAGAATGGTCAGAACCTTGGATCTACCCATCCACCAACTCCGTAGGTGATCTGGGGCACAAGCATTCACTGGAAGAAAAAAAAAAAGGGGAGGGGGATGCTCAGCAGGGGATGCTCAGCAACTGCAGGGCTGAATTAATCTTTTGTGGGCCTCAGCGCCCAGAGCTCGGCCATGGCCCCCACTCGGCCAAGGTCCCAACCGCCACTCACATGGAGGAGGAGGGGTGGAGAGGAGAGGAGCGAGCACCTACCAGCAAAAAGCAAAGTCAGTGCCTGTGATCTATCTCTTCCCCCTTCCCTCCTCCAGTCCCTAACAGCAGCCACATGGTAGAATGGTAAAGGAGAGGCACAGAGGTGATCTGACTTCCCCAGAATCACACAGCAGGTGAATGGAAGAGCCAGGAATAAACCCAGGCTTTCCTTTGGACACTCCTACTATATGCAAATAAAGTGACAGGACGGAGCATATCCAATCTGACCGGATACAGGGGAATATGGTAACAGGTCAATTGGGTTAACTTTGGATAAAATTCCCTTTGCTTGCCAGGTGCTCAGAGAAGGGGTTACAAAAAATGGCTACAAATAAAGGAAAACACCAGTGGGAAAGCAGGGGTACACATCACAGGCCAGACAACTGGATTAAATGTCTCTCTCGCATCTGCCTAGTCATCTCCTTGTAATTTAGATTCTCGTTTGTAATAGGTGTTTATACAGCTACCACAATGGGGCTATCATTCCAACTAGTGACTTTAGACACTACTGTAATATAAATAACAATACAGAGCTGTGGGTGGCCGACAACTCCATTTTTCGGGCACAATAGAAATTTCTAACATAAGCGCCACTGTTCAGGAAAGAGAACTTTCTTGAGGGGCAGTTCAGAACCATCAGAAACCTAAATACCTTACAATCCAAGTGCAAGGTGTGCTTCTTCAACCTATCTTCGCTAGCATACACACACATAGCAGTGGGTACACTTTTTTTATATATATATATGCGCGCACACACACAACCCCTACTAAAACAAAATACTACACTGCACACACACGAGAGGACTTGAACCATGTGACAGGGGTTAATCCCAGCACTGACTGTGCTATGGGAAAGTGCTCTGCTACCGTAGTGACAAAGGTGGTATTAAATCTTTCTAGGATAGAATAGAAATCCCATATAAATTAGAAAAAAAAAATCTGTGTTTCAGAACAGACTGTCAAGGCTGTACCTGGAAGAGAGCTCAGTCTCGTTACCCTGTCATAAAAAGGCTATAATGGAACTGCTGAAAGAGAAACTAAGCAACCAGATCATTGGAGAATTCAAGGACCTTTACTGTTCTGAAAGACTGGCAAAACTAGGTCCGCGGTTATTTGAAAAAGTGAGGGTGGATCTTGCTTTGGTCTGGTACACAACAGTGAAGAGCGTAGAGAAAAGATGTCCTGCACGGCTATTTGAGCTACTGACTATTTAAGATCAAGGGGTACTAATTTGCAATAAGGAAGGAAAACTGTGGGGAATTTAGATGGAACTCCTTTTTACAAAGAGCTCTGTAATGCAGATGTTTCTAAAAGACTACAAGAACTGTAACCTAGTCCAATCCCTTTGCCTCATATTTCTCTTCTATTGTATTCTGTTTGAATGCTGTCTCTCCCCCAGCCCTCCCCCCCCAAATCCATGTGTCTTGCACTATACCTAGTGCACTGTATTATGTCTACTGGTAGATGCCTTCTAGTGTATTAGGGATGAAGTTCACACCACTTAAGTCACTTATAAGCCCTAAAAAAGATTTTACATAGGAGAGGATTGAAACTGAGACTTTTGCACAAGTGTGCAAACCTGGTTGGAATAAGAAACCTACCTTATCAGAGTACACTGATTACATATTAGTAGTCTGATACCTGTATCTGGCCTCCCCAACATCCACATCACTCCTCCTCAACTCAATGAAAAAATTGGCAGCTAAGTTCATATTCCTTGCCTGTCCATCTAACCATGTCACCCTCCTCTTTTGGAATCTTTCTACTGGCTCCTTTTTCTCCACAACACCAAGTTCAGACTACTTTGTCGTTGTCTTTAAGGTCCTACATAACTCCACCCTTTCCCGCTTATTTGTCCTTGTTTCCTCTTGCATCATCCCCTCTGCTCTGCCAGTGACACCTACCTCTATACCTCAGTCATCAACTACTCTCACAGCTGTCACCAAGTTTTCTACCACACTGCCCCCATGGTAGAAACATCCTTCCTGGGCTGGTCTGCAGTGCAGTTGCCCTCAATCAAGTTGCTTCTCAAGACCACATCCACAAACCTGACAAGAAATTAGACAACTAAGACATGTATTAGCTTTAGTCTATTAACAAAAATCAATTATGGAAATAACAAATTTGTTCCACCATACTATGCATTGGCTCTTGCTGTACTGCATTATTTACTCTGAAACCTGCATTATTTTACTGATTCCATCCCTATGTCTTCCCCAACATCTCTCTAGCTTTCCTTCCGCTTGTCCCAGGAACCCATCTTTCTAACTTGGGGAGGTTTCTAGTTAATGTTTGTGCACGCTGAACAATAGGTAGACTCTAGGCCAGATTCTGCCCTGCACTTTCACCGGGACTATTTGAGTATTGATACTTATCTATCTCAGACTATAGTGCCTGTTGCACAGAATCAGTGTTGCAGTTGGTTTGAATTTCAGTCATGTGGAGCAATTACAGTCCTGTGTGCATCAATATGTGTGTATTGAGTCTTTGGGAGGGATAGCACTATATCAGTGGTAGAGAGCATTGTAAGAAAATAGTCTAATGTTGCTGCAGTAGCCCTTTAGCATTCTTTTAAATATCCATTTTGGGTCAAGCTTGTTCTTCTGCTCTTTGTGCTGATTCTGCTGGAGACTTACCTAGTGATAGGAGCAAAACTTACCAATAACTAATTAATTGAATCATAAGGGTGAAAGATGTAGTTCTTTATAAAGAATGACGACATCTTCGATTTCTCTGGTGAGGTTTGGTATGCTGTTTTTAATAATTTTTTTAAGCAGCACATGGAAACCCCGATAAGATTTTTAGGTAACTCATTTCTGAGTTTGTAATTTATGCCTTTTAGCCTTCCTTCCTGTGCAGTTCTAATTTTACCTAGCTTGCCTCCTATTCAGGAGCAGTAGCACTGATGAACTACATAAAATAAAGTACCTCCATTTCCTGACACACAAGGAAGCCTGTAGCCCCAAGCTCTGTTGCATAAAGGTTTCTAAAGACACTACATTTAAATGCAGATTTGACAGTTCACCTAGTTTGACTAAAATACACTTTTTTTTCTCCTTTGGCAATATAGGAGATTGGAGAGTTAACCATGAAAACTTTCCTGAGGGCTGGCTTCAGTGCTCAATTTTTGAGAGGACTTCGTAATTAAAAACTGTATCCAGACAATCTAAGAGAAGTAAGGTGAGGATATGCTGCAAATAAATAGAATTACCTTTCCCACCAGTAGTGGGAAAGCAGCTTTTGCATTCATGTAAAGGACGATGACTAGAAAATAATTTCTTCCCCTCTTCTCCCCAAAAATCAAACCCTCAGCCCTTCTCCAAGGTAAATGTGACACCTATCTCAAAGAAAGTATGAAGGGGCCTGTTTCTCTGTTACAGCAGTGTGAATCAAGACTAGCGCTACTGAAGTCAGTGAAGTTGGAGTTGAATAGACTGGAATGAGTCTATCCATCACTTTGTGATCTGTCCATATTTTTTTCCATTTTTGTTGTGTACATCTCGCAGAATGCAGCTGAATCCTTTTATAGGGCTTGGCCCAAAGCTCACTGAAGTCAGTGGAAGTCTTTGGAATAGGCTGACAGAAGTAATATTCATTATATAATTTAACTGTAGAAGGGATTTCAACTGGGATGGGGCAATTCACTGAAACTGAGGTTTTCATTCTACTTTGCTGTGGCCCAAATCTGGCTTTCATGGGACAACCAAAATATATAGTCTATGTACTAGTGAATTCTGTGGGGCATTGGGAGGAAAGGAATTCTCCTGCCCAGATCAGGGTAGCTGAGTGGAACCATTTGTGGTTCCATTTCTGGTATGGGTGCTGAAATCTCTCCTCTTTATGAACTGTTCCTTCCCCACCCTATGGGGGAATAGCTAGGAGAATGCAGTAAGCATAAATCCTAGTAGCCAGGCCCCATCCCTAATGCTTTCCTTGCATGCACCTTGTTTTCCCCCAAAGAACTCCAGAACGCTTTACGAGGTTATGCATATTATATTAATCACTTAATCCACCCAGCGAAATGCCGCTGCCTCTGGAATGGTGCTCTTGAAGATTTACAGTGATGCAAAACAACAATTTAAGGCAAAACATGAAGAATACCATATCCAACTGAAGCTGCAGAAGCAATGTAGATAGGCAGAATGTAATCAACCCCAATATCCTGGCTAAATGCCACCTTGGGTAACACCCTACTTTGATTGAGAAGTAACAGGGATCATTAAGTAGATGGAAGCTGAAATTTGTCACCCAAAAGATATCCTCTCTCTCTGCGTCGTGCATTCCAGCAACTTCCTAGGGCATTGCTTTATTACTTATACAGAAGGATGAGTGCCAGCTATTAAATCAGCAGTGCCACTTCCTGCATCATCCTAGCTCTTTCTTGGAGATAGGCTATCCAAGTAACTGACCCAACATGACTCTGCTCAGTTGTGAGTTTTGATGGGCCAACATTACAAAATGGTATGGCTTCAGGCCCTTGCTGCATTATGCTTTTATTTCCACGGTTTTTAATGGTTTCATGTGAACAGCTAATGAGTGACAACACTACCGAAGTGGCTTCCTATTGTCTGAGACATTGTACAATGAAGATTGTTGAGGGATGCTAAAAATAGAAGTATCAGGAAACAAAGATGACTTTATAAAGGGCTCATTTTAAATTTGCCCACCCTACCCAACTGAGCCTTCCTTCACAAAACATATATTTGATTAATTGTACAAACCATATATTCAAATATAGGTGAAAGCAGGAAAGAAACATTCACTCCCTCCTGAAATTGCTTTGCATCTTTGTTCTGGACTGATATTTTATATAAAAGACTTCTCTGTGAGGAAAGATTAGCTAAGGCTGGGAACATTTCTTTCCTGCTAAGAGGAGATTGCATGCTACAGTAATATCAAAGGAGTTATTACTAAAAAATTACAAGATAAGCAATTTTGATAACAAGTAAATGTGTAAATGTTTAATGCTTTTCATTGTTACATACCATAGCAGAAACCAAGGCTGCGTAATCTTGTGGTAGTGCCCTAGATTCCCTTGTCTTTGTTCTAGCCATGCATCTTTCAGAGCTCTCACGGGTGATACTGGAGGATTATTGGTGGGGGGGAAGGGAGAGAGATACAATTAATTTCCATAGACGAGTGGCACAGTAAGTGGTGGTGTGTGGTTTGTGCATCACTTTTGTATGATGAACACAGAGTGTGAAGCTCCTTCAGAAGCAGAGTACGGCACCTTGACTCAATACCGAAGCTTTTCACCAAAAATGGGCCATATGTTTGTTCAAAGAAAAGACCAACCTCCTTGTTTAAATGGAAAATGCGTGTCAACATTCGAAAATGTTGTCGCTTCAAGCCTATTTTCAGACTTCTTTCTCTAAACCTTTCCTTTCCCTATGTGTCTGGCAGGCTTTCTCTCCCTGCATCCCACCTCCCCTTGGAAATGGGTTCAGTAGTGCTGCTAATTTATTTGTCAAGTTGTTCTAAATCTTAAACAATTACACAGCACCACTCTTACATGCAGGATGCCTACGAGACCGGCATCCCTTAATATGTTTAATGTGTGTTTGTTGGTCTACAAGAAAGGTATTTTTTTCTCAATTATGTTGAACAACACAAAGCCCAATGGACTGGCTGGTACAAGGTAATAATAATTGAGTGTTAATTAATGTAATAACACCTTTTGAAAACGACAGTGGCTTTCAACCGAGTTGATTCTGTTAATATATTAATAATCTAGCCTTTACATTTTTCACACAAAATATGCCAGGAATTCTATTTCCCAGCAAATGCATATTAATGTAGATGTTAAGATGGATAATTTTAAACGAATGGTGCAAAAATACTAACAAATGTACTCCCTACAAATTGAGAAAAAATGACTTAAAATATTAAATCTTTAACCGCGTTTCTCTGTAATTTAATAATAATTGAAATGAAAAACTCCTAATAGAATAGGTTTGGAAAAGCATCCACTTAAAACAATACTAAAACCATAATCTGTTATTCCAATAGCAAAGAACAAAAGTTATACATCCCAGGGGACTAATTAGGTGCATATAGCAATATTAAAAGATAGAAGGCACTGCAGTAGCATAAACCTACAAAAGGAAGTTGCTATTATAACACAAGATGACGTAAATATGAGAGAACCCAAAAGGGAAATGTTGAACAAAATCTTTCTTTGCTTCTTGTTTGTGACTCACTTTCCTGTGAGGTCACCTGTTATCTCTGCTAGCCCTTTAATGTTAAGGGGGGGCGGAAATGAATACACGAGTGCCTCCAACTTTGCAAATTATCATATGTTGCTTTGGAATTTGGTTGTGCTATGAAAAGTACACAACAGTCACTCAGCTGGAGTGTATCGGTTTGCAGGGCTGAGAGCAGAGGATTGATACTACTGGTTTTTTTTTTTTGTTTTTTTTTTTTTAAAGCAGATTGGAAACAATGAAATAAATGGCATGTTGTTAATCATCTGAGTCCGCTCTCTGAATATCATTATATGTTATATTAATATAAGTAACAAACAAGGAGGCAATGGTACCAAACTGATACTAGCCTGAGACTTGAACTGGGTTCTCTTCCCAGCTTTGTCATTGGTCAGCTGGATGACTTTGGCCAATGAATTTGACAACTTTTGTAAAATGGAGATAATGAGACTTATCTCGTTTGTAAAGTGCTTGGAGATCTATGGTTGAATAATGCTAAACAAGAGCTAAGTATCATTATGTTTATCCCCAAGTGGATTAACTTCACTCCTTTAAGAATATTTGCTAATTCCCAGAGAAACCTTTTATGTGTTTAATTGATTGCCTTCTTTTACTTAAAAAAATCCAATAAAATAACTAACAATTCAATAGCAGACATCTTTTATCAGGAGTCTTGAAGTCACTGGAGCTATGCCAATTTACACCAGCTAAAGATCTGGTCCTATATCTTGCCCTAGCAGGAGAATGGATTTCATAATTTGTAACTACCATACTGTGGGCCACATTCTGCAGTGTGGGAATAACTTAGAGCAGTGGTTTCCAAACTTGTTCCACTGCTTGTGCAGGTTTGTTTACCTGCCGCGTCCGCAGGTTTGGCCGATCGCGGCTCCCACTGGCCGCGGTTCGCTGCTCCAGGCCAATGGGAGCCGCTGGAAGCAGCGACCAGTATGTCCCTCAGCCCACGCCGCTTCCAGCAGCTCCCATTGGCCTGGAGCAGTGCTCCGCGGCCAGTGGGAGCCGCGATCAGCCAAACCTGCGGACGTGGCAGGTAAACAAACCGGCCCAGCCCGCCAGGGGCTTTCCCTGCACAAACAGCAGAACAAGTTTGGGAACCACTGACTTAGAGGGAGAGAGAGGGGAAACTGTGGGAGCTGAGACTTATGGATTTTTCAATGAACCAGAGTAGAGGGATCTGCCTGCTGACCCTGCATGGAAGAAGTCAAACATTCTGCTCCCAGAACCTGTGATTTCCCTAGGAATCACAAAGAGGCAAGGCTATGTTTTGCTTCCATTCTGCCTCCTGGCTCCTGAGGACCCCAGAGAGTACAATTTCTGCATACATGAAGTGGGGGAAATTCCACAGCACAGAAATGGAAGAAGGACAGTTTAGTACAGCATTGAGCTATTCTGTTTTGCACCAGTTTCCACTGACAATATGAGGTGGGAGAACCTGGTGGAACTTGCATAACTGCCCCCAACCCTGGCCTGTCTTTTCTGCAGTAGGGCCTTCCATTGGGACAGGCTGAAGGAGGAAGTATACTGCCTCTGTGGAAATTCCCTCCCCTCCCCACTTGCTCATGCAGGCTTCTGTCTGTGAGTGGGCACAGAGAGGAGCATGGAACCCTTCTTAGACCATGTACTAAAATGTCGGGATAGGACATGGTTTTAAGCTAAATGGATTTGGTTTGAATCAGCGCCACCCTTCCCTTTCCTCGCTTCTTCTTGGTGATTTTTGGGAAAGCGGAGTAGTCTGCATTTGATCAGCTAATGAGCCAACAAGTTAATAGCAGGCATTTGGTGTTTGGATCATGTCGGTGTCTACAAAGGGCATTTTTGACAACGTTATCGTTATGAAAAACACAAAAAAGAATTTTAAAAAGCATTAATGGAGAAACAATAACCTTCAGGTCTTTGATCTGCCATTCAGGTATACGCTGCTGCAGGCTGAGGAAACAAGGAAAATGGCAAGCAGCAGAGACAAGGCAAAATAGCTTAAACATTTTTTTAAAAAGATTTTTTGGTTGCAGACGGAAAGCAAAGGGCACTTGATTGTACCATAGAAATAGAACATCTCCTTTCCTTATCTGGATTCTCTCATGAAACTGGCCCATAGTTATCAGACCATTTGCACATGCAAGTTGGCTGACTGCAACCCTAACTGCTCATAAGCAGGTTTCAGAGTAACAGCCGTGTTAGTCTGTATTCGCAAAAAGAAAAGGAGTACTTGTGGCACCTTAGAGACTAACCAGTTTATTTGAGCATGAGCTTTCGTGAGCTACAGCTCACTTCATCAGATACATACCGTGGAAACTGCAGCAGACTTTATATATACACAGAGAATATGAAACAATACCTCCTCCCACCCCACTGTCCTGCTGGTAATAGCTTATCTAAAGTAATCGTCAGGTTAGGCCATTTCCAGCACAAATCCAGGTTTTCTCACCCTCCACCCCCCCACACAAATTCACTCTCCTGCTGGTGATAGCCCATCCAAATTTCCAGCACAAATCCAGGTTTTCTCACCCTCCACCCCCCCACACAAATTCACTCTCCTGCTGGTGATAGCCCATCCAAAGTGACAATCACTTTGGATGGGCTATCACCAGCAGGAGAGTGAATTTGTGTGGGGGGGTGGAGGGTGAGAAAACCTGGATTTGTGCTGGAAATGGCCTAACCTGACGATTACTTTAGATAAGCTATTACCAGCAGGACAGTGGGGTGGGAGGAGGTATTGTTTCATATTCTCTGTGTATATATAAAGTCTGCTGCAGTTTCCACGGTATGTATCTGATGAAGTGAGCTGTAGCTCACGAAAGCTCATGCTCAAATAAACTGGTTAGTCTCTAAGGTGCCACAAGTACTCCTTTTCTTTTTGCTCATAAGCAGTTTCCAGGTCGGTGTGAGGTTTAAACATTTTGGATAAATGTATACATTTTATTTCTCCAAGGTGCCACAAGTACTCCTTTTTCTTTTTGCGAATACAGACTAACACGGCTGCTACTCTGAAACCTGTATACATTTTGTAACTGCATCTTAGGAAGAACTCAGCATAAGAAAATTTGGCCTATCATGTCTATATCAGCATGCATAGACTGTCAGCAGTTGTGAAGGGTTTTGTGAGATTTATGCATGCAGGATGCTAACCAAAAATAAAATACATGCTATGTTATAAAATCTATCCAGTCAATGCCTCACAGGTCCATCAAACTTTCACATTGCAGGTGATGTGACCTAAATGTCTGGTCCAGTGTAGTAGGGCAACTTGGTCAGGGAAACCAAGCAAATCTACCAACTGTCAGCCTGCCTCAAATGACAGATACTGCAACATGGAGTCTACTCTGTGATGTGATGTACTTTTACTTATAACTCTAAGAAAGGGGCTGGTGAGGAAGAAAGAATACTTGTATTTCTTAAAATATCATAAAACATGCTTTTAAAATCTGCAAATCACTTCTGATTCATCCGGGGTGACTTTGAACCATTTTTATGCTCAGTTGTGTGGTTTTGGTTTTTGTTTGGCAGATTAATTTTCAGAAATTTCAAAGAAACTGCCCTCCCATGACTAAATCTAGGACTTTGGATACTTATGCTGCTCCTTGCCTCTCCACAATGATAGACAGCAACATGGTTCTATGTCCTAGGATGAAACCACCTAATGTGTATGTGGTGGTCTGAATGAAATAGGCAGGCAATTAGGAGAGTTGCGCCTATTTTTCAATCAAGCAGATTCTCAAAGTGTATTCCAGGCCATTTTTTTTTTTTTTTTTTTTTTAATTTTCTGTCTTTTCCCACCTTAAGTTCCCTGGCTTTTTCAAGTATGTATTGCATCTCCTTACTGCTGGTTTTTTTCACCACACATTAGTTACAAACCGAGTGGGGTTAGGAATAGGCCAATAGGCCGCCACCCCATTTCTTTGTGGTGTTAACCAATAGATAGGAAACTTCATTAGGAGGAATACTAGAGACAACTATTATCTGCCCCTTTTAAATCCACCCACCTACCCACCTGACTGTTGTTAGGATATAGATATTCAGGCCTGTCTGTAAAGGCCTATACTCTAAGAATTTAGGTGTATTCTTATCACTTGGCTAATTATAGAGGTATAAAAGAAAGAATCAAAATCACTATCTGCTGGTGTAAGGGCCTTCTATTACTGTGACAGTCTGAGGCCCTGTTCTTAGGCTAAGGCCTTTGGCTAAGCAGCAGAGGCAGCCATAAGCTGGGAAGCGACCAGTCACATTCTCACATTCCAAATTAGTCACATTGAAATAAGGTGCTATTGGGCTGTTAGGCACTATCAGGACAGGATTGTATTCCTATCACCTCCAGAGAAAGGGAAGTGCCTAGAAAATGTAAAAGGAAACTTAGTTTGATAGCATCCTGTCTGGTAAGAACTCACTTATCAATAGCTGGGATGTGAAATCCTCACTTCTGTATTGTTTTGTCATTATTGTTCCCACTTTGCTATTGTTTGTCTGTATAATCTCTGTCTGATTCTGTGATTGTTCCTGTCTGCTGTATAATTAATTTTGCTGGGTGTAAACTAATTAAGGTGGTGGGATATAATTGGTTACATAATCATGTTACAATATGTTAGGATTGGTTAGTTAAATTTCAGGAAAATGATTGGTTAAGGTATAGCTAAGCAGAACTCAAGTTTTACTATATAATCTGTAGTCAATGAGGAAGTGAGTGGGTGTGGGAGGGGGTGGGTGTGGGAGATGGGAACAGGGAATGGGGGTAAGAAAATTGGAATCATGTTTTGCTAAAGGGGGAAATGGAAACAGGGACACAGGCGTAAGGCTCTGTGGTGTCAGAGCTGGGAAGGAGGATACTAAGGAAGGAAACTGGAATCATGCTTGCTGGAAGTTCACCCCAATAAACATCGAATTGTTTGCACCTTTGGACTTCGGGTATTGTTGCTCTCTGTTCATGCGAGAAGGACCAGGGAAGTAAGTGGGTGAAGGAATAAGCCCCCTAACAACTGTTTCCATGACTCTACTCCCAAAACACCTATAGCTACAAGCAGAAAATAACAGGTGAAGGTTGGACAGTTGCTATTGTCAGAAACATTTCAGATTCTATGAATTGGCTTTTTCTGACAAAACTCGGTGGCATAGCAAAATTTCCAAACAACTCTATTCCATTCACTACTAACTTCTGTGTGGATTCCCTATGGAGTGCTGGGGAAAAACAAATTTGAGACCTTCCTGGTCCTGATCTCCACAGAAGTTCTGCTGTGGGATCAAAGGAAAAGAGTGATGCTCCAGACAGCATTTTCCCCCAGACCTTTCCCCCCTAAATTATGTCTTTCCATCCCAAGAGGTAGGTAATTTGGCCCTTTGATCTTTTTTTCTCCTTCACTGTCCTCCCATTGTTTCTTTCTAGCTTTCCCTCCACTACTTATTTCTCTCTCTAGTATCAACTAACTTCCTCCTTTTTTTTCAAATCCTTCAAGTTCATGTATGTGTGGTTTCTTCCCCCTTTCCTTTACTGCTCTCATGAACCAACCATCATGCTGGAGAGGCAGTGTGTTCTAATTGTTGGAAATCAGGGGATGACCTGTATTTTGGTCTTGGCTTTGCTACTAACTCACTGTTGCCTCATCAAATGTTGGGGTCTAAATTTGGATCCCTAAAACATATTTAAATGCCAAAAATGTGGCCTGATTTTTCCAGATTCTGACACCCTGGCAGCAATGAATTCAACTGGCATTGTGCCCATGTATACCAGTGTTCAGTTTGTCCCATCATGTCAGGAGTATCATCACTTCTGTAGAAAAGAGTAAAAGGATATTGTCAGACTAGTTGAAATGCCAAACAGGAGCACTTCAATGAACTTCTTAGGATTCAAGAAGTACCTGATTTAAGTATCTATACTGGAAAAAGGACCATGAACAATAGGCTATGGGGGTGTACTACGATGTTGTTTTTTTTTATTTTCAAATTATTACACTAGAAATCGGTCCAAACAAAAACCTCCGATATGAACCTCCCCTAATCCTGAGATGTTACATTCTGGATCTGAATTTGGCAGCTTTGTAGATACAGGCAAAAGGCTATGTAACCTGCATAGCGTACAAGTAGCAAGACAAATGCAAAGCTGATGCAGATTTTTGCTACATACGTGTGTGTGTGTGTGTGTTTTTTTTTCTTTGGTCTGGTTTTTGCTTCCAGTTAATTTGATGAATCGCCACTGTTAAATGATGGTTTGGGTTTTTTCCCCTCCTCTCGAAACTAGTGAAAACATAAAATTAATTGGTTTATCTGGCAATGTAATATATTTTTCAATGTTCTATCTATTAGTAACTTGATCAATCTGGATGAAGATTGAGTGTAGCTATAGCACTCAATAGCAGCAGTAAGGTTTGGAACCCACTGCTATTCCAGAAAATCAGTCTTCTCGGAAGTAATGGAAGGAATTTATTAGTTGAACTAGCAGTTCACTCTTCTGATGAGGGTCTCTAAAAGGTATATCTGCAATGAAATGCAGAGACAATAGAAGTATCTGCACCATATTCTGTCTGTATGCCAGTGCATATTTCTCCATTGCCACACATACATGTCTATTCTGCTGATCTTCCACGTTAAATGGGAACACAATCCCTCCCTGTATCTACTCTGAGAGTTACTAATATTGTGACAATTGGAGCAGGGATTTGCATGCTATCATAGAATATCAGGGTTGGAAGAGACCTCAGGAAGTCATCTAGTCCAACCCCCTGCTCAAAGCAGGACCAATCCCCAATTAAATCATCCCAGCCAGGGCTTTGTAAAGCCTGACCTTAAAAACTTCTAAGGAAGGAGATTCCACCACCTCCCTAGGTAACACATTCCAGTGTTTCACCACTCTCCTAGTGAAAAAGTTTTTCCTAATATCCAACCTAAATCTCCCCTACTGCAACTTGAGATCATTACTCCTTGTTCTGTCATCTGCTACCACCTGGGAACAGTCTAGAGCCATCCTCTTTGGAACCCCCTTTCAGGTAGTTGAAAGCAGCTATCAAATCCCCCCTCATTCTTCTCTTCCGCAGACTAAACCATCCCAGTTCCCTCAGCCTCTCCTCATAAGTCATGTGTTCCAGTCCCCTAAACATTTTTGTTGCCCTCCGCTGGACTCTCTCCAATTTATCCACATCCTTCCTGTAGTGTGGGGCCCAAAACTGGACACAGTACTCCAGATGAGGCCTCACCAATGCCGAATAGAGGAGAATGATCACATCCCTCGATCTGCTGGCAATGCCCCTACTTATACATCCCAAAATGTCATTAGCCTTCTTGGCAACAAGGGCACACTGTTGACTCATATCCAGCTTCTTGTCTACTGTAACCCCTAGGTCCTTTTCCGCAGAACTGTTGCCAAGCCATTTGGTCCCTAGTCTGTAGCGGTGAATGGGGTTCTTCTGTCCTAAGTGCAGGACTCTGCACTTGTCCTTGTTGAACCTCATCAGATTTCTTTTGGCCCAATCCTCTAATTTGTCTAGGGCCCTCTGTATCCTATCCCTATCCTCCAGCGTATCTACCTCTCCTCCCAGTTTAGTGTCATCTGCAAACTTCCTGAGGGTGCAATCCACACCATCCTCCAGATCATTTATGAAGATATTGAACAAAACCAGCCCCAGGACCGACCCTTGGGGCACTCCACTTGATACCGGCTGCCAACTAGACATGGAGCCATTGATCACTGCCTGTTGAGCCCGACAATCTAGCCAGCTTTCTATCCACCTTATAATCCATTCATCCAGCTGATGCTTCTTTAACTTGCTGGCAAAAATACTGTGGGAGACAGTGTCAAAAGCTTTGCTAAAGTCAAGGAACAACACATCCACTGCTTTCGCTTCATCCACAGAACCAGTTATCTGGTCATAGAAGGCAATTAGATTAGTCAGGCATGACTTGCCCTTGGTGAATCCATGCTGACTGTTCCTGATCACTTTCCTCTCCTCTAAGTGATTCAGAATTGATTCCTTGAGGATCTGCTCCATGATTTTTCCAGGGGCTGAGGTGAGGCTGACTGGCCTGTAGTTCCCAGGATCCTCCTCCTTCCCTTTTTTAAAAGATGCGCACTACATTAGCCTTCTTCCAGTCGTCTGGGACTTCCCCCGATCGCCATGAGTTTTCAAAGATAATGGCCAATGGCTCTGCAATCATATCTGCCAACTCCTTTAACACACTTGGATGCAACACATCCGGCCCCGTGGACTTGTGCACGTCCAGCTTTTCTAAATAGTCTTGAACCACTTCTTTCTCCGCCTCCTCCCCATCCTGTGCTGCCCAGTGCAGTAGTCTGGGAGCTGACCGTGTTCGTGAAGACAGAGGCAAAAAAAAGCATCAAGTACATTTAGCTTTTTCCACATCCTCTGTCACTAGGTTGCCTCCCTCATTCAGTAAGGGGCCCACACTTTCCTTGACTTTCTTCTTGTTGCTAACATACCTGAAGAAACCCTTCTTGTTACTCTTAACATCTTGTGCTAGCTGCAACTCCAAGTGTGATTTGGCCTTCCTGATTTCACTCCTGCATGCTCGAGCAATATTTTTATACTCATCCCTGGTCATTTGTCCAATCTTCCACTTCTTGTAAGCCTCTTTTTTGTATTTAAGATCAGCAAGGATTTCACTGTTAAGCCAAGCTGGTCGCCTGCCATATTTACTATTCTTTCTACACATCGGGATGGTTTGTCCCTGTAACCTCAATAAGGATTCTTTAAAATACAGCCAGCTCTCCTGGACTCCTTGCCCTCTCGTGTTATTCTCCCAGGGGATCCTGCCCATCAGTTCCCTGAGGGAGTCAAAGTCTGCTTTTCTGAAGTCCAGGGTCTGTATTCTGCTGCTTTCCTTTCTTCCTTGTGTCAGGATCCTGAACTTGACCATCTCATGGTCAGTGCCTCCCAGGTTCTCCTCCACTTTTGCTTCCCCTACTAATTCTTCCCAGTTTGTGCTATTTAGAATAACAGAGCAGTGGAACCCAGCAGAGGGGTTACTGTTGTGGGTGAGCATCCTGCCTGCAGAAGAACCCCTGACTTGATTGCAGAAACACGTATAAGGCCACCTATTTTGCCTTTTTGAAATGAAGACATCCATCAGTTTAGAGTGGATGATTTCTGGGGTCTCTTCTGCCACAAATATAGCATGAGTCAGAGCCAGTAGAGAGGAATGGGATGTGTGTGAAGGGAGATTTACAACAAAAACTAGTGATTTGAGGATAGTGGAATGTGAGGGGCTTTAAGGGTACAGATCTTTAGAGAAGCCTCAGATAAGTACCCAAGTGCTGGTCTGTTGATATGTCACTAACTGAAATGTTAATTGTGGTAATGAATCATAGAATATCAGGGTTGGAAGGGACCCCTGAAGGTCATCTAGTCCAATCCCCTGCTCGAAGCAGGACCAATTCCCAGTTAAATCATCCCAGACAGGGCTTTGTCAAGCCTGACCTTAAAAACCTCTAAGGAAGGAGATTCTACCACCTCCCTAGGTAACACATTCCAGTGTTTCACCACCCTCTTAGTGAAAAAGTTTTTCCTAATATCCAATCTAAACCTCCCCCACTGCAACTTGAGACCATTACTCCTCGTTCTGTCATCTGCTACCATTGAGAACAGTCTAGAGCCATCCTCTTTGGAACCCCCTTTCAGGTAGTTGAAAGCAGCTATCAAATCCCCCCTCATTCTTCTCTTCTGCAGGCTAAACAATCCCAGCTCCCTCAGCCTCTCCTCATAAGTCATGTGTTCTAGACCCCTAATCATTTTTGTTGCCCTTCGCTGGACTCTCTCCAATTTATCCACATCCTTCTTGTAGTGTGGGGCCCAAAACTGGACACAGTACTCCAGATGAGGCCTCACCAATGTCGAATAGAGGGGAACGATCACGTCCCTCGATCTGCTCGCTATGCCCCTACTTATGCATCCCAAAATGCCATTGGCCTTCTTGGCAACAAGGGCACACTGCTGACTCATATCCAGCTTCTCGTCCACTGTCACCCCTAGGTCCTTTTCCACAGAACTGCTGCCTAGCCATTCGGTCCCTAGTCTGTAGCGGTGCATTGGATTCTTCCATCCTAAGTGCAGGACTCTGCACTTATCCTTATTGAACCTCATCAGATTTCTTTTGGCCCAATCCTCCAATTTGTCTAGGTCCTTCTGTATCCTATCCCTCCCCTCCAGCGTATCTACCACTCCTCCCAGTTTAGTATCATCCGCAAATTTGCTGAGAGTGCAATCCACACCATCCTCCAGATTATTTATGAAGATATTGAACAAAACCGGCCCCAGGACCGACCCTTGGAATCGAATATCATACTTCATAGTATTGTGTTTATACTAGTGCAGGTCTAACAGAGAGGGAGGGTGGTCCAGTGGGTAAGGCCTCAGTCTCAAAAGATCTGGTTTCAAGTTCCTGCTCCACCACAGATTTCCTGTGTGACCTTGAACAAGTCACTTATCTCCCTGTTACTTAGTTTCCCATTTGTAAACTGAGGAGAATAGTATTTCTTACATCCACATGGGACTTGTGCATATTAATACATTAAAGTCTGTGAGGGGCATAGATGCTACAATAACTGGGAGCATACAAGTACTTCAGATACAATGTTTGTGTTAATCAATTTCAACTTGGGATTTCCACATGTCCATCTCAAGTACAATAAACTTTGAGGTGTTTGAAATCTGATTCAGGATCCTAACACACATTTTGCTTATGGCCCTTAACGTTGTTCTGAGCTGAAACAAAACTCACATTCGAAACCTGCATTATGTTTCTCCTTAACAGGATATGGCTTTTCCAGATGAGTTTTTTGTGTAACTTTTTTTTGTCATGAAAACTTCATAAACACCGTGAAATGGTGACTTGACCCCAAAAGTCCAGGCTGAGTAAGGATTTTACTATGAGCTTACTAAACTCAGTAACTGGTGACAGTGCTATTGATTTGCCCAGTGCTAAAACTCTTCATTTGGGAGTAGTCTATATAAAAGCTGTGTGCACAAGTAGGAAAGTTCGTTCCTTACTCAAATTCCTGAAGACTAGACTGTGAGGGCTGCCAATGCTGTAGTGCTCCCATTAAGTGTTAGTAGACTTCAGTTACTGTCAATCACACAAAGGATCTTTAAAGACCTCAAAAGTACCACATGATGTCATTAGAATCCTCCATAGTAAAAGAAGTGAGGTAGTTTAAAGGTCTGATTCCTGACTTCCATCATTTCATCAATCAATGGATTATATGGTCATAGAACTGGTGTGTAGCTTGGAGAGTCAGACCAAAAATATGAAAAGAACTGAGAGTACTTAGAAGTGGTTCCCAGTAGTTCCTAGGAGCTCCTGAGATCAAGAAGTCAATGTAGGATCTCTTTAAGGCTCATTAATGGGCCGCATTCTGCTCCCATTCAAGGCAGCAGGAGTATAGCCCTTAATATCAATGGGATCAGGATGGGGTCTTACTCATACACATCCCTTTCTTTTGTAAGAGAGTCCTTATGAGCATGAACAAACCTACCAGATATGTTCAGTAATTTAGTTTCCATTTTCTTTCCTGTGTGTTTCACCCTGTAAACAGTGTGGGGAAAATGCTGTATTTTTCTTTAGCTGGTTCACATTTAAATGTAGTTACTCTCAACATGTCTGAGAATTACTTAGTAACACAGAATTATTAGAGTTGTTCTGGAGTTGTTCTGCCAGCAGATCGAGGGACGTAATCGTTTCCCTCTATTCGACATTGGTGTGGCCTCATCTGGAGTACTCTGTCCAGTTTTGGGCCCCACACTACAAGAAGGATGTGGAAAAATTGGAAAAAGTCTAGTGGAGGGCAACAAAAATGATTAGGGGGCTGGAACACATGATTTATGAGGAGAGGCTGAGGGAACTGGGGATGTTTAGTCTGCGGAAGAGAAGAATGAGGGGGGATTTGATAGCTGCTTTCAACTACCTGAAAGGGGGTTCCAAAGAGGATGGCTCTAGACTGTTCTCAGTGGTAGCAGATGACAGAACAAGGAGTAATGGTCTCAAGTTGCAGTGGGGGAGATTTAGGTTGGATATTAGGAAAAACTTTTTCACTAGGAGGGTGGTGAAACACTGGAAGGCGTTACCTAGGGAGGTGGTGGAATCTCCTTCCTTAGAAGTTTTTAAGGTCAGGCTTGACAAAGCCCTGGCTGGGATGATTTAGTTGGGGATTGGTCCTGCTTTGAGCAGGGGGTTGGACTAGATGACCTCCTGAGGTCCCTTCCAACCCTGATATTCTATGATTCTGTGACTCAATAGAGGAATGAGCAGGATTGTCTCTGAATCACAGACCCACTTCTCAGGGAACCAATAGAAGGCAGGAGGTTACATACTTGTTAGATAACTTTCCAGAGCCCTTAAGCTCTTAAGCTGTCATGTGGCCCACTGCTGAATGGACATGAATCAGATGTATGTCTGTAACACATAAGCACCCACAGAGGATTGGCACCATTGGAGGCACCAAAAACACCTGTCCTTTTAGGCACCGTCTTGTCTTAGAGATTCTGATTTTTGGTTTTAACTGATTAACAACCTATTCCCCACCCAAAAAAAGAAATTGGTGTTTACCCAATAGGCACTGGAAATGGTTACTTGTATCTAAAGGATTGTCTACACAGAGCACTAATGAAGACTACTGGGGCGGGGCGGGGGGTAGAGGGAAGGTGTGATTTCTAAAGGGAACCAATGAGTTGTGTAATGTGTTATGCATTAATTGGTCCCTGTAGACCCTGTTGGTGCACACTGAAGACTTCCTAGTGTGCTTTAATGTGCTCTTTGAAATGGTACTATGTTAAAGGGCACTAAGGAACATTACAAAGAGATTACTCATTACAGTATGTACAATATGTGATGAGTAATGTATATGCCAGACATCACTCATTATAGTAAATACAAGGAGAGAGTGCCAAAAACCCCTGATTTTTTGGACATCTTCATAAAATGTAAATAGACAAAAATAAACCCAGAAAAAGAAATTTATAAATCCTGAAAAACAGAAGCCCTAACTATGCTTCAGAGCATGGGTGCCCTCAGCAGCTCCACTGTCATGATGGAGTATATGCTCACATCGAGATAACTATTCAGTTGGAAAGTTGACAAAACACTGTCTGCTTTTGTGTGGATTTTTCTTTTTAAAAACTGCCTACCTCAGCAGAGCAGCAGTGTTGTCTGTTTGCCGCTAGTGAAAAACTGACATGGAGGTGTTATGTGGGGTGGACTAAGGAAATGGTTTCCCTAGCAATGATAACCAATTAGTGCTGCTTCTCCCACTCATGATCATAAAAATCATTATTAGCAGTTTGGATAGCACTGGGAGTATAAGCGGATATAAAAAGCAAAGTGTTTGTACGTACTTGTTAAAACACGTTTCGTACAAAAAACCCCAAACCGAACATATGTCTTAAGGTTTTCTTTCCCACACCTGCCAGACATTGAGCCTCATGATTCCCCGCAGTAAAGCTCTAGAGGGCATGGACTCCAAGGAACATTAAATCTCCCCTTGTCCTCTAACCTCCTCACATTCTCCAGACTGCACTTCCCTTTCTGCAGGGGATTCTGAAATAAGCAGCCACTTCCCCCACTGCATCTGTATAGAAAAAGGCTTGTTCTCTCTTAATGAACACTCATTTTTTTAAAAAGAAAAGGAGGACTTGTGGCACCTTAGAGACGAACAAATTTATTTGAGCATAAGCTTTCGGGAGCTACAGCTCACTTCACCGGATGCATTCAGTGGACCGATGAAGTGAGCTGTAGCTCCCGAAAGCTTATGCTCAAATAAATTTATTCATCTCTAAGGTGCCACAAGTCCTCCTTTTCTTTTTGCTAATACAGACTAACTCGGAAGCTACTCACTTTTTTGCAAGTCCTAATGCAAAAAATTAAAATTTTCATCTCCCATTTCTATGGTTAGCGGTCCACTCAAAAGCGAAGTCTGGGAAAGCCCATTGTTTATATTTTAAATGCTCCACTATTACCTTCTCTTTACCATTTCATGTCCTAGGGATTGAGATATTATCAGTCTGTGACAGACCTCTCGAGTTGAAACAGTTCTCACTCATCATGGAGCGGAGATAATTGCAACAGCCACCTGCTCCACATCTTTCCCTGTGGTGCTCGTTGGGATGTGATATTTGCCTAGTTCCGTGACCTCTGTTTGGCTATTTAGATAGAAGCTGAAATAGGTGAAACTATTCTTTCCACAAGATATTCAAAAGATCTCTTACAGTGTGGATGTGTCCCACACACCCTGCCTCAGACTGCAGTCAACCCTCCAAAACTTATATCGCTCTTTGATCTCACAAAAAGGCATGGAGCGCAAACTAAATGGCCCTTTCTAATATACCAATTGTTTGGGCTCTGGGCAATTCATAGCTGCTGATTGGCATGAGTTTCCTTCTGGAAAACTAGCAAATCTGAAGCTGGGCAAAAAATTAAAAGAAGTCTACCATTGGTTTGGATTTTTTGAGTTATTCACACTGTATATACATCTAATCATTTCTCATTAATACAAATCTCTAAGCATGTAAAACTTTTACATTTGTTTTACAATTTGTCTTACCTAGTTGAGTGTATTGCTGGAAGAGACTTTAGCTAAGACACCTGGTTGTCCAGCAATGCATATTTTTGTTTCCACAGTTAACTGTCCTATTTTAAACTTTTCTCTTTTCTAAATAAAGAATAAAAAGCAGGGCACTTTGAACTTTTCTACTTTCAGCCAGATGTCCTATTTAAACCTTTGCAACCTGCCACAAATATAAAATGGAGTAGAAAAACTTCTTAAAATCTCTCTCTCTCTCTCTCTTTGTGTCTTAGAACTTAGCTCTGTTTTTAGTTGTACTTCAATTTTCCTTTTTTAAATGCTAATGTCTGAAGATTGAAGAAACTTCTTATCCATATGATGTTACTGTTGTGTAGACACCGACTGTTGTTTTCAGATGAATGGTATTTCCGTATTTTGAAAAATCCCACAGTTAGTTCTTCACATGCTAGTCTCTAAAGAGTAAATTCAGTCGGGCTGTTTTGGACAGAATAGTGGTGAGTGTGATGATCTCCGTCAGCAAGATGACCAGGAAGTCTCTCTTTGTGTTGCTAGATGTTTGATGTAACAAACCATACTTAAGTGCCACCACAGATGTGAAGGTAGTTAGTGATTGGATTCTAGCAGTAGGAGTACAGATCTGTAGTACTCAGATGGATCCATGCATGAGAGGTGTGAGCAGAAGGAAGTATATGGTAAAAGTTGATCAGCCCTGATAATATTCGGTGGTCTGTTGTGAAACAGGAGTTGAGTGGATTACTTTCCTTGAGGGGAAAGTCAGAGCTGGCTTTGCAATTTGTGAGCATCTATCCAGGCAAGAGCAAACACCCCTCAACACTTCAACCTATCCCTTTTTGTCCTGGTGCTGGAAAGAGAGCCATGAATGGTCACGTTCTCCCCTGGAGGACTAGGATGACTGGACAAACAATTAATTTGTAGGTACAATGATAACTTGATGGATGAATACCTGACTTGCAAGCAGGCTGGGACCCAAATGAAAATCTGCCCATAATTAATTTTATTATTTGTACTGCAATAATGTCTAGTGGGCCCCAATCATGGAATGGACCCTGGTGTATTCAGCATTGTGTAATCACACATGAAGATGGTCCTTGTGCCAAAGAGATTTACAATCTCCGTATAAACAATCTGAGGATGCACCCAGCATGGAAAAAATCCTAGGTATCCTGGAGCCTGCTCATGGGGAGTGTTTCTTTGGTCAGGGGGAGGGAGGGGCTGTGCCCTGGCAATTCTCAACTGCAGGAATGGTGTCATGGTACTGCGGACAGCCAGAAAGTAGAGACTTAGATGCATCTGGCTGGCCCTAGAATCATGGTGACTAAAATGTGACTTAAGCTACCTTTATGGTACCTCAACCACACTGAAGATCAAGCCCAAGACTTTTAGTACACATGTAGGGTGCCCCGTGGAGTTACAGGAGGTGGGATGTGTCTCTGAGCAAAGTGCAAGATCCCCAGGCAGGGGATGTATTTCCAAATTCCAAATATGGACAGTCTGCACCAGTAAATGGGCTCTTTCCCCATATACCAGGTGAAAGGATTCTGCAGCTGGTTTCAGTCTGACCATTCACTAGAACTAATTAGAGAACTGCAACTGCATGTTATAAGAAAAGAAGGACTTGTGGCGCCTTAGAGACTAACAAATTTATTTGAGCATAAGCTTTCGTGAGCTACAGCTCACTTTACCTCCTGGTTCTCTTTCCCTGCTCCCCCTGTGCAACTTGGGTCACCACACTACAGCCCTCCAGCGCATGGCCTTCTGAGACACTGAAAACCCTCCTTAAAGCTGCGGTTCTCAAGTCTAGGAACTGAACAATGGAACCTCACAATTTGCAGGCTCCATTATTAATTTTAATTGAAAATAAAGACTTTAATATTATGCTAATGCTCCTTACGTAGCTAGCTAGTTGATTTAACACTTCATGCCCTGAAGATATTCCTATCTAAATCTATGTATATCTTTTTTTCTCTCTCTCTCTTTCTCTCTCCTAAGACTAGTGCTGTTTTTTGTGTAACCTCCTTTTCACTTATGGTTTGTTATTTTGATCCTTTTTGTTGGCATAATAGACCCCACTTAAGTATTGTGATCTGTTTTCCCCCTCACTGGAAAAAATACAATTCTACCAAGAACATAAACCTTAGGCCAGTATTCATAAACCTGAGAATGTTCATGACCCTGAGAATGTTAAACTCTAAAGAATCCTAACATGGTTCTGTGTAGCATCCCATGGTGGTAGGAGTAACCCCCTTCAAAGCCTCCAAGTGTGGAATTATTTCAGTGGATCAGAATGAAGCCAATTCCTTCAAAATGAAACAGCAGGATATATATATAGCAAAGGGTTAGGCAGATGGCAGATTTCCCTCAGTGAAACTGGATGATTATGTAAAATAAAAAAAAAAGTTCCCAGAACATATGGCAGGAGAATTTGAGAACTGGTATCTGCGAGAGTGATGGGAAAAGATTTTTCTTCTTTGTAGCTGGTAAGGAAGGGGAACTAAAACAAGGCTGAAAGATTTAATCCTAGATGTGTAGGACCTGATTCTCACTTACGCTAAAGCCCCTTTATATACATAAAGGGGGTGTAAATTGTCAACTGCCCTTCATCTTCCCAATGGTTTGTGTGTTAATCTGATATTGATTTATTTTAACCATGGAGAAATATTGACAAATCTTTTAGAAATGGGTGCACTCTTCAAAATAAACAATTTCCCCATTAATTATCTGGGAACAAACTTCACATTTTAATGAATTTGAAGACCTCTTATTGAAATATTTTGGCTCTATTGAACTATATACGACATTTTGATTTAAAGAAAAGTGATAAAATTAACATATATTGTGTGTACTGGTATATTGCTGTGTTGGTCCCAGGATGAGAGAGAGAAGGTGGGTGAGGTACTCCCTTTTATAGGACCTACTTCTGTTGGTGAGAGGACAATCTTTTGAGCTTACACAGAACACTTTCACCTTCAATGGTCCCTTGAAATATGGTGCTAACTACTTATGCAAAACAATCTGTTCCACCTGGTATTTAGTTGTCATGCTGAGTACATTTCCCAGACCTGAAGAAGAGCTCTGTGTAAACTAGAAAGCTTTTCTCTCTCACCAACAGAAGTTAGTCCGGTGAAAGAGATTCTTTCATTCATCTTGTCTCTCTAAAATTAATATGGCATATGTTAAATGGATAAAAGCTGGCTAACTAATAGATCTCAATACGTAATTGTAAATAAGGAATCATCATTGAGAGGGTTTGTTTCCAATGGGGTCGTGCAAGGATTGGTTTTTGTCCCTATGGCATTTAACATTTTTATCAGTGACTGGAAGAAATCATAAAATAATCACTGATTTTAAATTTTGAAGAGAACACAAATTTGGCAAGTGATAAATAATGAAGAGGACAGATTGATCTAGATGGGTTGGTAAACTGGATGCAAGCAAACAATGGTTTTAGTACAGCTAAATGTAATCATATACATCTGGGAGCAAAGCACATAGCCCATGCTTACAGGACTCTGTAAAAGATTTGGAGCCAGGGTGGACTATCAGCTGAAGAGGTGCTCCTAGTGTGATGCTGTGGTCAAAAGAACTAATTTGATCCTGGGATGTATAATTGGGGAATCTTGAGTAGGAGTAAACAGGTTATTTTTCTTCTGTATTTGGCACTGGTGTGACTTCTGCTGTGTCCAGTTCTGGTGCCCACAATTCAAGGAAGTTGTTAAATTGGAGAGGATTCAGAGAAGAACCACAAAAATAATTAAAGGATTAGAAAGCATACCTTGTTGTGAGATACTCAGCTAGCTTAATATATTTAGCTAAAAAAGAGGTTAAGGGGGTGACTTATTTACAGTCTGTAAGTATCTAATTGGGGGAAATAATTGATAATGGGAACTTAGTCTAGCAGAGAAACATATTAAAAGTTCCAGTGGCCAGAAGTTGAAGCTAAACAAATTCAGACTGGAAACAATGTGTAAATTTTTGACATTGAAGGTAACAAGGGTTTTGAAGGGTCATGGTGGATTCTCCATCATGGACAATTTTAAAATCAAGATCAGATGTATTTCTAGAAGATATGTTCTAGGATTTATATAGGGTAAGTTCAATGTCGTCTCATACAGAAGGTCAGACTAGATGATTACAATGGTCTGTTGGGCTTTGTAATGTATGAATATTATTTATTTTATTATTTATTATTAAAAACTGTTCCTGTGTTACATGCACACACATTTCAGCTTGGATTACTCCTAAACTATTTACCACATTGTTGTGTGTCATTTTTCACTATTTTTGAGTGATTTGATATTGGTATCTCGCACCTAGCATTGTTTCTGCTCCCTGACTGGAAAATGGAAACTTCAATAAACGGGAAGAGAACTGAATAAGTCCCATTGGGTGCAAACATTCATGTGAATTTATATTTGTGACACAGAGCATATATATATTTGCACAAGTAGCTGAAATACTTTCTCTTTCTGCCAAAAAAAAAAAAAAAAACAAAACCAAAAAACCCACAATTGACGTATGTGTTGCTGGAAAGCATATGGAAAAAGATCATGAAGATTGTCAAGGCAAAACTATGGGGTTTTTGTGTTTTGTTTTTCTAAATATCTCAATGCATGGTTTGAGAATCCCTTTACCAGTGTTTATCTAGCTTGCATTGTTCTCTATGTGCCACCCAGGTTAGCTCTAGGGGTTTGTATTTTGTACATATTTCTTTGACTGTTTCTTTAACACTTCAACTATAAAAAGCTCCATAAAATAGGGGGCCAGTGACTTTTTGTAAGCATCCTATAATATGCATCTGGGATGAATTCAGCCCATTAAATCTAATGAAATAATTGGAGTTACACCAGGGATTAATTTGGCCCACAGCTGTTGTGATAGTCACACAGATGTAAAGGTATAGAAAAACCTAGAAATGCCCATCATGTTAATTAACTTGTATGGTAATCATTCTTTAACTAATTTTGAGATTTATGATATCACTTGTGTCAATATCTTATTATAGAGATTACACCTGGATATTTGTATTTTGGCACATCAAAAACACACTGATTCACCCACGAGGTCTAGAATACCCTTCACCTATTGGAAAACTTGCTTTCAAGCAGCTGAAGGTTGACCCAATTCAGTTGCAGGAACACTGGTTTCAGAATAAAATTGACAAATACATTTGCAGACACGAACATGCATGCATGTTCAATATTCATGGGTCTGTATTTAAATAGCAGGAGTCGTGTTGCAACACAAGACTGCTCCTTCATCCACATCTTACTAGAGTAGGGAAGGCTGCAGTGAAAGTGGTGGTGTTCCATTTCAAGCATTCTATTCAGTGGCAACACTGTTTGTTCTAAAAATGAAACCCTAACAAGATTAGAACTGAACAAAATGTGATACAGAAACAGGGAATGTGAAGCTACAGCACATATTAATTTGTCAAATGAAAAGTATTCTCTGCTTGGAGTGGTGGAAAATTAGTTGCTAACTATCAGTAAACATAAATAACCAATTTTTATCACAGCTGGTTCTTAATGGCTGTACCACCCTCATGCTATTTACCCAGTCTTTTTGAAAATACATGAAATATTTGGATTGTAAAGTATTTAAGTCTTCATAAGAATACCTCTGAAAGCTTCCAGTACTCTGGTGACCAGCTACTTTATTAGACAGTTAACCGTTCTCAGCTTTGCCTCAGGATGGATAACTGACAAACCAGTTAGTAATTACTTATAATGGCTGATTCCTTGGGAAATGGGACTTCAATAACGCATAATTTAACAATCTTGCCATACAATCTACTACTTTATTTTTAAAAAAAACCACAAATCTCTTTAGTGAGACCATCTTCCTGTTTTTTGGGATGGACGTTAAGGTAAGGTATGTTCAAGGGCCCTGCTAGTCCCAGTAAACAAGGAGTTAACCTCAGCCTTGCACAGAACTCCGAAGGATGTACTACAAATTGGCTGGTTGGGGAGAGATGGAAGAGGAGCAACCAACCTCTGGGGCTTTTTTCTGCTTAGGTTAATTTATTTTGCTATCCCGGTTGAGTAAACTACTTTTGGTTTAAAGAGTTGTTGTTTTCTTAACCAGGAAATGTCTCTTGAGGAAAAGATCTTAATCATAGAATATCAGGGTTGGAAGGGACTTCAGGAGGTCATCTAGTCCAACCCCCTGCTCAAAGCAGGACCAATCCCCAATTAAATCATCCCAGCCAGGGCTTTGTAAAGCCTGACCTTAAAACCTTCAAAGGAAGGAGATTCCACTACCTTCCTGGGTAATGCATTAGAGTGCTTCACCACTCTCCTAGTGAAAAATTTTTTCCTAGTATCTAACCTAAACCTCCCCCACTGCAACTTGAGATCATTACTCCTTGTTCTGTCATCTGCTACCACTGAGAACAGTCTAGATCCATCCTCTTTGGAACCCCCTTTCAGGTAGTTGGAAGCAGCGATCAAATCTCCCCTCATTCTTCTCTTCCGCAGACTAAACCATCCCAGTTCCCTCAGCCTCTCCTCATAAGTCATGTGTTCCAGCCCCCTAATCATTTTTGTTGCCCTCCGCTGGACGCTTTCCAATTTTTTCACATCCTTCTTGTAGTATGGGGCTCAAAACTGGACACAGTACTCCAGATGAGGCCTCACCGATGTCGAATAGAGGGGAATGATCACATCCCTCAATCTGCTGGCAATGCCCCTACTTATACATCCCAAAATGCCATTGGCCTTCTTGGCAACAAGGGCACACTGTTGACTCATATCCAGCTTCTTGTCCACCGTACTTCCTAGGTCCTTCTCTGCAGAACTACTGCCTAGCCACTCAGTCCCTAGTCTGTAGTGGTGAATGGGGTTCTTCCGTCCTAAGTGCAGGACTCTGCATTTGTCCTTGTTGAACCTCATCAGATTTCTTTTGGCCAAGTCCACCAATTTGCCTAGGTCCCTCTTTATCCTATCCCTACCCTCTAGCGTATCTACCTCTCCTCCCAGTTTAGTGTCATCTGCAAACTTCCTGAGGGTGCAATCCATGCCCTCTTCCCCAGATCATTAACGAAGATATTGAACAAAACCGGCCCCAGAACCGACCCTTGGGACACTCCACTTGATACCGGCTGCCAACTAAACATGGAGCTATTGATCACTACCCGTTGAGCCCGACAATCTAGCCGGCTTTCTATCCACCTTATAGTCCGTTCATCCGGGCCGTACTACTTTAACTTGCTGGCAAAAATACTGTGGGAGACTGTGTCAAAAGCTTTGCTAAAGTCAAGGAACAACACGTCCACCTCTTTCTCCTCATCCGCAGAACCAGTTATCTGGTCATAGAAGGCAAATAGATTAGTCAGGTATGACTTGCCCTTGGTGAATCCATGCTGACTGTTCCTGATCACTTTCCTCTCCTCTAAATGTTTCAGAACTGATTCCTTGAGGACCTGCTCCATGATTTTTTCCACGAACTGAGGTGAGGTTGACTGGTCTGTAGTGCCCCGGATCCTCCTCCTTCCCTTTTTTAAAGATGGGCACTACATTAGCCTTTTTCCAGTCGTCCGGGACCTCCTTCGATCACCATGAGTTTTCAAAGATAATTGCCAATGGCTCTGCAATCACATAGAATCATAGAATATCAGGGTTGGAAGGGACCCCTGAAGGTCATCTAGTCCAACCCTCTGCTCGAAGCAGGACCAATTCCCAGTTAAATCATCCCAGACAGGGGTTTGTCAAGCCTGACCTTAAAAACCTCTAAGGAAGGAGATTCTACCACCTCCCTAGGTAACGCATTCCAGTGTTTCACCATCCTCTTAGTGAAAAAGTTTTTCCTAATATCCAATCTAAACCTCCACCACTGCAACTTGAGACCATTACTCCTCGTTCTGTCATCTGCTACCATTGAGAACAGTCTAGAGCCATCCTCTTTGGAACCCCCTTTCAGGTAGTTGAAAGCAGCTATCAAATCCCCCCTCATTCTTCTCTTCTGCAGGCTAAACAATCCCAGCTCCCTCAGCCTCTCCTCATAAGTCATGTGTTCTAGACCCCTAATCATTTTTGTTGCCCTTCGCTGGACTCTCTCCAATTTATCCACATCCTTCTTGTAGTGTGGGGCCCAAAACTGGACACAGTACTCCAGATGAGGCCTCACCAATGTCGAATAGAGGGGAACGATCACGTCCCTCGATCTGCTCGCTATGCCCCTACTTATACATCCCAAAATGCCATTGGCCTTCTTGGCAACAAGGGCACACTGCTGACTCATATCCAGCTTCTTGTCCACTGTCACCCCTAGGTCCTTTTCCGCAGTACTGCTGCCTAGCCATTCGGTCCCTAGTCTGTAGCGGTGCATTGGATTCTTCCATCCTAAGTGCAGGACCCTGCACTTATCCTTATTGAACCTCATCAGATTTCTTTTGGCCCAATCCTCCAATTTGTCTAGGTCCTTCTGTATCCTATCCCTCCCCTCCAGCGTATCTACCACTCCTCCCAGTTTAGTATCATCCACAAATTTGCTGAGAGTGCAATCCACACCATCCTCCAGATCATTTATGAAGATATTGAACAAAACCGGCCCCAGGACCGACCCTTGGGGCACTCCACTTGATACCGGCTGCCAACTAGACATGTAGCCATTGATCACTACCCGTTGAGCCCGACAATCTAGCCAGCTTTCTACCCACCTTATAGTGCATTCATCCAGCCCATACTTCCTTAACTTGCTGACAAGAATACTGTGGGAGACCGTGTCAAAAGCTTTGCTAAAGTCAAGAAACAATACATCCACTACTTTCCCTTCATCCACAGAACCAGTAATCTCATCATAAAAGGCGATTAGATTAGTCAGGCATGACCTTCCCTTGGTGAATCCATGCTGACTGTTCCTGATCACTTTCCTCTCATGTAAGTGCTTCAGGATTGATTCTTTGAGGACCTGCTCCATGATTTTTCCAGGGACTGAGGTGAGGCTGACTGGCCTGTAGTTCCCAGGATCCTCCTTCTTCCCTTTTTTAAAGATTGGCACTACATTAGCCTTTTTCCAGTCATCCGGGACTTCCCCGGTTCGCCACGAGTTTTCAAAGATAATGGCCAATGGCTCTGCAATCACAGCCGCCAATTCCTTCAGCACTCTCGGATGCAACTCATCCGGCCCCATGGACTTGTGCACGTCCAGCTTTTCTAAATAGTCCCTAACCACCTCTATCTCCACAGAGGGCTGGCCATCTCTTCCCCATTTTGTGATGCCCAGCGCAGCAGTCTCGGAGCTGACCTTGTTAGTGAAGACAGAGGCAAAAAAAGCATTGAGTACATTAGCTTTTTCCACATCCTCTGTCACTAGGTTGCCTCCCTCAGTCAGTAAGGGGCCCACACTTTCCTTGGCTTTCTTCTTGTTGCCAACATACCTGAAGAAACCCTTCTTGTTACTCTTGACATCTCTCGCTAGCTGCAGCTCCAGGTGCGATTTGGCCCTCCTGATATCATTCCTACATGCCCGAGCAATATTTTTATACTCTTCCCTGGTCATATGTCCAACCTTCCACTTCTTGTAAGCTTCTTTTTTATGTTTAAGATCCGCTAGGATTTCACTATTAAGCCAAGCTGGTCGCCTGCCATATTTACTATTCTTTCGACTCATTGGGATGGTTTGTCCCTGTAACCTCAACAGGGATTCCTTGAAATACAGCCAGCTCTCCTGGACTCCTTTCCCCTTCAAGTTAGTCCCCCAGGGGATCCTGGCCATCCGTTCCCTGAGGGAGTCGAAGTCTGCTTTCCTGAAGTCCAGGGTCTGTATCCTGCTGCTTACCTTTCTTCCCTGCGTCAGGATCCTGAACTCAACCAACTCATGGTCACTGCCTCCCAGATTCCCATCCACTTTTGCTTCCCCCACTAATTCTACCCGGTTTGTGAGCAGCAGGTCAAGAAAAGCGCCCCCCCTAGTTGGCTCCTCTAGCACTTGCGCCAGGAAATTGTCCCCTACGCTTTCCAAAAACTTCCTGGATCTGCCAACAAACATCTGCCAACTCCTTTAGCACTCTTGGATACAGCGCATCTGGCCCCGTGGACTTGTGCTTATCCAGTTTTTCTAAATAGTCCTGAACCACTTCTTTCTCCACAGAGGGCTGGTCACCTCCTCCCTATGATGTGGTGCCCAGTGCAGTAGTCTGGGAGCTGACCTTGTTCACGAAGACAGCGACAAAAAAAGCATTGAGTACATTAGCTTTTTCCACATCCTCTGTTAGAAGGTTGTTTCCCTCATTCAGTAAGGGGCCCACACTTTCCTTGACTTTCTTCTTGTTGCTAACATACCTGAAGAAACCCTTCTTGTTACTCTTTACATCTCTTGTTATCTGCAACTCCAAGTGTGATTTTGGCCTTCCTGATCTCACTCCTGCATTCTCAAGCAATATTTTTATACTCATCCCTGATCATTTGTCCAATCTTTCACTTCTTGTAAGCCTCTTTTTTTGTATTTAAGATCAGCAAGGATTTCACTGTGAAGCCAAGCTGGTTGCCTGCCATATTTACTATTCTTTCTACACATCGGGATGGTTTGTCCCTGTAACCTCAATAAGGATTCTTTAAAATACAGCCAGCTCTCCTGGACTCCTTGCCCTCTCGTGTTATTCTCCCAGGGGATCCTGCCCATCAGTTCCCTGAGGGAGTCAGTCTGCTTTTCTGAAGTCCAGGGTCCATATTCTGGTGCTCTCCTTTCTTCCCTGTGTCAAGATTCTGAACTCGACTATCCCATGGCCACTGTCTCCCAGGTTCCCATCCCATCTTCCTGACTGCAGCTGCATTTTTTTCTTCTGAGCCATTCTACCAGTTTATAACTTGTATACAATCTTGGAATTTATTTGGCTCAAATAGCTAAGTATCTTGTAAAACGCTAGGCAAACAGAGGAGGAAATTTTGAGTATTCCCTTTGTATATAATCAAATATTCTTTGCTTTGTTGGTTTTTATAATCTCTTTCATGTGTTTGAGAATATTCAGGTGAGCACATCTTTCAATAAAGAATCTTTGTGGAAAGTATCCTGAATAATAGCATAGATAAACATTTGAATGTGTTTGCACCAAATCTGTTTTTCTGGCATGAATATAGAAAGAAATACTTGACTAATTTTAAATATTGAACAAATTTGCTAAAATCATGACTTGTTCACAGATAATTTGCAGAAAACCTTTCTGCTCTTTCTAAATATTAGAAATCACAAAACGGACTCAATATCATGAGAGTTATGAAACTAATTGCAGGACATGAATAGAAAATATTCATAGTGAGCAGCTGACAGACAAGTCCTGGGACAAAATTTTGTTGTTGTTGGTTGTCGTTTTTTTACACAAAGCATAAGCTGAGCAATAATGAATGATGCCATAACATACTTGTGAGCAAATAAGAGCTAAATTCCTCAGATAAATTTACAATACAATGATTAATTCAACCTGTAACAGCTCTAATCATGCATCAGTATATTTAACCCTCCCTTACAGTAACACCCAACAGATTTGGACTTGTGATGATGCGGGACTTATTGGATGACTCTTTCCATCCAATCTTCTCCACCATGCACTTTTTCAGAAAGATATTACTTTTTGTATGTTTTAGACAGATTGGATGCTTTTTCTTAAGCATGTTTATTTTCAGATCAATTTTTCACTGTGCTTAACTTTACAAGCAGTAGCTAAAGGTATTCACAGACCTGATAAGGTAAATGAAAAATTGTTGTGGCTTGCCAGTTCTTTTAGGGATATCAAGATATATTTGAGCATCTCTGATTTTGGTTAGGTTTAGATTTGCCAGGCAGGTAAAAATAATAGTTTCACTAAAATCTAACTATTATAAAAAGTAATAACAATTAGCGCCTCATGTATAATGCAATTAATGGCCACTAGTGTAAATGTGGATTTTATTTAAGTTGCTGAATATTTGGGGTTCAAAAACTACACTATAGTGTTCCAACATCTCACGACCGAAACACGAAATTTGAAACAGCCTGCTTAGGAGGGGATGGCAGCCCTTTTTTCTTACAGACACTTAAAATGAATGTGTGCTTGAAAAGCAAAGACTCCAACTAAGACTAGTCTCATTCTCTGAGTCCTGCAAGTGGGATTGTGTTCCCAGAACTCTTTAAAAATCAGTCCAGTTAGCTTGGTGGTTAAATTTAACTTGGGGGCTAAAGTTTAGATGCCCTTTTTGTAAAATAATAATCCTGGCCCAAATGTGTTTTCCTTACCTATCTTTGGCTTGAAAAGTTGAGGTTTTTTTAGCTAGGAAAGGAAGAATAGCTACTGTAATGTTTTATATATGAGTGCATTTTCCTGACCTACCTTTTATCTAAATTTTGAGCACTTTCTATCTGGCTTCTCCTGCCTCTTCCCCTGATATTGTGGAGTCACTTATCTGCGGCTTCTTAGAATAGATGTTTCCATATGTGTACCGTTCTTCTCCTTGCTAATATTATTCATATACAAAATTCAAGTTGTATGGCTGATCTCATATTAACCTTGAGTAACAACAACTTAAAGCTTAGTGGCCTGTCTGTAATACCCCAAATGGAGATTAGCCCCCTATTAATCCAGCGCAGCTACAACAGTGTAGCCTCATCTGTACGAATATCCCTGGAATAGATAAGCCCTAAGTGACTGGTTATTTTTAAGATGAATAGCAGAACGGGATGTATGCTTTTCTCTTCCCTTCCCAACTTTTCCCATTAGCATCCCTGTTGATGTTTCCTTAGGGCCTTTATTTTTCTTAACAGTGAAGACTTGGACTGGTGAATTGTTTCACCATAGAGGTGGCTGAAGCTTGAGTAATTAAAACTAGACTGGAGAAAGCATCCAAGAATATACTTCAGAGAACAATGGAAGAGAATTGAACTAGTTAACCTAATATGTCTTTGTCGTCTCTAAATTCAGTGGGCCATATCATGCCCTGGATCTGTTGCATTTGATTCCTATTGATACCATTGGGATTTTCTCAGATCCAGGGCATGATATGACTTTAAGATCCTGTGATCAAATCTTGCATTCATGCTTCTTTAGCTTTATTCTTTGGTGTCCATTTTATTGAGCCTTCCCGCTGCCAAGGTCTCCTCCTTGTTAAAGCATCTCCTGCTGATCACGTGGATAAAATCCAGCTCAAAAGACTGTGAAATAGAAAACTGTCAGATTTGACCTTACTCTTTGCCTCTCTTTTGAAACCAATTACAATGTGGAGAGGGACAAAAAAAAAATAAATCAGCTTTGGGAATTTGGAGGCTGCCACTAAAGCTTTACTTGCAGTAGGTTTGACAAAACTACCTCAGGTAAAACATATTTTTTCTTTTTCTTTTTCTTTTCTTTTCTTTTCTCTTTCACAACAACAAAAGGAAACTTCACTCTTCCCGCCCCCCCTCCCCCCAGTTCACAGCAAAGAGAGTGTTAGCTTTCACCTCTCTCTCTCTCTCTCTGCACTTCACCCACATAAAGCCCAAATACAAGTTCTATGCAGGTGGAGTGGAGTCACGTTGTCATTCCTTGAGATGCTGGCTCATAACTATTAAGGCTGTTTGGCAAGGACACTTCTTCAGTGGTCCTTTGTTTGTGTGTGAAACCAAACAAGGGAAAAGGGGAATGATGTTGCTTAGCAACAGATCTTTTTGGTCAGGTACTGTGTGACTATGAGAGAAATCTGTAAATTTCAGTGGATTTGGGCTCTTCTTGAGATTTTTTGTTTCGTTCCTCAAAATCTAGCCTTTCCTTTGTAAAACGTTTTATAGGTTCTAACTTGTTCAACATACAAACGGCAACAGGCTGTTCAAGTCACAACACCCTGTAAATATCTGTGAGGCTTTAGCTTACTAAGGTCACTAAATTCAGTTGGTATGCTCTATCTGCTACAATATGTGCATCAATAGAAGATAGCTGAACAAAAATTGTCCTAACGTACAGAATCCCACTTTTTTTCTCTTTCAAAATCTTTTTTTTTTTCATGTTGTGAATTCATAAACAACACAAGTAGGGTATGTATTTATTGCATCTATATAGAGATCTCCTTGTAATTCACAGGCTATTTAAGTTTTTTTATACTTTTAGTGGGGTTTTGGTTCTTAAATGAGATGATAGTGAAAAAGATTCCTTCATGCTTATCAGGAGAATACTTCCTGTCTCTGGATCGAAACTCACACCTGTAACAGAGGGAGTAATAGCCTTTCTTATGTAAAATGTGACATTATTCCTTTATTGATACAATCTTGTAAAAAACATGTGCAGCCTGGAAGTAACCATAGCAGCACAAAAATCTCTAAAGTCAGTGCTGTTGATTCTGGATGCAGAAGTAATGCTATTGAACACGTTTACAGCTAGTCAAAAGTAATCCCACCATTGGATTACATTCCAAAAAAAAATTTGTAATAGTAACTTATTTTGCACCCTAGATATTTATGCTCAATAATGTTCATGAGCCTGACTTGAAAGGCCAAAACACAGTATTTTGTCATTTGAATATATGTCCATAGGGCCAAATGCAGACCCATTTGAGCTGGAATGTGATGGGGAAAGGGCATATGTTAGTGCTTCAAAACCACATTAACCTGGGTCTATATTCTGATGTATCCATGAGGCAATGCATAGGTCTTTTGGGTGAGGAGTAGACTGCATGAGGAACAGGCAGGCCTGTGAGGGATTGTACGTGCCCTCTGAGTCCAAGTCTAACCCAAATGCCCCGGTGACAGATTATGTCCATTTCCTTCAATATCCTCGAAAAACCTGATTATATTAAGTATAAGTATTTTTGCAATCCATTGTATTAAATGCAAAGATTATGTATTACTGTGGGCTGGGATTGGGATGTATTACTGTGGGCTGATGCAACCCATGGGAAGTGTTGTGTACTTCTGATTGTATTGTACAATGTGCCAGACAAGAATGAATGTCTAGGACAAGCAGTGTCAAGTGGTTTGTCTGGGGATTCTCTAAGGGGTAACGAGTATAAATTCCCCATCTCCAGTTATGCAAATACCCAGCCTTTTGAAGTTATGCCTTGAGGAGTGAGCCATGATCAGTATGAGGCCAACATCAAAGGCCCACACTGTATAAAAGAAAGACTGAGCTATTCATGTTCATGCTAGTTCTGAGCTAGGCCTATTACGAACTTCTAACTACAGAAAAACTCCTTTGTGGTGTGTGAAGGAATGACTCCTGCCAGACTGCTGGTTGGAGTTCAGGAGTGATCTCTGGTAAGCTTATTAGCATGTATGTAGACTTTTTTTTTTTTAATGGTCTCTATAATGCTTTCACCTTATGAATAAAAGTGCTTGCCTAGAAAGAGCTGTGTGGTGATTTGTAATGGCTAGCAATTACAGCTGTTCCTAACCTTTAAAAAGAAAGACAAGCACAGATTCTGGCCAGTTTAGGAAGTTTGGCTTGCTGGAGATATTACAATGTAGACAAGGAACTGCGTAGGCTGGAAAACCCTGGTCAGGAGAGAGAGACATGCAGGTGCAAGAGATGTAATGGCTCAGGAGCCTAGAGTGGGTTCTCTTGAGGGACCACAGTGGAGGATAGAGATGCAGTTGTCCTGAACTATGACAACTCCCTCCATGGAGAATCTGAAGAGTACCAGTGCTGTAGATTTTAGGGTGCCAAAGAATGGGGCTCTCTTTTCCTGTTAGTGCATGGAGGAATTTCCTGAGATTATCACTTCTAGATTCATGACCAGCTCTTTGGAACAACAAAGTTGTTCTAACTATTGAAGTTTTTACTATGAGCCCACTGCATGCTGGTCTAGGACTTTGGGAGATTAGTGAGTACTGTATGAATACTCATTTAGTGCAGAAATAATAAAAGTTCATGGTTCTGTACCATACTATCATGCCTTTAGGTTTTTTATTTTTGGAACTCTCCATAACCTAGGATTCAACAAATAAGTGGAAAAATTGGACAAATTTAGTGCATTATTGAGACATCTTATCAATTGGTAGGTCTCTAATGGCTTTCATCCTTCAATGTTTGACTTGAAGTCCATGTACCACATATAGATACATTTTATCAATTGAAGTTAAGACAAAAACCACAAAGGTTATACCAATTCCCTTGGTTCTAGTCAACTAGTGATTATTACTATAGAAAACAAGCAAACTCAGGGTTAGAAACTAATTAGCTTTATTCCCAGTAGAGGTAACTTAAGGAGATTGTGCAAGCCATTCATTTTTGGTAAATGGTTTTAGATGATAACTTATGGGGATTGCTACAAGTAAATGGGATATTAAGATTATGTTCGAACAGGTGCTGCCTTGCAAACAGCTTCTGCATTGATCTGAACAGATTGCATGGGACAAAAAATGCTCAAAGGGTTACACGTATCCATACTGTATCTTTTTTCTGGCTCCACATTACTTGGCTCCAATAACTGTGCTGTTGAACAGTGCTGTGACAGAGGTGGACCATATGAAATAGATCTACACCTTAAGGCTCAGTGGATGGTTCCAGGGAAATCACACACTTCATTACACTTAAGCACAGTGAGATGAACAATAATTAAATTTTAATATGAAGCATCCATAAGATACAGCTTATTGACATAAATAGTATTTCAAGGAAATGATTTTTTTTTTTGGATGTCTAAGCAACAGTCAATATAATACGTTTAGCTGTCTGACAGGGAAAAAAAATCTATGGAATTAAAATTAAAAGCAATATGCAATAGATGAAACAGCTATGTTATCGTTCTAGAAGGAGCTGCCTCTGAGTGTTGACGAGTCAGGTATATAATTTTAAGCATAATGGGGGAGTGAGCTAAAGACAAAGTGGCACGGTTAATATGGATTCTCCTGCTTTTGTTTTTAACACCCCCCCCACCACAGCTGTGAACTTCTAGCAGCCAGAGGACAGCTGGCTTTCAGCCTTAGTCTCAGCATTAGCTCTGCACTACTGTACCCCTACATGAGAGGTAGGTAGGTGTGTGTGTGTGTGTGTGTGTGTGTGTGTGTGTGTGTTTGTATGTATAATTATCAGGTGGTAGCAAAACAGGATTTAAAAAATGGTGAGGGGGAGAGATCCTTAGCTGCAGAGTAGCTCCACTGAAGTGTTAAGCTTATAGTTTTTCTAAGGGAGCTAGGCACCTAAATTCAATTTGAATTGGGTGCCCAATTCCCTTTGGCCCCTCAGAAAATCCCATCTGAAACTTCTCCTTTCTGGGATTACAAAGGCTATTGAATAATTGCTTTGCTATAGTATCTGTGACAAAGGGGAATAAAATCTCTTTCTGCTGGAGGTAGTGTGCAACGGAAAATTCATTTGGGCAACCTTACTGGTACCTGAGCAGTCATATTCTTTCTCCTAACATCTCTGTGGTCTCTCCTTCTCGATGCCTCTTTTGTACTGAAAAGCCCAAGCTGCAGAATGCTGAGCACAACTGTCAGAATAATGTCAAGTGGAGAGATGCAAAAAACGAGCTGAGTCAGCAGAGAGAGACAGAGAATTAAGGAGGGTGTTGCCTGCTAATGAAAAACAACTAATAGAGTATTGATCAAACATGCTGATCCAATCGTTTGTGCTCTCACTTTATGATTTTTTACTACCTCTAATTTTACAAGACTTTGAGCAGTATGAAAATGTCAGGCCAGATCCTCAGATAGTGTAAATCAGCATGTGTCCATTTCCTTCAATATCCTCGAAGACCCTGATTAGGTTTTGAAAGCAATAGTCTATTTATGTCAGTTGAGAATTTGACCTGTTATTTCTTCCCCAAAACACTGATGCTTTCCCACTCCGGTTTGACTAGCATATTTCCCTCTTGATTTAAATAGGAATTGACGTGGGTTTGGCTTTCTCATTTCTTCATATAACCACATTCCGAGCATGATGGCAACTTGGGGTTCTGTAGTGGCTTTGCAGTGACTCAGCACAAAATCTTTTTTTCTATATTATTTTTTAAAAAGCAGTCTAGGTACTAGGCAGTTCTTCACAGAAGCCATCTGAATATGATCTTTCCTTGCTTTGGAGGAAAAGAACACACCAAGCATCCACCATGTGTATATTTCTTAAATAGTGTAATAAGTATCATCTTATCTTTCAAGCTGATACGGGAAAGAAAGATTATAAAGAGAGACAGAAATGAAAAAGGGGAAAATAATCAGTTAGTAAAACACAGTAACGTGAAGTTCCTATGGCCACCCGAATGCTATCGCAATATTTTGAAGTCTTGCACAATCTACACTGGAAGCTAGATGCTGTATATAATAAGGTAATTGGATTAGCGTCTGGAAGATACTTACTGGAGGTGGCAATCCTATGGAAAATCTTAATTGCATGCTTTAGTGTCTTCGATAATGTGACTCTTTTTGGGGTAAGATGCTAACAGTGTATAGTGGTTATTCTATAAGTAAACATTGTGGCTAATTCAGCACTATGCTTTGTTTTTCTCCTTCCTCTGCAGCATGAGGCACAGGTCACTTGCTGGAGGATTCTCTGCACCTTGAAGTCTTTAAATCACGATTTGAGGACTTGCATAGGTCAGGGGTTTGTTACAGGAGTGGGTGGGTGAAATTCTGTGGCCTGTGTTATGTAGGAGGTCAGACTAGAGGATCATAATGGTCTCTTCTGACCTTAAAGTCTATGATTCTATGAAATGGTACTTCAGAACAGAGGGAAGTTTTTGTTGTGGAAAGTAAATTCAGTACAGACTGGCTTACAGATCTGGGAATAAAACCACAATATCCTTTTCATTTTACCATAGCTCTGGCCTTCATGTGACAACATGTCATACCCAAAGGAGGACTTCTCTTCATTTACTTGTTATGAAGAGTATGAAGTTGAAACAAAACTTGTTGAGTGGAGAAGCTTACACCATCCCCTGCTCTAGCCTCTCTGCTGGCTTCACCCTCCTTATGGATTTTCCCCACATGAGGGAAGAAGGGCCCTGATATCTTTGTGTTGCTCCAGGTGCCTTTACCATGGTAATGGAGCTTGTTGCTTAACTCCTAAGGTCTATTGGGTATGTTTAGATAATATGGCTCATGTTTTTAAAAAGTCCGTGTGTGCTTTTGCTCATGATCAGTACTCATGCACAAGTCAGATTTATTCACATGTAAAGGGTTGTGTTTGCTCCAGTCCCTGATAGATAGATACACACACGCACACACACGATTTTGTGCATGTGTGCTAAAGTGTGCATGTACTACTAAAATGGTGTGCATTTCTTGACTGAGGCAGAGGCAAGCTGCTGAAACCTCATGTTGCAGGCACACTACATAAACTGGATGTATCCCAAAGCTTTCAGCTATTCCCCATCTCCCAGGCTAGAGTTCATGGAGTTCATGGTAGATGCTATGTTTCTAATCACTGGTCCCTGCTTAAGGGAATCTATTACAGATGTCTGAAGAGATGTTATTAATTCCTTCCACACCCAAAAATGTTTAGTGAGGGTATCTAGAGCGACTGGTAATTAATCTACTTGCTTTCCCTGTGACCAGTCTGTATTCCAGTGTCTTTATGACAGTACTCTTTAAAGACAAGGGACTAAACTTCCAATTTGGACTCAAGCCTCTGCCTTCTTCAGGCAACCTGGATGAACTTTGTGTTGGAGGTGATAAACCTCCTGTTGATGGCCCACTCTTCCCTACATTCACCCACCCTAGAAATCTAGGAACAAATGCTTTCATCAGCAGGCTGGGGGCCAGCCTTTCCTCAGCAGAAAGTTAAGGGGGTAATTGGACTTCTCCCATACTTCACTCAATATAAACCTAGAGTTCCTCTCTTTCTGAAGAGCATTATCTGCACTGCACACTCCCTGGGGCACCCGTATGAACTTTGTGCTATCTCACTTGACCAACTCGGGGCGGGGAGGGGGAAGATCAGATACAAGTAGATGTCCAATCTGCCTGTACACATCTGAATTTTGACAGAGCAACAAATTCAACCTGTCATCTCAACACATTCCACAAACAGGCCGTGGTAGTTGATCCCTTATCCAGAGACAGCATCCTATGAGAAGAAACTTCCAGGTCACTATGGGATTGACTCTCCACCTGTCATAATTCTCAGTACACTGAATTATTTCTCCAGTTTCCCATGTAAGGAATGCAGGAGGAACAGATATTTTCTTAACTCCCTGAACAGAAGGTGAGATTCTGTATGCATTCTTCCTTTCCCTCCTCTGCCCCCTGCATCCCATCAACACAGAAGATACTATGAAGGCAATGGATGAAAAACATCAGACTCCCTGGTTTCATAGAATCATAAACACTATCAAGTTTTCACTTTGGTGGTGTGGAGAAAGTAATAAAAACAAGCATATGACAAAGTACAGAGGGACTTCAGTCCATGGATCATATAAGAACTGAGCGATAAGAATTCACGTGTGCAGTCTACGTACCTAATCACTGACTGCTCAGCCAAAGTAGTAACAGACAGTAACTGTAACCATTAAATTATAGGCTTCAGCTTTATGCTTGATCTTTCCAGTGCTAGCAAACATGACATGCTAGTCAGGGTTGCCTCCTTATTTAAACTGGTAGGGACTGTTGCTCCTGCACCTTCAAACTGCTCTTCAGGGAGCCATACTCTTACTTAATGCCTCCCCATAGCCACATAATAGAAACTTTGGAGGTGATTGTTCAGAAATTAATGCTGTATTGGCTTTCACTTGGATAACTTGTAGCATAACTGGATGGTGTGGAGGGGAGCTTGCCATAGGGAAAAAGTGGTTGCTTCTTGTATCTCATCCTAAATGCATTTCCCAAAAGGATGTGGAGCTCTAGTCTTGCAGAGGGGCTTCTGAAGGCTCTTTGAGAGTCTGAAATGGTGTGGAGTCTCTCTACTTCCTCACCCTGCTAACCACTAGCAGTTTGGGGGGCATGATTGTTCAAATTTGCTTCTTTGTTCCCCTCCATCCAGTGAAGAGGAGGGGGAGCATCTAGCACATACAACTCTTTAGCCATCATTATTTTTCTACAGCTTGTTTTGTTTGATCTCATAGATTCTAAGGGAGAATTGTGATCTAGTCTTACCTCCTGTGTAACACAGGCCACTAAACTTCCCCCAATTTTTTCCCTCGAGCAGATCTTTTAGAGAAACATCCAATCATGCACAGGATATTTCTCAATATTGCAATTAGTTCACAGCAAAGTTTTAAAAAAATGTATAAAAGCTCTGAATGGCGGTTGTGTGCATGTACTCAAGGTGATGGGATGTTTGTCACCTAGTGACTGCATTTATTACAACAAGCCTGCTGTGAGTGTGGCTTTTGTAATGAAACTCAAAAGTAGACACATTAAAAATAATTAATATTTCTACACAGATGCTGAAAATTAGAGTTGGGTGAATACCAGGAAACACATCTGGAAAGTATGCATTTTAATGTAAATATGAATATGGTTTGTCTGCGTTCACTTTTTGTGAAAATGAGTGTGTTTCAGATTTACTCGTGTGCTCAGGAAAAACAAATGTTAAACAATCAGACTGTCAGTAATTGAGGCAGTGATAGAAAATTACAGACCGGCAAATGCAGTGTCCTTGGTACATTTTAAATGGGGTGGGATATTGGTAGGCACAGCAGCAGGATTAGATTCCCAAAACCCTTTGGCAGAGCCATGGCACAGAAGCAATTACTCAGGGAAATGACTTTGTGGGGAGGGGCAAGATAAAATTAAATGTAATCATTACAATTAACCTCACTTATGTTAAATTTTCTAGGAAAGTTACCTCAGGCAAAACCAATTTGGCCCAGAAAAGATAAGGCGTAAGTTGCTCTAAAATGCTCTAGTTCTCCCTGTCTGCCTCTCCCCAGCCACAGTGACTTCTTCACACGCTCTTCTTGATCATAAGAGTTAAACTGATCCATCTGAAGAACAGCAACTGTCTAAGGATTTATCCCACACTGATTATCATGATGTCTGAGCATCACTACAATTTGTGTGACCCATGAAAACTTAACCAAGGCAGCTCAGATTTCAGACGTATAGTATTAAAAGCTCACTCTGCTCACAATCCATCGCATAAGAAAAATTGATGGTGGGTGGGGGGAATAAAATGATTTTGAATAGCCAAGAGGCTAAACTGATCACTGCAACTTGGAACCACAGTGACCATGGAAATAATGTTTATTTACTGTTGAAAAAGATGGTAAATTTGCATCATACATGGCGTCTTCCTTCCTGACTGGCTTGTCCATGGACCAGTGATGACTTTACCTTCAATTTCAAAGACTTTCTTCCCTTGATTATAAGCTATAGTACTGAATTGCAAGTGCTTTGGACAAAAGGTAGTGGATGAAACAGGACAGCAATGGAATAAAAAAAGTATGTTAAAATGAAATCTATAGTCATCAAATGTGTATGAATAAGGTCTTAAGTACATTGCCATATTAATCCACAAGCTGTATTGTGTTCAAAAGTAATGCTTGATCACGATCGGACAATGCAATACATATAGTGATAGAATAATACTCTATTCTACGCATCAGAGACCTGTAATCTGAAAGCTAGCAAGCTGCAGCTGATTGTTTTCAGTTTCCAGGAGGGAAATTTTCATCTCCTAATTGAATAGAAATTGATTTTTTTCAACAATGAGTTACTGGAGCCTATGAACAAGACTCAAGGCGGCAAGACTCAAAAAGCAAGGAGCAAAACAGAAAAAAAAAAAAAAAACCCTTAACATTCATGGGGGGAAATGCAGCCGTCTTTCTCCATTTGGTGACTTCAGATCAGTCAAAACTACACTAAAGGTTTCAATCATCCTTGAAGTCAGTGGATATCTTTAGTCACAGAGCAGTGGTATGTCTGTTTTCTCCCCCACGCATAGGTAAAGTGATCAGCATGGTTCTATAGAGACTACAACTGTCCGTGCATAACAGTCTTCATTAGCTATTTCATGAAGTCTTTGGCAAAGTTTTTGTTCAGTTGGATATGGTTTTAGCATTAGTCTGCAGAGACTACTTAACTGATTTATTGATCCACCCTCAAACATTTTTGCTTTTCTAGGTCCCCTCATTCAAACCTATTGCTGTAGTTTAAAATATATAAACTTTACAAATAAAATTGTATTAGTCCTTTGCTTGGTGGAAATAGTAGAATTACCAATAATAATGCCAAAAAGTAGGTGTTCAATAAATATTTCTGTTCGGGAGGGGGAAAAAAGATATGGCCTCATTGTGTGGTAGTGATGCTCTTTCTATTCCACTTATCTCTGGAGGATGTTAAACAGAAGCTGCTACTTTAAATCAGTAGGTCCAGATAATTTGCATTCAAGAGTTTTAAAAGAGCTGGCTGGGGAGCTAGCTGGACTTGGAGCACTGGAGAAGTTCCAGGAGGCTTGAAAAAAAGTTAATATTGTGCCAATTTTTAAAAAGGGGTAAATGGGATGACCCAGATAAATTATAGGACTGTCAGCCAGACATTGATCCTGGGCAAAATAATGGAGTGGTGGATAAAGGCCTTGATTAATAATGAATTAAAGGAAGGTAATATAATTATCGAAAATCAGCATGGGTTTATGGGAAATAGAACCTGTCATACTAACTTGATATATTTTTTAAATGAGATTACAAATTTGGTTGATTAAAGGTGTGTGTGTGTTGATAGACTTCTGTAAGGCATTTGACTTGGTGCCACACAACATTTTGATTAAAACAAACGTACAATGATATGAAATTAACATGGCACACTTTAAATGAATTAAAAACTGGCTAACTGATAGGCCTCAAAATGTAACTGTAAATGGGGAATAGTCATTGAGTAGGTATATTTGCAGTGGGGTCCTGCAGGGATCTGTTCTAGACCCTATGCTATTTAAGATCTTTATCAGTGACCTGGAAGGAAACATAAAATCACAAAGAAAGTTTGCAGAAGACACTAATTGAGGCAGTGACAAATAATGACGAGCACAGGTCATTGATTCAAAGTGATCTGGATCTCTTGGTAAATGGGGTACAAGTAAACAGTATGCCTTTTAATACCATAAAATATAAATGCATGTATCTAGGAACGAAGACTATAAGCTGGGGTGGATCCCACCCCCTATCCAACTCCCCCTGCTTCCCATCCCCTGACCCCCCTATCCCCAGAACCTCTGCCCCATCCAACCACCCCCTGCCCCCGACTGCTCCTCGGGACACCCTGCCCCTTATCCAACCCCCCAGCTCCCTGCCCTCTTACCATGCTGGAGCCAGCTATGCCACTGCACTGGCAGACAGGGGCGGTGGGCCAGAGCACTGTCCGTGAGCTGCGGGGTGGGGGGGGGGAGACAGCAGGGGCTAGCCTCCCCAGCCAGGAGCTCGAGGGCCGGGGAGGACGGATGTAGCCCGCAGGCTATAGTTTGCTAACTTCTGCTACAGACTCTATTCTAGGAAGCAATGGCTCTGAAAAGGATTTAGGGGTTCTGGTGGATAATCAGCTGAACATAAGCTCCCAGTCTGATGCTGTGGCCAAAATGCTAATGCAATCCTGGGACACAAACTGGGGAGTCTCAAGTAGGAGTAGAGATGTGTATTTTACCTCTGTCTTTGGCACCAGTGTGATTGCTCTTGAAATGCTATGTCCAATTCTGGTGTCCGCAGTTGAAGAAGCATGTTGATAAATTGGAGAGGGTTCAGAGAAGATCCACGAGAACGATTAAAGAATTAGAAAACATAACTCGTAGTGATACTCAAGGAGATCTATTTAGCTTAACTAAGAGAAAGTTAAATGTAATGGGATCTTCAATCTAGCAGAGAAATTTATAACACAATCCAGTGGCTGGAACTTTCAAACTAGACAAATTCAGACTGGAAATAAGGTGTAAATATTTAATGGAGCCAGTAATTAACCATGGGAGCAATTTACCAAAGATCGTGGTGGATGCTCCATCACTGACATTTTAAAAATCACGATTGGATGTTTTTCAAAAGATATGCTCTAGGAAAATGTTTTGGGCTCTGACATACAAACATATCAGAGTACCTTCCTGTAGTACATTAAGTGACTGAACAAAATCTGTCACGTGGTTCATTTTCCTTATAATTCTTGCCTTGGAGAACTGTGTGCAGTGGAGTGTGTGTGTGTGTGTGTGTGTGTGTGTGTGTGTGTGTGTAAAATATAAAATAGTGGATACACTTTTATGTGCATGTTTAGAGGAGGCAGGTGGAAGAGGTGTACCTTGCATCTGAGTGGAGTTAATCATGGTCCTTAGCTCCTGTGGGAGTTCATCTCACAATCTTGGAGCCCCCTGCACCTGTGATAGCTCTGTCTTTTGCACAGACAATAGTTACCTTTTATGGCAGAAAATTCCATTGTGCCTGATGTGCAGAGTTATCAACCACAGTCATCCTGGAGTGTTAGATGACTTTTTAGCTGGACCTAGGCCATTGAGTGATTTGAAGATGAGGACCAAGACCTTGAACTAGACTCTATTCTATGGGCAGTCAAGCCACTAGAGAGAAGAAAGTGCAGGATGTGATGTGCTCACAGTAGTTGGTGTCATTGAGGAGACATGCTCTGTGTTCTGTGCTAGCTGGAATTTTCTACAGGCTGATATAGCATCGTTGTAGTCTAGATATGAGATGACAAAAGTGTGTGTATAACCAAGGCCAAATTATTGTCCACCAGGATGGGACAAGTATCTTAGGCAACCAGAGATGGTAGAAAGCATTGCTCGCAGATGCTGCTTGTGTGATTTCCACCCCAATCAAAACAAGAAGATACTTTAAATCTAAGTAGAACGCCAGTTAATTTTGTAGGCACTAGAGTTTTGGATGGTTATAAACTATACAAACATTTGGGTGCTCCTCCAAAATCAAACCAGACTTTTTTATGCTTACTAATATTTTGTTTTACTGGTTGGATACTTGCAAGAATAGTAAACGAGACCATTTTTTAATGTGCCCGATGTTACATATATAGTACGATTCTAGCATGTCTCCTCAGCAACACAGGCCATCATGAACAAATCAAACTTGACTTTTGTGTTGTATGAAAAGCTAGTAAAGACAAGTTTCAGGTCTCGGTCCTTATCGTCAATTCATTCAGTGGCCTAGGCCCAGTATAGAGAAGATCGCCTAATGCTCCAGGATGAGGACTGTGGTCAACAACTCTGATCCTCCTGGTACAACAGAGCTTTGTACCATATGGGTACATCTTGTCTGAGGAGCCAGAGTTATCACAAGGGATGGTCCAAGACACAAACAAAGGGCCATTATAAACCTTACCACCATCCACTCCACATGCAGGACACATTTTTGACCATGCCTTCTAACCTAGATACCTAGAAATGTGTGTATGTATATTATATTTTTTAAATCACCACTAAAACAAAAACACTCCAATGTACACAATCCTCCCTTTGGGGAGAGGCAGGGAGAATGAGAGAACAAATAACAGAAATGTAAGGCACTCAGATATTGCAGTGATGAATACAGTATAAGAACCTATATAGAATAAAATAAAAAAAAAAGGGATAAGAACCTAAACTGAACGGGAAAAAATAGAAATTAAAGGTCTGCTTGTCAGAAGTGAAGAGCCCCACACCACCAACTGAAATACAGTAATAGGAATTGTGGAGCTCAGCACTTCTGAAAAGCAGGTCCTAGTTTGTTAAAATGATTTTAATACTGCAATCCTCCTCCAGAGCCCTTATAAGTTCCCTCTCCTACACTCTTAGACCCATAATTATCTGTTGAAACTTTTTGCAAACTGAGCCAGACAGTCTTTTAACATCCAATATATCTACATGATAGGTTGCAAGAATATATCTGGTGCTAACTTTAGCCAGTTGGGGAAAGGCAGCCTTTTCTTTATTGTAGCTACTAGATCATGAAGTTATTTGTCTTATCTGTAGTGTCCTTTCTTGCCTTTAAGTCTCAGGCAAATGTAAATCAAAAGTGTTTTGAGTTATGGATCTCAATGATTCACAAGGTAATCTTGCAAACACAGCAGGGAAATATATGGTGTGCAAATCGTTTAAATGACATCGCTGCTATTACCTTAAATTATTGTTGCAGTAGATCTCGTTTTACCATATTTCAGCTTGATTATATCTTAAAACTTTTTTTCCTTTCTCAAGATAAATATACTGCCTCCTATTTGCATACTTTTATTTTGTTAAGACTTTTTATGCATATTGAAGGACAGAACTCTTCATTTCAGAATGACCTGAAGTTCATCTTTTTATGTCTGCATCTGTGTATGTTTTAGACTGTTTTTCTAAATTCTCAAGTAATGCAATTTCTTAGAGAATTACAGGGGGATTTGCCTGAAAACTTACATTCCAAAATTGCTAAAGATTTTCAACTTCAGAATAATTTTGGATTAAGCATAACATGTGCATAAATATCTACAGAATATTGCGTTTCTCTCTGGTACTTAACAGCAAAAGGTAGTTTTTATTAGCTATTGTACTCCTTGGTTTGGTATTATGAAGCACTGTTTGTTTATTATGAGTGCTGAAGGGATGTATTTTACAATTTGTTACACAATTGGTCTTTTCAGTATATTCTCTCATGTAACAAACAGTACATAGCAAAAAATCAGGTAAGATGATCACACATTATTCCTTTCTTGGAAAATTTGGTACTTAGGATGATAGCTGACTGCTGAAAAAAAACATAGGGGAAAATTTTACTCTCTGATCTGTGCCATGTGTCTGATCTTTTGGAGTAATTTATGAGTGAGAGAATGAAACTGACCTTGTGCAGGTCTGGATCTGCCTGAATTCCAGCATCCTCCAAAATATGTGAATCTTCCAAATCAGATACTTTCTGGCAATAAACTTTTTTCATTCATAAACCAACAAAAAATAGAGTAACAAAAGTCAGGGCACCATGAGAGAGTATGCCCCAAGTTTGACAGTATGCTTCCCCCCCGCAAAAAAAAAAAGAATTCTCTCTTCAAACTGCAGAGTCCTTAGTGATTTAAAGATGGAGTACACAGAAAACAAAAGCATATCAAAAGTAGGTTGCCTACTAAAAGATACCCCATGCATGTCTCCAGAATCTTTTTTGTTGTTGTTTGTGGTAACTAATTACAAAAGGGACGTACTTTGGACCAATACTTACATTCCTTGTTTTGACACCAACATTTTCAAGAGGTTCAAATTATTGCTGCTGAAATGAAAACTAACTTTAAATGGCATAATTTATACTTGTTTAGAGTCTCGTCTAATAATGGGGCATAAATGTCCTCAGTGTTTCCCTCAATGGAGTTGTAAACTTGTCTCCAGAAATTAATCAAAGTCTTGATCATTCTCCCATTGAAGACAATGAGAGAGCAGAAAAACTATTTGACTCCTAGTCCAATACACTTAAAATCTGATCTCATCTTTTTATCTGAGAACTCATCAGTACTCTGTCTCTGTAGCATCTTGCGAGGTCATGAAACCAAACGCTTAGAGCACGGCTAGACTAGGACGTTTAGAGAGGTGCTCACTGCTGTAAGCTCTCTAATGTAGCCATTCTAAACCACCAGGGGAGAGTTCTCATGTTGGCTTAACTACTCCAGACCCCATGAGTAAGAGTAGCTATGCTGGTGGGAGAAGCTCTCACGAACATAGCACTGTCCACAACAGGGCTTATGTCACTCAGCGGGGTGATTTATTCACACCCCTGGGTGACATAAGTTATGCCAACAATATAGTGTAGACATAGCCTTAGTTCCACCTGAGCAACTCCCTAGAAATCATAATTGTATCTACAAGTCTTGTGCTACAATACTATACACAGTGTGGATTTCATTTTCAGTGATCACCTTCCACTGTGCTGTGCTATTATCCATTACATACACAAATATTCCCAGTGCAATGTCTATGGGTTTTTGCTGCAGTCCACAGCAGGTGGAAAAATAAAGTGGTGATTATTTGTGAAGATTAAATGGCATTCACAAAAACAGCATCTGGGTTGAGGACCGCGAAAAGCAGTCACTATCGGCTAGATGCATGAAAGGTGCATAGTAGCTGCTTTAGGTGCCTAATACCAATGGGGCTTGATTCTAGGATTTCACAAAACCCCAGCTCAGCAGCTCGTGCAGTGCTCAGTGCTCACAATTATGCATTAAAAGTATCCTAGGCACTTACGTTGCTGCCTCTGTCCCCCTGCATTTCATTCCCACACCAGGCATTTGGATGCTGACGCTCCAGAGCAATGCTTAAACTGGGGAAAGATAGGCATTCCTCTGCTTAACTCACTTAGGGAGCCCAATCCAGTAGCTGTGTTGAGGAGAGACTAAGGGAGCTCTGGATCAGAATTCCCTACAGCCCAGTGGATATGGCACTTACCTGAGAGGTGGCAGATCACTGTTCAGATCTCTTCTCCCCTTCGGGCAGACTTGGACCAGGGTCTCCCACATCCCAAAGAAGCACCCTAGACTTGTGAATTCAGGAAATCCAGGAAAATACTTATAGTGGTGTTACTGACGTACTTGCTCCAAATCAATCTTCCCTTTCCATTTATATTGTAGCCTTTAGGTATACACATTTGCTAGGTAAGGCAGAGGTATAAGTTAAGACAATAAAGCAATGAGCCTACTGGTCTCAGGCCTGTAAGACAATAGTTTAACTAAACAAGGTATCAAACCCCAAAATCCTTTTCATAAGCAGCTAACTAGTAAGAAACCCTAAATCATAAGTTATTGTAAGATAGCCATGACCCAATTTCACAAGCTATCCTAGGATAGAATGCTGCATGAAGTAAGTGTGTTAAAACTGCTGATACTCAGAAAATATATGCTGCAATGTACCAGTTAAAGCTGGTTAGAATATTTTGAGGATTTTGCAGACATAGGGTGTCAACAGTTCTGTGACCATGAAAATGCCATGGTAACTAATGCACCTATATGCTGAGGACCTTGAGGCAAATGGACTATGGGAGAAGGGCACCCCAACATTGATAGTGTGAGGATGTACAGATAAGGAAAAGGGGATAAAACCCCTACTGCCTATGAATTAAGCGGAGTGGCGTCAACATAACATGTTATAAAAGTTGTCTCCCAGCCTGTGTGCTTGGGAGATGTCAGGATGATGACCACTGTTGGTGGTGATGAGGAAGATGATGAGTCAGAAGATAATGACTAACACTTCACGTTGTTCTACAAGGGATGGTGGGAGTATATGGATGCTCACATGCTCATTCTGTGTTATCTCTATCTTGCTGGGGTGGAGTGTTTGTAACTTTCCTAACCATGTTAATAAAATACAGAAGGATATTTCCTAAATTTGAGTGTTAATCTGCACATTTGGGTTCTCAACTGAACCATAATTCTAATAATACTAAACCTGATCTTGGGACGAGAATCTACCAAGTCTGTGTTAACTGACAATTAATTTAGCAATATAAATTAATACACAATCAATAGATGAGCCAACAAAGTGCTTCCTCTGTATTTCCACTTTAAATAAAGTGGATCATGATCGCTAGTTCATCCATTACAAAGGTGTTTGAGTAGATGTATGAGTAGATGGATAAGTATAAGGTTGGTGATTGTTGAAACTACATTAGGAAATAAGGTAGCGTTCCTGACGACCTTAGACAGTGAGGTGAGAGGCACCACCAAGTAGCAGCTAGGAACCCCGGTTGTTGAAACCACCTGTGGCCAAAACAGAGAGAGATACAGGGTGTGACAGGGTTGGGACTCGCCACTGCAGCATCTCCTGTTGGTACCTCTGGGAATTAGCTCAGTCCATGTGGAGCACCCTCTGCTGGTGGTGTCCCGTCCATCCCTCGCCCTCTGTTGGCGTCTGGACCCACGTTGCTCCCTTTTCGCGGCATCCTCTTCAGGACTGCCCTCTGGCAGTGCCCCCTACTTTACGCTCACCCCCTTTCCACTTCGCCCCAGCCACAGTGGCCAGCCACACTCCCAAAGTCTAACCCCTTCTGTTAGGGGTTGGGTGCAGTCTGCTATGGCCACTTCTAACTGCCGGGTGTAATACAAGGGGGAAGGATCCAGGCCCGCCCTCTACTCTGGGTCCCAGCCCAGGGACCCTCTAGCAGCAGCCTCCCTGCCCTCCTTCACTCCCCTTGTCCACCTCTCCTCCCTGGGCCACTTCCCCTTTGGCCCCTTTGCACCTTGTGGGCCTTTCTATCAGGGTCTGCAGCCTGGCAGGTTCTGGGCTAGAGTTCCCCTCTGCTCCCCATAGCCTGCCCTGCGCTGCGCTGTCCCAGGTGCTGGTCTCCTCACTCAGGAGACAGATCTCCCCCTTTGAAGGTCTGGGAGAGACTGACTGCCTCTTGCCTGGGCAGCCTTTATATAGGGCCTAGCCTGGCCTTGATTGGCTCTCTAACAGGCCCTCCCTGTTTGGCTGCCGCTTTGTGCAGCCGCTCTGGCCTGCTGTAGCCCAATCTGGCATGGGGATGGGGCTGCTGCCCCATTACACAGGGTAAGGGCTCCTGTTGATGATTAGCTGCCCTTAGGGGAATGGCAACCAATAAAAGTCCCTTACAAGTCTTTATTTATTCATCCCAGGATTGTGTTAGCTCTTTTGGCCATAGCTTCACACTGGAAGCTCATGGTCAGCTGATTATCCACCACAACCCCCAAATCTTTTTCAGAGTTACTGCTTCCCAGGATAAAGTCCCCCATCCTCTAAGTATGCCAACATTCTTTTTTCTAGATGTACATGTTTACATTTAGCTGATTTAAACCCCACAGATTACTATGATTTGCATGTACACTGCCATGTGTTTGCTGAGATCAAAGTAGGATGCAGGATGACTGATGTATGGGATTGATTGTGCATCTTTGGAAGGACAAGGGTGATGCAAATGATCCAAACATGTTTCAGAGCATCACCCTGTTAAGACAGCCTCCCAAGGTCTGAGAGAGTTTTTTAGAGGCTATGTTTAGGTGTGAGATAGAGGGAAAATAAAGGAGAGGAGCAACATGGCTTTAGGAAGGAAAGGTTTTACTATACACACAATAATTTACAATGAAACAGAAGTTTGAAAGAATGGTAAATGGACAGCATACCTATCATGTAGCATTTATTGATATTAAAGTCAGATGACTTGGTTCTATAGGAGCTGGTGTTTGGAGTATTGAGAGAGATGGGAGGGGGACTGCAAGAAGTGGAGTTGATAGAAGAGCTGTATCAGGGATCAAGAGTTCACATGGTAACAGTACCTGAAATTTGAGAGAGTTTTGAGGTGGCGATGGATTGAGACAAGGCAGTATGCCGAGTCCACTTCTCTTCCTCCTAGTTATGGAGTTAATTAGTAGGAGAACTGAGCCTTTGGAGACCCAGAGAAAACTAATATATGCTAATAATCTGGTCCTTTTGACTGACAGCAAAGAGGAATTGGTTAATGTGGCATCTGTCAGGGTCTGCAGCAGAACCAGTCTCCGGGCAACCTAACAAGTGCATGTGGGTTATAGTAGGCTGCCTTAATGGCTACCTCACTTGATTGGTTGGAAGAGTCAGCAGACTGGCTGTTAATCCCAACAGCTGCAGCCGTTCAGTGGCTGCTCAAAGCATTTGCCCACGGCTGCAATACCGTCTGCTGCACCTGCCTTGTCTCACTCCAGGTAACTTGGTTCTGATTCTTGACCTCTGACTCCAACTATGACCTTAGGCTTCCTGGCTACCAACTCCTGTTCTAACCATTAGGTCTCACTCCTACTCTGACCTATAGGCACGATTGCCCACATCCCAGTCATGTGAGAGTATCGGAGTGGACATCTGTTTGAAAAGCATGGTTCAAAGGTAAACACAAAAAAGCCTTGACATTATGCAAGTAAGGAAGAAGAGCTGTTGATTGAAGAGAAGATGAATCAGAAGAATGAATTTGTGAACTTGGGAAGTATACTTAGTGCCATTGTAGAGCGATCTGGAGAATTAAAAAGAAGCCCCCAATGTGCATGGGTGGTAGTGGGAAAGGTGGCAGGAGAAGAGTGGGACCAGCAATTAAGTAAGGAAAAGAAAGGAAAAGTGTATGTTGCCTGTGTTTGTTCCCTGTATTTGTTCCTGCCTGCTCTATGGTTTGGAAACTGGATCTTTCAGAGATGGAAGAAGAAAAAGATAAAGGTAGTTGAAAATAATATGCTGAGGAGAATGGCAAGCAAGCAGAGGGTAGGCAGAACGAGCATGGAAGCAGTTGAACTTGGGACTTTCAGTAATAGGTAGGCTGGAGGGTGCCCATTAGAGGTCAGTTGATCATATGATAAGAATGGAAGAAAAATGACCAGCACAGAAAGCATGGGAGAAAAGGACGTAGAAGACTGAGGATATGATGGAAAGACTGTCAAGAGAAGTCTGTAGAGAAAAGGACTAGAACTCAGAGACCTATGAATCCATACTATGGCCTGGAAGGAGTGGTAAACAATCATGGGTACCGCCAAGCCCATGTAAACTGGAAAAGGAGTTGAGAAGTGAAATTAGGTGACTACTGGTGGTGAGAGAAGCACAGGAACTTACACAGATCAGAAACAGGATAGTTTTTCTCTTTTTGATATTTTATGCTACTGGTCAAAATGGATTCAGGCCCAGAACTGAGCCTTAGCTGGTATATCTGAACATAGTTCCATTAACTTCAATGGAGTGACACAGATTTATACCAACTGAGGATCTGGCATAAGTACTGCAGTGGCATGTGAAAATGGGAAATAATTAATTAACGTAAAACCAATAGTTTGGAATCAGTTTAAATTTTAGGTGAAAGTTCTGTTCCTCCATCCATCCCTAATAAAATTCAAGATATTTATAAATGATTCTTTACAAATGTATATTTATATACAGTATTTGTGCTCCAGGAGCCCAGCCTGGTAGTTCTGATGTACTCGTTACTCAGGGAAACCTCCCAGGAATATCGTTGCAGGATGTGACCACAAATACCTGCATTATTTTGCTGAACAAAGTAGCATCTACTGTTGGTTTCTTGTAAACTAATGAGGCTGTAGTAAAGACTGGTATTAAACCTATACAAAAATAATAGATACATTTGTGAGTGGACCAGTCATGTCCAAATCAGGCAATGAAATACTAATAAGAAATATATGGGGCATACCTTTTCTGATGTATACAACATAGTGCCTCTTTTCACTCTTCCTCCCACCCCCATTGGAGTGAGAGACCTCTAAAACATTAATTAATAAAAAGACTAACCTGCATGCCTAAAAATACCAAAACACCTGTAGCATTTTTAAAGCTAAAAGACAATATTTGCAACTGGTAGCATCCCATGATTTTGACATGTTTGCTAAGGGAAAAAATGGATTTTTTTTTCTTGGATACTTCACTTTTTCATAAAAATCACAAGATTCTTTCTCCCTCCCCTCGCTTTAGGCAAACCCTTATGCAAGGACTGGAGATAGAACCCTCCTCCTCACCTAGTGTTCTGAGTTAATACTGTTTACACTTTCCCCAGCGATCTGGATGGTGGGTTTCACGCACAGGCTCAGAGTCTAATGGATCAACATTGCGGGGGAGAGATAGCTCAGTGGTTTGAGCATTGGCCTGCTAAACCCAGGGTTGTGAGTTCAATCCTTGAGGGGGCCATTTGGGAGCTGGGGCAAAAATTGAGGATTGGTCCTGCTTTGAGCAGGAGGTTGGACTAGATGACCTTCTGAGGAAATAGGCCTTCAAAAGGCTGGCCTTGGGGGGGAAGATGTGTATGGGAATGCAAATTCTCAACTAGGAGGCCAGCACCTGTGTAATAGCTACCGTGGTACCTGGAAACGGAATGGCAACTAAGGTGGCCCCCACAAGCCCTATGGAAATAATGAGAAGGGGAGGAGCTCACTGGGAATCAATGGAGGGGTGTGTAAAATAGTGTAAATCAATAGAAGATGTTTGGATGTGCCCCTCTCCTCTGACTATAGAGGAGCAGGATTAATGGCCTATGCAAGGGGTGGACAATTGGGTGTACTGTGTATAAGGTGTTTTGCTGGGAATGTACATATTACTGGGGGCACAATTACACCAGCCCATAACCAAACTACACACATCTACATGCTGCTATATGGACTTTGGTGCACAAATGGATCTGTGAATCTATTTCCTCTTGTTTTTTCCTACCCCCCCCCTCCAGATGTTCTGGTTTAACTTGGATTTAAACTTGGAGAGTGGTCAGTTTGGATGAGCTATTACCAGCAGGAGAGTGAGTCTGTGTGTGTATGGGGGTGGTTTTTGGAGGGGGGTGAGGGAGTGAGAGAACCTGGATTTGTGCAGGAAATGGCCTAACTTCATTATCATGCACATTGTGTAAAGAGTTGTCACTTTGGATGGGCTATCACCAGCAGGAGAGTGAATTTGTGTGGGGGGGTGGAGGGTGAGAAAACCTGGATTTGTGCTGGAAATGGGCTAACCTGATGCTCACTTTAGATAAGCTATTACCAGCAGGACAGTGGGGTGGGAGGAGGTATTGTTTCATATTCTCTGTGTATATATAAAGTCTGCTGCAGTTTCCACGGTATGCATCTGATGAAGTGAGCTGTAGCTCACGAAAGCTCATGCTCAAATAAATTGGTTAGTCTCTAAGGTGCCACAAGGACTCCTCCTTTTCTTTTTGCGAATACAGACTAACACGGCTGTTACTCTGAAATCTTCCAACCTTGATATTCTATGAACATATTTGGAGTCAGGAAGGAATTTTCCCCCAGGTCAGATTGGCAGAGACGTTGGGGTTTTTTTGCCTTCCTCTGCAGCATGGGGCACAGATCACTTGCTGGTTTAAACTAGAGTAAATGGTGGATTCTCTAAAATATTTAAATCATGTTCTGGGGACATCAGTAACTCAGACACAGTTTATGGGTCTATTACAGGAGTGGGTGGGTAAGTTCTGTGGGTCTGCAACGTGCAGGAGATCAGACTAGCTGATCACTGTGGTCCCTTTTGGCCTTAAAGTTTGAGTCTGATTCTATCAACAAAGGGTAGGAGTAAACTCTAGGCAATATATTACAAATAGTGTCAGTGTTTGTTTTTCACAGAACCACAATTCTGATAGTGCCTAGAAATTAATATCGTCCATGTCTTACTATGGTGCTCAAGCACTGATCTAATAAGCAGTCTTGGGTTATACTAGTCTTGAACAAATAGGGGGAAAATAATATCCCTTTTGTCACTTTTTCCTTATCCTGCAATAATGGTAAATTCAGGAATACTATTCCCAGCTCTGTACTGACATCAAAGCAACACTTGTACTGCGGGTACAAAACCGAAGATATTTTGGTGTGATAATCACCAGTCATTTAATTAACAAGGTAAAATTCCTCTGAGACCAAGTCAAGGAGCTGTGTAAGAGGAAGTGGTTTGTTAAATGCAAAGATTTGTGCTAATTTTAGCTCCAATTTTCGCTTTAAAAACAGTGTTTTTTTTTTTAAATAGCAACCTGTCTGCCAAACTGAAAAGAACAAAACCTGTGAGGCGATATCTTATTTGAAGTTTATAAGAGGTTATTACAAATGAGAACTTTAAAAAAAATACATGTTTAACTGCAAACTCACATCTTTTTAAATGATTAACAAAAATTTTTAAATAGTTTAGTTTTCAGTGTTTGTTTCTTTTTCCATTTGCACCGTTTAAACAGCGAAGCAAGGCTGGCTGGTTTAACTTTTGGGCTATAATTTTACTTTTCTGTTCTGTTTCCCTTGCAAAAAAATGCCCTGTGCTGGATTTCTAAGAGGAATGCTTTGTTTGCTTTTTTTTAAAAAAAGTTTTTCATTTAAAATTTTTTTAAAATTCAGATAATGGTTTTAATTCACTTTTTTTCTTTAATATAATTTAGATTTTGATATTCCATTTAAAATCCATTAACTATTTAACAGTATTGCCTTTGAAAAGCACACACTCTGACCCTACAGCTCTTTCTCATCTGAGACTATATCTTAACAATCTTTCTCCAATTAAATTGGGAAAATAATACAAATAGCTTCACCGTTGCTAAGAGCATTCACAGCGTTAAAAATTGCTTGCTACTGTAGACTTGTAGCTATGTCCGCTTAACTTTTCATTTTTGCCCATCAGTCTGGGTTGTGAAAAAAAACTGCATCCCTAACCGACTTAGCAATGCTGCCCTAGCCCTCAGTGTGGAGGCAGCTGTGAGGAATACTTCCGTCAGCATAGCTAACTTAGTTTGGGGAAGGGGTGGACAAAAAAACAATAAACCCTTCTGTTGGTATAGTTTGACTTTACATCATGGGATAATGCCACGATAGCTATGCCATCACGGATATGCCTGTATAGTCTCTGTAGTGTAGACACAGCCTTACAGTAGCAATGTACTGCCAGCCAGTAAAAGCAATGAAATTACTCACTCATTGCTCCCAAATACCTCTGTTATGTTCCTCTAATGATGTAGATATCTTTTTAGGTGTCTTGGCAGCTGCAGAGAAGCAGGCATTAGTCATATTTGGGATAGCCCTCGGCAACAGCCATTTCAAGTGGGGTTGGGGGTGGACAGCATATCAATGGGACTACAGCACAGAATACAAGAATGGAACAACAGAAACTCCTTGTCACGATGTGCCTAAAGCCCCAGATTGCCTTAATCTATTCCTGTCTACTACACCCACCCATTTTATGTTTCCAGCATGACTAATTTACATCTAGTGACTAGTGTTCCCTCTAATTTTTCCCACCCATGTTCAGAATGAATTTTGTCATGTGCACCAATATGGAGGTGATGTGACACACATCACCTCCATATTGGTGCACATAACAAAATTCATGTGGTGAGGGTGGGGCCTAGGGGTTCGGAGTCTGGGAGGGGGCTCAGGGCTGGAGCAGACTGTTGGGGTGTGGGGGGGGAGGGCTCCGGATGGAGGTGAGGGCTCTGGGGTGGGGCTGGGGATGAAGGGCTCAGGACTGGGGCAGAGGGTTGGAGTGTGGGGGGATGCAGGCTCTGGGGTGGAGCTGGGGATGAGGGATTTGGGGTATGGGCTGCCCCGGAGCTACAGCAGGGGGAGAGGACTCCCTGCAGCTTTCTCTTCCCGCAGCAGCACCTGGGCTGGGGCTGTGGGAGAGGCACCTCTCCCACGGCTGCAGCAGGTCTGGGCCAGGGTGGGTTGGAGCCAGGGGAGGGGCACGTTTCCTGGGCTGGGTTGGGGTCGGGGAAGTGGGAGACGAATCTCTCCCCGCCACAGCCCTGAGTGTCTGCGCGGATGCTGTGCAGCTGCGCAGTTCAGAGAGAACTTAGCTCGTGACTGTCCTCAACTACCCTCCTCTGAGCTGGGAAGTAGCAGAGAGAAGTCAGGTAATGCTACGTTCTTCAGCCCAAACTCAAACAACTGATATGGAGCACCAAGCAGGCCCTTCGGTTCAGTGGACTGTGGGATGCTGGTGGCCAAGTTGGGGATGATTATCCTTGCAGCGAGTGGGCCAGCTGTTTGAATTCAGAGTGGGGGAAGGGAATGCAGGGTTGGTGTGGCAATCTATTTTTGTTTGCATGTAGGAAGGAAAATGAGCAGGAAAAGGCATAGCTGTTTGCAGAGGGGCATAAGTATTCCAGTTGAATCATTTAAAATTAGCTCATGCAGAACTAAGAGTGAGATTTTCCTCCTCTGTGTGAAGGGTTATTCTTCAGGGGCTTGATATCAGGCTGCACTTCGGAGGGATTTTGTAGTTGAGTACGAGATGGGGGGGAGGAAAAAACCCATACGTTTCTGTTTTGGTTTAGTACTCTATTCTGTACAGATTTTTATTCTGTGTTCATCACAGATCTCAGACAATGCTCATAACACTTGATGCAACAATTATCTCCAGCTACCATAAACCAGGCAGCCCTACAAATAGAGATGAGCACACCCAACAGTGTCCAGATCCAGATGATACCAAATATAGAATTCAGTGCTCTTACCTTGTGGCAAATGACCCATTTTCACACTGCCAGGACTCTGTTCAAGAGCCCTATAAATTCTTGGGCCCTGGTCAAAGGGACTTCATAGCAAGTGATGGCACAGAGACAGCAGCAAAGGTGAATGGGTTCTGGTGAGGACCTGCCTACCCAGATAAAACTGAATCACTAAGCTGTGTTTGGTAGTGGGTCCAGGCAAGCATCTTTGTTGAAACTGGAGACAGACCTGCATTGAGACACTTGGACTACTGCAACTTGCTGATCCAAACTATGAGTGTGGTTTGATGGATGGAAGTGGTGGTATATGTGACAGGGTGTATGAACCACACACTGCAAGTGAAGGGGTTAAAGAACAACTCTGTGCCCATCTAGCCACACCTGCAGAGCATACTTTAGATGGAGAAGGAGCTTAAAAGGAAGCCAGACAGGTCAGAAGGGGGCTGACAAGGCAGGGAGAACCACCAGCCCTGGGAGCTCTTGAAAAGGAACATGGCAGCAGCATCTCAAGGATGAGAGAAGCCTACCTGCTGGGCCTGGATAGACTAAGGCTGCAGTTTTCTTCATTACCTTTGGTTACAGACTGCAAAGCTTGGACCATACAGTGTGGCATATGAAGTGGCCCAGGGAGGACAACCTTAAATCACTCTCAGGTTCCTGAACTTTTAGACCTCACACAGGCCTGGGGCAGAGCCCAGTGGAATAGTGGGGCCCAGGCTCCCCTACCAACTCTGCTACACATTAAGAAGGACTAGCTCCCTAACCAGTAGGCAATGCGTCCGTCAAGTGCCAACCTTCCTAGTACAACCTAGGGATTGTTACTAGGGCTGTCGATTTTTAATCACAGTTAACTCACTATTAAACAATAGAATACCGATTGAAACTACTTAACTATTTTGGATGTTTTTCTACATTTTCAAATATTTTGATTTCAATTACAACACAGAATACAAAGTGTACAGTACTCACTTTATATTATTATTACAAATATTTGCACTGTAAAAAGAAATCTTATTTTTCGATTCACCTTATGCAAGTATCGTAGTGTAATCTCTTTATTGTGAAGGCACAACTTACAATGGTAGATTGCTTTTTGTTACGTAACTGCACTCAGAAACAAAACAATGTAAAATTGTAGAGCCTACAAGTCCACTCAGTCCCAGTTCTTGTTTAGCCAATCGCTAAGAGAAACAAGTTTGTTTACATTTACGGGAGATACTGCTCCTGTCTTCTTATTTACAATGTCACCTGCAAGTGAGAACAGGCATTCAAGTAGGACTTTTGTAGCTGGCATTGCAAGGTATTTACGTGCCAGATATGCTAAACATTCTTATGACCCTTCATGTTTCAGCCACCATTCCAGAGGACATGATTCCATGCTGATGACACTCATTAAAAAATAATGTATTTATTAAATTTGTGACTGCGCTGCTTGGGGGAGAATTGTATGTCTTCTGCTCCCTGTTTTACCTACATTCTGCCATATATTTCACGTTATAGCAGTCTCGGACGATGACTCAGCTCATGTTGTTAATTTTAAGAACACTTTCACTGCAGATTTGACAAAATGCAAAGAAGGTACCAATGTGAGATTTCTAAAGATAGCTACAGCACTTGACCAAAGGTTTAAGAATCTGAAGTGCCTTCCAAAATCTGATCAGGATGGGGTGTGGAGCATACTTTCAAAGTTTTAAAAGAGCAAAACTCCAATGCAGAAACTACAGAATTCAAACCAGCAAAAAAGAAAATCAACCTTCTGCTGGTGGCATCTGACTCAGATGATGAAAATGAACGTGCTTTGGTCTGCCCTGCTTTGTATCCTTATCAAGCAGAACCCCTCATCAACATGGACACATGCAGTCATGAGCCGCCAAAATCTTAACATCGAGTTCCCTCCTCACCCCACGAGGGGGTCATTGCCCACCCCCACCCCCCGGGACTCCTGCCCCATCCACGCCGTCCCCTGACTGCCCCCAGAACTGGGCAGGAAGGTCTCGTGGGCCACCATAGTGGGTGCCCATCCCACCCCTAAGAGCCAGAGGCACTTGCCGGGGGGCAAGGTGGGGAGTCCTGGTGGTGCTTACCTACGGCAGCTCCCAGGAAGCATCCAGCAGGTCCCTCTGGCTCTTAGGGGTGGGGGAGCATAGCTGGGAGGGAGCAGGGGTAGCGGCCGCTCCCCCCACTGATCACATCAAAAGTGGTGCCTTAGACGCCGACTCCCTGGGTGCTCCGGGGCTGGAGCACCCACAGGGAAAATTTGGTGGGTGCAGAGCACCCATCAGTAGCTCTCCGCCCGGCCCCAGCTCACTTCCGCTCCGCCTCCTCCCCTGAATGCACTGCCCAGCTCTGCTTCTCCGCGTTCCACCCCCCCCCCCCCCCCGCGAATCAGCTGTTCGACGGGAAGGCTGAGAAGCAGGTCGCAGCTTCCAGCTCAAGCCAAGGGTGGCAGAGGTGAGCTGGGGCGGGGAGCGGTTCCCCTGCGCATCCCCCGCCCTGGGTTACCTGCTGTGGCATGGGTGGCCCTTCTCGTGCCCCTGCCCCAGCTCACCTCCGCTCTGCCTCCCTGGGCCTGAGCCCAAAGCCGCCGCTTGCTTCTCAGCCCTCCCCAGCTTCCCGCACGAACAGCTGATTCGCGAGAACCTTTGGGGGGGACGGAGAAGCAGAGTGGGGCGGCGCGTTCAGGGGAGGAGGTGGAGGCGGAGCAGAGGTGAGGTGAGCTGGGGGTGGGGGTGGGGTAGGGAGCTGCTGGTGGGTGCTCTGCACCCACCAAATTTTCCTTTGGGGTGCTCCAGGGCTGGAGCACCCGTGGAGTCGGTGCCTAAGGCACCACTTTGGGCCAGTTAAATTTAGAAGCCCTTTTAAAACTGGTTGTCCCACGCGGAACAACCGGTTCTAAAAGGGCTTCTAAATTTAACAACCGGTTCCAGCGAACCGGTGCAAACCGGCTCCAGCTCACCACTGGACGCATGTCCTCTGGAGCGGTGGGTGAAGCGTGAAGGGACGTATGAATCTTTAGCTCATCTGGCATGTAAATATCTTGCAACACTGACTACAACAGTGCCATGAGAATGCCTTTTCTCCATTTCAGGTGACACTGTAAACAAGAAGTGGACAGCATTATCTCCTGGAAATGTAAACAAACTTTTCTGTCTGAGTGATTGGCTGAACAAGAAATAGGACTGAATGGACTTGTAGGCTCTAAAGTTTTAGATTGTTTTTATTTTTGAATGCAGTTACTTTTTTGTACATTCTACATTTGTACGTTCAACTTTCATGATAAACAGATTGCACTACGGTACTTGTATTAAGTGAATTGAAAATGCTATTTTATTTTTATAGTGAAAATAATATTGAAAATATATATATAAAGTGAGCACTGTACACTTTTTATTCTGTTTTGTAATTGAAATCAATATATTTGAAAATATGGAAAACATGCAAAAATATTTACGTAAATAGTAGTCTATTGTTTAACAGTGCAATTAAATTTTTTAATCATGCCATTAATTGCGATTAATTTTTTTAATCGCTTGACAGCCCTAATTGTTACATGTGTTTCACCAAGTTTGTCTGTGTTCCCTTTCCCCTAAATAAGACTTACCTGTGTGTACACCATCTTCAAGTGCTGGCAAGTAGGGAAGGTTTTCCTGTACATGTGCATCCAGGGAGGGTGTATTTAGTTTTCACAGGTTTCTTGCTGGGACTCAAGCCAGTTTAGTTGTTTGGCAGTATTAAACCTGGCTCTACCTCCTGCTATTAACCACCTGGCAATAGGGTTACAGTCAGTCAATGTAGATGCCATTAATCCTACCAAAATATGGGTGTCTGCCAAATATTATCTTTTTCTATTCCAAGGATTAGTGGGTGTCTTCAAGGCACAACTGTATTTCAGGGAGTAGCACCGCAGGGGGAGCTTGCTATAGGACTAAGCCTTTTTGAAGCTCACTGTCGCAATGTTTACAAGTAGGTTTCCACAGGGTATACCACCCTTTAGCATGAAACAAGCCAATACCCCATGAGATCAGTGGAAGCACTGGAGAGGCCATGGCCCAGCTTCTCTTCTTGTGGGTGATGTGCACCCTTGGGAGAGAACGTGAGAGCCAGGCACGGTCCCAGTCTTTTGCAATGTGCAGGGTATGCAAGGGTAAGGAAGCCCTTACTGTCTCCCTCCCTTCAGGCATCTGGACTTGGCCAAGTCACAGACTGGCCCTAACATGGACAGTATCTGCCAGAGCTGAGGGAATCATTTTGGATAAAACCAGAACTGGCCTGACTCATCTGCTAAGCCATTACTCAACTGACTCCAGTGACACTGTTCAGCACTGTGAGTAAGGGACTTTGCAGTCTGACCCACTAATGGGTTTCTTTGGAAGTTGAAAATCTGACTTTCACTTTACTAAAAATTTTGTGCTTGTTGTGCTCCTTGTTGGTTCCTGGTGAAATATCATGAGGGAGGCTAATTCTTGTGCTAGTTCCAACTTCATGATAAAGCCCTAGAAGGGCTAAAAATCTGTTGGGGAAAGGCTGTTCTGATCTGATGGAATTTCCAGCCCAGTTTTCTTCAGTAGCTTTTTCAGGTGCAGAAAAGCTAGGGAGAAGGGGAGGTGATTAAGTACATTTCTCCACATCACATAGAGATTTGGCCCAAAATAAACCTGATGAGGTTCAACAAGGACAAGTGCAGAGTCCTGAACTTAGGATGGAAGAATCCCATGTGCCGCTACAGACTAGGGACCGAGCGGGTAGGCAGCAATTCTGCAGAAAAGGACCTGGGGTTACAGTAGACGAGAAGCTGAATATAAGTCAACAGTGTGCTGTTGTTGCCAAGAAGGCTGATGGCATTTTGGGCTGTATAAGTAGGGGCATTGCCAGCAGATCAAGGAACGTGATCATTCCCCTCTATTCGGCATTGGTGAGGCCTCATCTGGAGTACTGTGTCCAGTTTTGGGCCCACACTACAAGAAGGATGTGGAAAAATGGGAAAGAGTCCAGCAGAGGGCAACAAAAATGATTAGGGGGCTGGAGCACATGATTTATGAGGAGAGGCTGAGGGAACTGGAATTACTTAGTCTGCAGAAGAGAAGAATGAGGGGGGATTTGATAGCTGCTTTCAACTACCTGAAAGAGGGTTCCAAAGAGGATGGATCTAGACTGTTTTCAGTGGTAGCAGATGACAGAACAAGGAGTAATGGTCTCAAGTTGCAGTGTGGGAGATTTAGGCTGGATATTAGGAAAAACTTTTTCACTAGGAGGGTGGTGAAACACTGGAATGGGTTACCTAGGGAGGTGGTGGAATCTCCTTCCTTCGAAGTTTTTAAGGTCAGGCTTGACAAAGCCCTGGCTGGGATGATTTAGTTGGAGATTAGTCCTGCTTTGAGCAGGGGGATGGACAAGATGACCTCCTATGATTATTCTATGATTGTTATGTAAAGAGAGGTGCTGGCAGGCCCAGGAGAACTATTTTCGGTGATCCATCTCTCGTGCACATGTGAGAGGAGGAATAAAATTCTGTCTAGATGGTTGACAGCTCCAGAGCAATGATGTTGAACGCTGCTTGCATTTCCTCTTACCTTTTGTTCTGTTCCCATCAAATCTCACAGACTAAAAGTCCAGTCCTGTGGAGTCCTGAGCCCCCTCCAAATTCAACAAACAAATGGGCACTGAGGGAACACAGCTTATTTTGTGTGATCAACTTGGTTGGTATTTGAATGGAAGTCTTGGAAGAAAATATAATGGTGATATCTTTGGAAGGGCAGCAATTGATTTTAAGGAGAGTAGGATAACGAGTCAGTGGGTGGCACTCCTCCCTCATTACTGACCAATGCCCAAACGGGATTGTAATGAGTACTGTACTGTTAGATGTGCCATCCTTCTCCCGCAGTGTAAATGCAGGATCCTGGCCATTTGAGGTCATGAAAGGTCCCATGACCCCTTTTGGAAGAGTACTAGTAATATTTTCCATAGCAAGAAAGATTTGACGGAAAAACAAAAATAAACAAAAAATCATTCCCAAATATTTTCACATCCAGTCTTTTATTTTCTGACCAACTCCAGTGATAACCTTGGTATCTGGAAAAACTGCAGTTCAGCTAATTTCATTCTGACTTTCTCCTTCACTGCTGCTTGCCTTATACTGCTTTTTTGGTTGCAGTATTTTACCTAAGCAGTGTTGTTCTTCGCTACTTGACAGCTGTTCTGTGTGGGTGGTGAGTGAAATGATCTCTGTATATCCCTTACCTACCCCACAGAGATGTTGTAAGGCTTAATTCAATTAGGATTGCAAAGCTGTTTTGAGATTCTTGAATTAAAGGCATTACAGATGTCCCAAATACTGTATGATTGTTTCCATTCTTTGCAGACCAAATTTGCATCATGACCTTGTCTACGAATAGTGGGGTTTAGCAAAAAATTACTGTTGCTAATGCTGGTGCAGATCCATCATTGGTGGGTCGGGTATTAACAAGCTCCTGTGGTTAGAGAAGCCATCTCAGTTAGATCTGCTCTGAACAGGGCTAGACAATCTACTGTTAAAACTCCCAATGCTCATGGGAGTTTTTTCTATTCTGTTGCTCTCACCATTGTTATCAAAGTTGGAGCTGCTCTGATGTTAGTAGTGGTAGGAAGCTTTTATCAAAACACCTAAAGCCCAGTCCTTACCTTTGGCCACTGAGCACATACACATTTCAGGAGGAGGAGCAGTATAGGTGGCTTTGAGTCATCCTTGTAACTACTCTGCACTACACTGATCACTAAACACAAGTTAGAACTGCCATTTCCAACTTGTGACCCCAACTGACTGTTCAGCACCCAGGATTACTGGGGTAAAGGGATGCCTCATTTTACCCTGGCCATGTTCTTTTCTGCCTTCAGGGGTGGTCCAGGAGTTGCTATGGTGACTTTAAATCACTAGAGGTTCCTCCTGTGGCTGACTAAGCCAACTTTAGAGCAGCTTTGGATGCTTAACTGAACTGAATTTTTGAGACTTCATGACCAAGCATCAAAAGATTTTTTTTTTTTTAACTTGCCTGGAACACATTTTACTCATCATGATGTTAAACTTCACTTCACATCTAGTATAAGCAAGGACAGTCGAGTTTTAAAATGTTTTTTGTTGGCTGTGGGTTCCGTAGTGATGGAATACTATGTTGCCCTAAGGCAGGGGTATAAAACTCATTTGGAGGAGAGGGCTGGATTCCATGTTTAATTATGGTCTATTGGCCAGGATATAAATTCAGAATTTGCATTCCCCTCAGCCCACAGTGGATCTCTCTCTTATGTTAGTGGGAGGTTTATACAAAGATCCAGGGGAGAATGCAGCCTTTACTTAATATATTAACTATTATTTATTCAGCACTTTAGTGTCACATCCAGTACCACTTGTTGAGTAAAATCTGTCCCCTTCAGATTACCACTACTTGTGCCTTGTCTCCCCTCTTCCTTCCCAATTTTTTTTTCCGATTTCTTGGTCTCCTCTGTTCTTCCTTCTGCATTTTCTTCCCTGACCCAACTCCTAATTGCTGGGATTCTGTAAGAGTCCTTTTCTACTCAGCTTATCCAGAACATTTTGTCCAATTCTGGGAGAACACCTCATCCAGTTCTCTGGGATCCAAAGCATTCAGTTTGACTCCAGATTTTGTCACTCTGGTATCTTTATTTGGCATACAGCAAAATGATGCTAAGATGATCAGACTCAAACACAGGGAAGCTGTATAACACAGCTCCAAAGATACACAGAAACCATTTCCTTTATGACAGGTTTCAGAATAGCCGCCGTGTTAGTCTGTATTCGCAAAAAGAAAAGGAGTACTTGTGGCACCTTAGAGACTAACCAATTTATTTGAGCATAAGCTTTCGTGAGCTACAGCTCACTTCATCCGATGCATCGCTAAGATGCCACAAGTACTCCATTTCCTTTATATACTTTTACCCATCTTATTGCATTTACTATGTTACATCACACATTTGTTGATAGGATTATTTACTTTTCAGGACCCAATCCCTGTGCAGAGTGCTATGTCTGTGCATTGTATGCACTTGACCTATTCCTTTCCTCCTCTCTACAGTCCTAACCTATCTTGTCCATTGTTCTTGTTCACAGTAAATTATTCCCTGGGTGTTCTCCCTTTTATCTTAGCTGGCTCAGACATTCTTTCGTCTTAGCCTACTGACCTGTTTACTTATCATATTTAGCACAAATGTTCTCTTTTCAACCTGATGCTCTGTTTACCTCCCTAATTCTAGCCTCCAAGAAATGGGACCTCCCTCCAGGTGTTAATTACTCATGTCATGTCAGGCTACACTAATTGCAATCCCTCAAGGGCTTCACCTTTCCTGTTTCATCTGCTAAAGTGATCAGTAGTGCAATAGTTAATGTTGTTGATGCTGAAGTGCTGTCATTGGGCTACAGTGCTGATACTCCAGTGAAATTAATTGGGCCTGGGGAGCTCATACTTCTGAGTCATCGTTTCAGACTGTCAACAGACTCTGGCGGACCTTTCAGTCCACACTCAGTTGATGTTTAGAACATTATCTCTGCAGCAGTAAGAGCTAGAAGCTTAAGAACAACAACAAACAGATCCTGCGTAATCTTGATAATAGAAATGAAGAGCTGGAAGTGGCCTTGAAAGCTCATCTAGTCCATCCCTACTCTGAGGCAGGATCATGTATGCATTGACAATCCATGCCAGATGTTGGTCTAACATGTCATGTTATTTATAAACCTCCTGGAGGTCCGTCCCCCCCACAACTATATCTGCTACTTAATCTAAATCTCCCTTGCTACAGATTAAGCCCATTACTACCTTCAGTGCACATGGAGAACAATTGATCATAGCCATCTTTATTACAGCCCTTATCATATTTGAAGACTGTTATCAGGTCCCCTTGCAACCTTTTTTAATCAAGATTAAACAAAAACAGTTTTTATTAAACCTTTCCTCATAAGTCATGCTTTCTATAACTTTCATCATTAATATGTCACATGGGCAATATAAATACACCATGTTGGCTGGGTCCAGCCCACCAGCTGTATGTTTGACACCCTTGCGCGGGGGCTCACCATGACTAGCTAACACAGTTTTTAAACACAACTGTCTTTGTCTACACTAGTTGCAAACTGGTGTTTTAACAATGTCTGAATAAAACTGAGTGATGGCAGGTCTAGGTCAGACTCGCAAAACAAGGGAGATTGAGTGAAGGTATTTAGAGCAATTTATTTACGTAGGTAACCTGTCAAACAATGTAGCATGATGAGCAATCCCTGCCCGCCCACAGGACTAGCGAATGTCAGCAAAGGGCATGGCAGATCTGGGGTACTCCAATAAAGCAATGTAGGGTAGGTTCCACAACATGCTTGGATCAAAAAACATGCTGTAAGTCCATCTCTCTGGTAACATTACTTTCATTTGCGAATTTTCAAGTAAAGTATGTGGTTTAAAAAAAAATTCTCTAGAACGCACTTATTTATAAAGTGCTGCTTCTCTTGGATATTTCATCACTGTGATGAGTCACACCCCCAGTAACATCACTCACTACACACTCACTCACCATTTTATATCCAGGCCATTTATTAGGCAAAATCTTGTTTGATAGAAGAAATAAACCTGTTTGTGGAATAGATTTAGTGTACACCAGGGTGATGAATTAGAGGTGTCCAAGCTCTCCAGTGTGTTCTATATTTCCTTGCCATTTAGCACATCTCTTAGGGGAAAAAAAACAAACAAGCAAGAAATAGCACTCTCCTATCCTCATCCTTATGAAGGCAAATTGAATCCAAAATAAAAATCTGGTACATAGATTTAAAAAATGCCAAAGTAACTTTGCTTTTTTAAATGTTTTGCTCTCTCATTTCTGGTAATGCATCCTGCGAGATTAGTTTGTGCGGGTGTGGTTGCCCTTTACCCCTACATTTTTTCCAACAAATTTAAATGAATTATTCACAATGGATGAAAAGGATAATTTTCAAAATTAGACAGTGGACTGCAACTCATGAGATCTAAGAGTCTGCCAGGGACTTCTGGGTGAGTCCATTAGGGAAAGATTTTAAAAAGTGGATAGCATTCACAGTTTTGGCTAGAGTTTCAAAGGTTGTCGACTCCTAATTAGGGATCAAATAAATTGACAGACTTTTCAATCACATTGGGTTATGAAATCTACTGAAAATCTGCCCGTATTTTTAAGAGTGAGAGCTGCTGGATATTGAGCTGATTTTGAAAATCAGCCCCCACTTGCAGATGCTGGGACCTCAAATAGTTGGCCTGGAGCTCTTTTAAAAACCTAGTCCAAAAATTCTGTGCTTCAGTTCCTCATCTGTACAATGGGTTCATCAGTAATTCCTTTCTCCCACATTTGTTTAACTTGTCCTTCTAGTTTGTAAAAACTTAATGACTCTCTCTTGCTATGTGTATGTACAACCCCTAGGACAGTTGGGTTCTCATCTCAGTTGGTGACTCTAGGTGCTACTATAATGCAATGACAAATTGAAACACATCATAATGACTCTACCAATAAATATGGTGATTCCGTGTTGACTATTCTTATAATTAAACTGTTTGGGTTGTAAAATCAAGCCCATAAATGAAAAAAAACTTTTTAAAAGTCTAAGTTGCCCAAGCAGCCCTAACTTGGTCACATTGCACATCCTGTATTTTTTTTATGGCAATACTAAGAACCGTGATATATTAAATGGTTTGTACATAAAAAAGAATAGGAAATGTCTCTCCAATGCACCATTTTCAGAGCAACCTTAGAATTACCTGACTCTTTAGTAAAGCTGGGCAAATTCAGCGTTACATTTTCAGCATTATATTTTCCATAAATATTCATTCGAATTTCAAATTGAACGGGCTTATATTGTTTGCATTCCTTATTTGTTCACCATCCACACATGTTCTAGTGAATGAGTTGCTGGCAGATGTATTTGAAAAAAGCGTGAATTTTGAGAGAAATTTGGAGAATATTCATGGAAAGTGAACTTTTAATTAGTAAACATGAGTGTTCCTACTAGAAACATGCCTTTGAGAGCTAAACTTTTAATATTAGATTAATGTTAAACTTCTTTGCATTTAAGTTCTTAGGATTTTTAAGAAACAAGAGCCTCTGGAGGTAATCATCTTACACCAGACAGCTAATTCACTGGCAGAATTTGCTCCACATTTATTCACCTGCGCACTTTGCAAGTTCTATTGCTTTCACCTCCATAAGGCACTTTGAAATACTTTGACCCAGAATACAATTTAACTCTTAAGTTTAGAGGAGGAGAATAATGACAAAGTCTTGAGAGACGCCAACAAAAGGGGGAAATGAAAAGATGGAACCACTAAAGAATGTGCTTGAAGGAATGCTGAGCAATACTGGAAGAAAACTAGGAGAGGAAAATTGAGGAGAAGAGCGTGGCAATCACTACTTTAATTATGCTGCGTGTTGCCAATGTATTAGCATATTAGCAAGTCTCATCTCAGATTCATTGAAACTTAGACATCATTCGTCCCATATAAATTTATCTTCATGGTGTATTAAACTTTTGCATGCATAGGAATACCAAAATAACACCCACTTGCCACTACCTAGCTTAGTCACTGGACCCACAAAACACCGATCCATCAAAGTGATTTTTGCCATGTCTAAATTTCATAATTTGTTGTTAGGACACATCTTGAAAGGGGGCCAAGTACTTGCATCACCCATGGCCTTCAATGAAAACTGCAGGTGCTCAGTGCTTCTCAGGATTTGCCCCATTATTAATTGTTTATGAACTATTACACTTTAAGGCCTGAATTGTTAAGCAAGCTTTGATGAATCAGGATCTTAGTCTTTATCTTGTTTAGCTTTTCCTCTCAATGAACCCCTGCACAAAGCACTTCTCTTCTTGATCAGTGCCTTCAAACTCTGTATACTGCACAAGCTAGTAAGATCTCCTTTTAGCTAACATTCAGACGTTCTAGTCTCAACGGCTTCAGGACTGGAGTTGTCTCCGATCTGTTATTCGCTCACATGCTCTATGTGCCACCCTAATCACTCATTCTGCTAGTTAAACCCATCCTTCCTTGAGCTTTAGACCTTTTAATTCTACTGTTGCACAAATCCTCATGCGTGAACATTAGATGCATAAGAAAATGGCTTCTCTCTAAGTCCCTTCCCATAAATTGGGTGTATTTCTGCGGTTAAAACACTGATTCTCTGTTTCACAGAGTCTTTCTTACTTATTTGACACTTTTTGATTAGTTTACATTTGCCCAGCAGTATTAGAAGATGCCTTTGTTGCTTCCCCCTGATGAAAATTACAATGTACATGTGCAACTGCCACTCACCCTGCTCTTTTATCCATTTATATGGACTTTAATGTGAACAGAGTGTGCATTCCAAAGTGTTACACACATTGAGCTCTGGGCAGCTTTCTCCTCTTATACATTTGTACTCCATTCTCTCTCATTACATCTCACAAAGATCTGGAAATCTGGCACTCTCTCCAAGTTTTACCCCAAGAGCAAAACTTTGGCTATAGTTGATACATAGTTCTGAAAAAAGTAGCTTACAGAAAAGGTAAGATGCTGTAAGAAAATTTAGCTTTCCTGTTACAGGTTAAGTGGTCAATCTGCTGCCTTCCCCTGTAGGCTGAGGTGTTTCTCTCTGTTAATTTCTCCATTTATTGAATTTAAACTTGTCTTGGATTTTAGCAATATTTATATTATACATCACATACGTGAAAGTAATACATCTGTAGAACTGTATCATAAAAGAACTTATTATGCAACTTTGTTTACCTTATTTGTTCTCTGCCCAACTTTTTTTTCTTTATATACAAATATTGTAGCTTCAAGTCCTAGGAAATTGAAACCATTGGAAAAGTGGAGGTTACCAATAGATAATATCCATAACAGGTTGTGTTGACCTGCAAAGGGCTGACCCCATTTATAGCAGAGGGCAGGGAGGTTTTTTTTGTTTTTTTTTGCAGTGCCCTTGAATCGACCTGAGGGCAAACCACTTGCCTTCTTACATGCTTTAGTTTCCCCATATGTAAAATGGAAAAAATAATCATATTTAGTAGAGAATGCCATAAAATGTTTTATCAAAATGGAAATTCAATCACGAAAAATATAGGCAATACAACTTTTTGCTGAATTTTGTATGCTTTTGATGAGCTCTAGTATTCATTTCCCCTCATTGGAGTGTTCTGATAATTAATTGTTAGCAAATAACTTTGTGATTTTTGCCTAAAAGGTACTTCAGATAAAAGGTATAAAGTTCTATCATGGTTATTTCCACTGAAGAGTTATATGCAGGGTAGATGGTGGAGTGAGAATGAAATGAATCAGCTGGGGGACAATTTGTCATATATTACCTTCAAAATCTGTAGACGATATGTCAAAAATATCACTGCAACTTAATGTCATCCAGTGCTGTAATGACTTATAATGTGTTGGCCATGCATGGTGGGATTTTTTTTGTTTGCCTCGGGGAGGCAGAGCACAACAATCTCAGCTCACTGGGTGAGGGCTAAAGTGGCTTTAAGCCGTCTGTGTGCTCTCCCAGTTTGGGGCTGCACACGGGACTGAAATGCCCCCCAGCCATAGTTGTGGCAGCCAAGCCAATTGTCTCTGGGTGGCAGTGCTAAGCAAAATCCCTGTAGTAGCATCCAGTTATTCCCTGGCATGTCCCTTCTGCCCAGACTCTCAGGAAGAGCCTTGTTCAGTTCCTGAGTTGGGGAAATTTCCCCCCAGCTGGATTCAAGGTGTTTATGATCCATTCATGTAGCTGCAGCAGCTGAAAGAGGACCTAAAGGCCAGGGGGGAATATTCCTCTTGCTAGTTGCAGAGGGCCAAATAATGTTTACAAATGTATTCTGGTGGTAGGGGTTTACATGGGAATCCATTGCCCTCAGAAGAAGAAAAAAAGATTGCAATCGCTATGTGATGTTTGTCTAAGGAAATATTGGGGGCATCTGTCCTGGATTCCACTGTTTCCACAGAATGGAATCGTTGGCATGCACGTGGTAGAGCTCATGAGGCCAGGGGATGCTGGTAGCATTCTATAGCTCTGCAATGTATTGGTACCATATTTATTGTCCTGGCTCCTGCTCCTTCAGTCACAAAGAGAGGGGTAATGGCTGCATCACAAAGTGCTCTCCAGCTTTCTTGGATATGTTTCAATATAAAGAATTCCTTTGCATTTCTTTTTTGTGCTGAAGGGGAACAAAGTAGTGAAAGCTCTACTCTACAAAGGAGTAGTGTCTGCAAATACCCTGCGTTTTTAGGTAGTTTAGCAGAAAGGTGTCAAATGTACAATACAAGCAGGCTAGAGTTCAAGGGAGTTAAATCCTTCCCCCACCCCCATACTAATGAAGAGCACGGCTTGCTCCCCATGGAACCTCTCTTGGAGCATTCGGCTATTTTAACAATTTTATCAGATTTAAGTTACTCTTAATCCTAGGTTCCAGTTTGGTCTGAGGCCAGATTCTGTGTTTCTACTTTGATCATATGCTTTTATCTGGGGCTGACTGAAGCAGTCTTTTCTTGTCACCTTCTTCTGAAGTTACTGAGCATTAAATAACATTGTTTGAACAAGCTTTCTGGCCCATAAATGATTATTTCCTTTTTCCTTTTTTAAATTTTTTTATGAGGTCCTGGGCTTTTTATTGAGGTTTCGGATACAAAGACATAGGTATTATTTCATTTCAGATCACCTTCATGGTGTAGTTTTTGTCTTTGACTCTGCTAACCTGAGATGGGCGAGGAGAGTTAATTAGTTATTTTTTTTCCCCCTTCATCCTTTAAGTACAATAAAAAAGGAGGAGAATAGGGCAAGGAGGGACGGTCAGGGGCTCTGTCACACCAATATATTTTGGATCTGTTTCTGTTTTTAAATAGAGACTTTTATATTGAGAAAGGTATATTTCTACATCTCAGATGTTCATTTCATTTCCAAGGATGTTGCCCGATTTCATCCCCAAGTCCCCTCATGTTAAAACTATTTGTTGGAAATGCAGAGTGCTGAAACTGATGTTAATCATTTACACTAAAGGAAGAACCCCACAACATTTTAACTTGTGTGCACATATATCCCTCCCCCCCACCATTTTGGGTCATTATCACACATTGGGCCCCACGTTTGGCCTTTGGGAAGTTGAGAGGTACCGGTACCTTTGCTTATGTCACAGCAGCCCCTTCTATAAAATGCATGCTGAACAATCCTGTAACACGGCTGTAAGATGGAACTAATTTTGTTTGGTAGTTGGCAATAGGACTTTTGCTATTTTCATTAAATATGTATGTACTCCTTAAAACACACCTAATACAGTCATAACCCTATTAAAGACATAAATTGACTCTAGCCTTCACAACTCTATGTTTTAAGAGGTCTTCACTATATTGACCAGCGTGTCAGATGTTTAATCCTTTTAATGAAGTGAACTGTCTTTGAAAGGGTAGCAATTAATTTTTTTTAAAGGAGGATAGAAGGCTACAGAATGTTTTGAATTTAAAATAAAAATTGTAAAGGAGCAAAAGGGTGAGTTTGAAAAGGGATGTGATTATATCAAAGGATGCCGCTGCAGGATAATGCTGCTGCTTGTTGGTGTTAGACAGAGCTGTGGTGAGAGAGAATTATTTTATTTAGCAGAGTTTCCCACTAATTTCTGCTACTACTCCACCACTAAGTTCAGATCGTTGTCGTTTTTTTAGCTCAGGGCCTTTGAAGAGGAGCAATTCTCGCTCCTTGTACTTGAAAAGGAAAATAAGAAAATGGTTGTCTTATCAGTCTGGGGATATGTTGTTTGTGTTGTCATGATTGACTGACAGATATTTAATAAATAACGTTATACATATTTCCTCCTGGAAGCTTCAAATGCATCTTTCACTTAGCTGATTATTTGAAACTGAATGAAGGAGGGGAGGGAAAGCCAATCCTTCCAAAGGGCAGAAGAAATATACAAACAAAGACTGATGGGGTGGGGAATTTTTAGTATTGTTGGAAGGATGGAAAGGAACATCTGAACCGAAACATGGAATCTTTATCTGTGTTTAGTCAGATCGCTAACCAGAAGTCAGTTTCTGTGTGAGTTGTTTTCCTACAAAGAGGCACAATTGTTATGTCCTCTCTCCCCCCACAGTATTGTGTTTTCAAAACCCCAGACTAAACCTTTGGAAGCAAAGGAATATTTCTTTCAGATGACTGATGAATGGAGGCATCCATCAGCTTTTAAGTAATTGACAAGTGGACATCTTAACAGAGGCAATGCATAAAGCAACATTATAAAAAAGCTGACCATTTCAGTACAGTTTGTGCCACAGCTGATAATTAGATGTTACAGCTCAGTGGCATGCAGTGTTGTTCAGCTTCTAAAGGTATTTCACTTTTACAAAATTATTTCCAGATGTGTATCTGTCATGTATCCACAGCATTGTCCTTGCCTGTCCACCTGGAAAGAAGGAATGAGGCAAATGAATAAGGGAAGGACCAACAGACGAAGCTCAACTGCAGAAGGGGTTTTTGCATTCCAGTTGGATTCCCAGTGGCATATAACTTTTCCCCTTACAGCTCTGAATTCTCCTCACTCACAGGACAGCCTGTAGACTGTGGGGTGAGTGTTGGCAGTGCTCTTTCCTGTTCTCTCATAAGAAACACAACATACTCTTGACTGAAATGAAACACACATCACACTATAACATAACTTCTACAGGTTTCAGAGTAGCAGCCGTGTTAGTCTGTATTCGCAAAAAGAAAAGGAGTACTTGTGGCACCTTAGAGACTAACCAATTTATTTGAGCATGAGCTTTCGTGAGCTACAGCTCACTTCATCGGATGCATACTGTGGAAACTGCAGAAGACATTATATACACAGAGACCATGAAACAATACCTCCTCCCACCCCACTCTCCTGCTGGTAATAGCTTATCTAAAGTGATCATCAAGTTGGCCCATTACCAGCAGGAGAGTGAGTTTGTGTGGGTGGGGGCGGAGGGTGAGAAAACCTGGATTTGTGCTGGAAATGGCCCAACTTGATGATCACCTTAGATAAGCTATTACCAGCAGGAGAGTGGGGTGGGAGGAGGTATTGTTTCATGGTCTCTGTGTATATAATGTGTTCTGCAGTTTCCACAGTATTCATCCGATGAAGTGAGCTGTAGCTCACGAAAGCTTATGCTCAGATAAATTGGTTAGTCTCTAAGGTGCCACAAGTACTCCTTTTCTTATAACTTCTACAGAAGTGTATTTTCATGTCATTGAGGAGGCGTTTTATGTACCCTCTGGAGTACATAAAACCCACTAGAGTAAGAGCTACAGAATCACAGCTATTAAAATATGAAAAATAGAAGTAAGTTGCCAGTGCTGTACCAACATTGACCTTTGCAGCCTTTTGATTTGAAGCATATTTACAATCTGGTTAAGTCCACTAGCTACTACCAAATTCCAACTGTTGATGATGATAATGTGAAAGCTTTGATTAACAGAAAAAGAAGACACACATTATCTGCGCCAAGGAGTTTAGTCTATCACCCTGATTCTGCAAAGACTTCTGCATGTCCTTATCTATACTGCACACTGTGAGTAAGCCCCTGGAAGCTTAGGGACTACTCAGTGTGTAAAGTTAAGAATATGCACAGGTTTTTACACGATTGGGACCCTAAATGTTTGTCAGGTTTTTTTATTTGATTGAATTATACTGCTTGTCTGGATGTAGCATTCACTGATGGGACTATGTAGCAGTAGTGACATTAGAAAATCTTGAGCTTCCTGGAAGTTGTAATTTAATTTAACCGATATAGGACTGAATATAGAATCATGTTCTATAGTTGTCACAGCAGGTGTGGCTCTTAACTTTCTGTTAGTGGCCTAATTACTGGTTAGGGTCTGATGTATTGTGGAGTTGCACAAAGTAATTCCCTAGCCTGACTTTCTTCCATAAATCTATTTTCTTTTGGATCACACAGAATAAATTACCACTACATAAGTCCCTGATCTGCCCAATATAGTTTCACACCTCTTATCAGTACACAATGTTTTTATCTTTCTCAACTGATTCATCTAGCATTCTGTCACTGGGCCAGTTTCTCCGGAACTTATTACTGGGTTAATGTCTGTGATAACCCATTTTCTCTGCATCAGCATATGTTGCACAATGAAGCACAAAATTTGTAAATGGCTCCGTAATTTCAATACACAAATATAAACTGCTTTCTGCTTTTACTTATTGTCTTTCCCTTTCTTGCAAAGGATATTTGATTGCTTTTCTTAGCTCTAATTGAGAGGAGAAGAATAAAAACAAAGATTTTACTTTGAATGAATGATGATTTTCTATTACCAAAATTATCTTGAATAATAGGGACTAGAGAACAAAGCAGGCAGAAACAAGGATTCCTGGTGGGAATTCTTCACAATAGAAATGGTTTTTTTTAAATAATTAAATGAGATGGTGGCATAAACACCACTAGGATAATATGTACTGAATAGTGCAAGTATAATTAGTTTTCTGAAAGCTTGCCTCTGGTTTTAGTCTCCATCAATGCAGTAACACTCTGCCCAGTTAGACAAGGTCTTTAAAGCAATTATAAAAGGTTATTTCTTCAAAATTAGTATATCTAATGATACTCATGCCACTACAAGTGGTGAGTACCATGGGCTTTATCTACTATATGTATTTAGTTTATCTACTTATCTGGTTTCTGTGTACTTCTGAAAACAGTGACCTCCTCAGTGTCTCCAAAATAGTGACTAGCAAAACTTTTTTCCCTAGCAACTTGAAAATTGAATATTCACTTTGACTCTGTGCAAGACTATATACATCACCCATACTGTGTTTTTGTATGTAGTATACAAAAATACAATAGACCTGGAGATCACAGTATTACATGGAACAGGATCGGCTAACGGGAGTTTTGCGAGGGAGTTCTCCTGGTGAAGGAATTGTAAATATGTGACCTTTGGGGTAAGTTTGTTGTCTCTAGTGTGTTTTGTGGGATCAAAGAGATCAAAGCCTCAACAAAGGAAGGAGCTGCAAGAGTAAAAAAGAGAATGCAGACAGAAGTCCAGCAACAGAGTGGGGGCTTATTTATTTATTGCACCCAATGCAGCATGTATGATTACCTGCCCTATGGGCAGGTGGCAGGTGTGTGCATTTGGTGTAAGGAGCTCCTGGCCCTCAGAGACTGTGTACGGGATTTGGAGACCTGAGTGGCTGAACTGGAGGAGCTAAGGGACACAGAGAGGTACATAGGTGAGATTTTCCAGGGCACAGGAGAATGGTTCTACCCCCGGTCTGAAAGCCTCTGTGTTGTTCAGGAGGATGAAAGTCTCAGGGAAGGAGAACATCCAACTGGAGCAGAGGGAAACGATTCCACAGTTGGGACACTCCTTTCAGATGATGTCATGGTATCCTTTCACACTGAGGATACCTCTCCATGGTAGGGAACTCCAGTTATTGGGAAGAGACAGGTATTAGTAATGGGTGATTGAATCATTATTAACATAGATAGCGGGGTTTACAATGATGGGGGGGAACAGCATGGTGACTTGCCTGCCTGGTTCAAAGGTTGCAGATCTCTCAAGACCTCTAGATAGACTTATGTGTAGTGCTGGGGTGGAGTTGGTGCTCATGGTACATGTAGGTACCAATGACATAGGGAAGGATAGAAGAGAGGTCCTGGAGGCCAAATTTAGGCTGTTAGATGAGAGAGTGAAGTCCAAGACCTCCATGGTAGCATTCTCTAAAATGCTTCCAGTTCCATGCGTGTGGCAGGTTGGACAGGCAGAACTGCAGGTCTCAATGTGTGGAAGAGATGATTGTGTAGGTAGGAGAGGTTTAGATTTATTAGGAAACTTTTGGGAAAGGGGCAGCCTATACAGGAAGGATGGGTTCCACCTAAACCAAAATGGCAACAGATTGCTGGCACTTAAAATTAAAGAGCAGTCATAGAGCAGTTTTTAAACTGAGGGCTGGAGAAAAGATGACCAGTGTGGAAGAGCATGTCAGACAGAGACATCTCTTAGGGGAGGATCTATTAATGGAGATTGTCTATGTCCTAGTAAGAAGGAGAGGATGGAAGATGACAAAATGCGGGTAGGATCTGATGAGAAACAGTCAGCCGTGCTGAACACAATGCCGTCAACAGCCTCAGGAACAACTCTGACATCAGAATCGAAAAGGCTGACAAAGGAGGTGCTGTCATCATCATGAATAAGTTGGAATATGAACAAGAGGCTGCCAGGCAGCTCTCCAACTCGACATTCTACAGGCCATTATCCTCTGATCCCACTGGGGATTACCAAAAGAAACTACACCACCTGCTCCAGAAACTCCCTGAAAAAGCACAGGAACAGATCTGTACGGACACATGCCTAGAACCCCAACCAGGGGTATTCTATTTGCTACTCAAGATCCATAAACCTGGAAATCCTGAACGCCCCATCTCAGGCATTGGCACCCTAACAGCAGGATTGTCTGGCTATGTGGACTCTCTCCTCAGGCCCTATGCTACCAGCACTCCCAGCTATCTTCGAGACACCACTGACTTCCTGAGGGAACTACAATGCATTGGTGATCTTCCAGAAAACACCATCCTGGCCACTATGGATGTAGAAGCCCTCTACACCAACATTCCACACACAGATGGACTACAAGCTGTCACGAATAGTATCCCCGACAATGCCTCAGCAAACCTCGTGGCTGAACTTTGTGATTTTTGCCCTCCCCCACAACTATTTCACATTTGGGGACAATATATACTTTCAAGTCAGCGGCACTGCTATGGGTGCCCGCATGGTCCCACAATATGCCAACATTTTTATGGCTGACTTAAAACAACGCTTCCTTAGCTCTCGTCCCCTAATGCCCCTACTCTACTTGCGCTACATTGATATCTTCATCATCAGGACCCATGGAAAAACCTACTGACCGTTCTACTTACCTACATGCCTCCAGCTTCCATCCAGGACACACCACACGATCCATTGTCTACAGCTAAGCTCTACGATACAACCACATTTGCTCCAATCCATCAGACAGAGACAAACACCTACAAGATCTCTATCAAGCATTCTTAAAACTACAATACCCACCAGCTGAAGTGAAAAAACAGATTGACCTAGCCAGAAGAGTAGCCAGAAGTCAACTACTACAGAACAGACCCAACAAAGAGAATAACAGAACGCCACTTGCCATCACCTTCAGCCCCAACTAAAACCCCTCCAGTGCATCATCAAAGATCTGCAACCTATCCTGAAAGATGATCCCTCACTCTCACAGATCTTGGGAGACAGACCAGTCCTCGCTTACAGACAGCCCCCCCAACCTGAAGCAAATACTCACCAGCAACCACACACCATACAACAAAAACAGTAACCCAGGAACCTATCCTTGCAACAAAGCCCGATGCCCACTCTGTCCACATATCTATTCAAGTGATGCCATCATATGACCTAATCACGTCAGCCGTGCCATCAGGGGCTCGGTCACCTGCACATCTACCAATGTGGTATACCATTGTGTGCCAGCAATGCCCCTCTGCCATGTACATTGGCCAAACCAGACAGTCTCTACGCAAAAGAATAAATGGACCCAAATCTGACATCAGAAATCATAACATTCAAAAACCAGTAGGAGAACACTTCAACCTATCTAATCACTCAGTGACAGACTTAAAGGTGGCAATTTTGCAACAGAAAAGCTTCAAAAACAGACTCCAGTGAGAAGCTGCTGAACTTGAATTAATATGCAAACTAGATACCATTAACTTAGGTTTGAACAGAGACTGGGAATGGCTCAGTCATTACACTAATTGAATCTATTTCCCCATGTTAAGTATCTTCACACCTTCGTGTCAACTGTCTGAAGTGGGCCATCTTGATTATTACTTCAAAAGTTTTTTTTTCCCTTGCTGATAATAGCTCCTCTTAATTAATTAGCCTCTTACAGTTGGTATGGGTATTTCCACCTTTTTATGTTCTCTGTATGTACAAATATCTTCTTACTTTATATTCTATTCCATCCAATGAAGTGGGCTGTAGCCCACAAAAGCTTATGCTGAAATAAATTTGTTAGTCTCTAAGATGCCACAAGTATTCCTGTTCTTTTTAGTCATATGAAAGAGGTCCATTTAAATACATCATGTAATGGCAGACAGCTAAAAAGTGACAAGTTTTTAAAATGCTTGTTTATAAATGCTAGAATTCTAAATAGTAAGATGAGTGAACCGGAGTGCCTCCTATTAAATGAGTATATTGATATAATAGGCATCATAGAAACTTGGTGGAATGAGGATAGTCAATGGGACACAGTAATACCAGGGATAAAATATATCAGAAGGACAGAACAGGTCGTGCTGGTGAGGGTGTGGCACTATATGTGGGTGGGGGGGGAAGAAACTTAGAATCAAATGAAGTAAAAATCTTAAACGTACCAAACTGTACCATAGAATCTCTGTGGATAGCAATTCCATACTCCTAATAATAAGAATATAGCAGTAGGGATATATTACAGACCACCTCACCAGGATGGTGATAGTGACTGAAATTCTCAGCGAGATTAGAGAGGCTATAAAAATAAAAAAACTCAATAATAATGGGGGATTTCAACTATCCTCATATTGATTGGGTACATTTCATCTTAGGATGGGATGCAGAGATAAAGCTTCTTGACACCTTAAATGACTGCTTCTTGGAGTAACTAGTTCTGCAACCCACAAGAGGAGTGGAAATTCTTGGTTTAATCTTAAATGGAGCACAGAATCTGGTCCAAGAGGTGAATATAGCTGGACTGCTTGCTAATAGTTACCATAATATAATTAAATTTAACATCCCTGTGTCAGGGAAAACACCACAGCAGCCCAACATGGTAACATTTAGTTTCAGAAAGGGGGACTGCACAAAAATGAGGAGGTTAGTGAAACAGAAATTAAAAGATACAGCACCAAAAGTGAAATCCCTGGAAGCTGCATGGAAACTTTTTAAAGACACCGTAAAGAGGCTCAACTTAAATGTATACCTCAAATTAAAAAAAAAACATAGTAAGAGAACCAAAAGTGGCTACCGGGGCTAAACAACAACATAAAAGAAGCAGTGAGATACAAAAAAGCATCCTTTAAAAAGTGGAAGTTAAATCCTAGTGAAGAAATCAGAAAGGAGCAAAAACTCTGACAAATGAAGTGTCAAAATATAATTAGGAGGGACAAAAAACAATCTGAAGAACAGCTAGCCAAAGACTCAAAAAGTAATAGCATCTAACAAATTTATTTGGGCATAAGCTTTTGTGAGCTAGAACCCACTTCATCAGAAGTAGGAAGCCTGCTAAACAACCAGTGAGGCCACTGGACGATCAAGATGCTAAAGGAGCACTCAAGGATAATAAGGTCATTGCAGAGAAACTAAATGCATTCTTTGCACCAGTCTTCATGGCTGAGGATGTGAGGGAGATTACCAAACCTGAGTGATTCTTTTTAGGTGACAAATCTGAGAAACTGTCCCTGATTGAGGTGTCATTAGAGGAGGTTTTGGAACAAACTGATAAACTAAAATTGATAAGTCACCAGGACCAGATGGTATTCACCCAAGAGTTCTGAAGGAACTCAAATGTGAAATTGCAGAACTACTAACTCTAGTCTGTAACCTACTATTTAAAGTCTGTACCAAATGACTGGAGGATAGCTAATGTGACGCCAATTTTTAAAAAGAGTTCCAGAGGTGATCCCAGCAATTACAGGCCTGACGTCAGTACCGGGCAAACTGTTTGAAACCTATAGTAAAGAACAAAATTGTCAGATACGTAGATGAACATAATTTATTGGGAAGAAGTCCACAGTAAATGGAAATCATGCTTCACCAATCTACTAGAATTCGTTGAGGTGGTCAACAACCATGTGGACAAGGGGGATCCAGTAGATATAGTGTATTTAGATTTTCAAAAAGCCTTTGACAAGGTCCCTCACCAAAAGGCTCTTAAGCAAAGTAAGCTGCCATGGGATAAGTGGGAAGGTTCTCTCATGGACTGGTAACTGGTTAAAAGATAGGAAACAAAGGGTAGGTACAAATGGTCAGTTTTCAGAATGGAGAGAGGTAAATAGGGGTGTCCCTCAGTTGTCTGTACTGGGACCAATCTTATTCAACATATTCATAAATGATCTGAAAAAAAAAAGGGTAAACTGTGAGGTGGCAAAATTTACAAATGATACAAAACTACTCAAGATAGTTAAATCCAGGCAGACTTTGAAGGACTACAAAAGGATCTCACAAAACTGGGTGACTGGGCAACAAAATGGCAGACGAAATTCAGTGTTGATAAAAGCAAAGTAATGCACTTTGGAAACCATAGTCCCAACTATACATATAAAATGATGGGGTCTAAATTGGCTGTTGCCACTCAAGAAAGAGATCGTGGAGTCATTGTAGATAGTTCTCTGAAAACATCCATTCAATGTGCAGCAGCAGTGAAAAAGGCAAACAGAATGTTGGGAGCCATTAAGAAAGGGATCAATAATAAGACAGAAAATATAATATATATTGCCACTATATAAATCCATGGTATGCCCACATCTTGAATTCTGCATGTAGATGTGGTCGCCTCATCTCAAAAAAATATATATTGGAATTGGAAAAGGTTCAGAAAAGGGCAACAAAAATGATTAGGGGTATGGAATTGCTGCCATATGAGGAGAGATTAATAAGACTGGGACTTTTCTGCTTGGAAAGAAAGTATTCGAGGTCTCTAAAATCATGACTGGTGTGGAGAAAGTAAATAAGGAAGTGTTATTTTACTCCTTCTCATAGCACACAAACTAGGGGTCACCAAATGAAATTAATAGGCAGCAGGTTTAAAACAAACAAAAGGAAGATTTTTTTTCACACAACACAGTCAACCTGTGGAACTCCTTGCCAGAGGATGTGGTGAAGGCCAAGACTATAAAAGGGTTGAAAAAAGAACTAGATAAGTTCATGGAGGATAGGTTCATCAATGGCTATTAGCGAAGATGGGCAGGGATGGTGTCGCTAGCCTCTGTTTGCCACCAGCTGGGAATGGGCAACAGGGGAGAGATCACTTGATGATTACCTGTTCTGTTCATTCCCTCTGCGGCACCTGGCATTGGCCACTGTTGGAAGACAGGATACTGGGCTGGATGGACCTTTGGTCTGACCCAGTATGGGCATTCTTATGATCTATGTTCTTAAACATTGGGAAAAAAAATCATGTATTTGAACTTTCTATTGGTTTTAAAAGATGCACTTAAGAGCCCTGAAGTGACAGTTTTCCCCCTATTTCTAAGCTGCAACATGAAAGTGTCCTTTCTAGAATATGCTTGCTCTTTGTGACTTTAAGCCTACTCTGACAAAATTGGTAATAAAAAAGGCTTTCATTTTGCAGAAGAAAGGAACGGTTAGGTATATGGCATTGCTAGGTAACGCCATGTTACCACCATCAAATCTGACTACGCTTCTAAAGCTTATTCTCTTTTTTTGTTTTAAATGTCATTCGCTCTAAAATATTGAGTTTAGAGGAGCCCAAAGGGGGGAAAACTTTATTTTCAACTCAAAAGGAAGCAGCAAAAATCATTGGTTGTAATGGGGTTCAGGAGAGAAATGAAGAGGCAGAGCTGCGGTCAGGAAAAAATACACAAGTGAGAGACGGGGGAGAGTAGTGAAGTTGACAAAGAAAGAGAGAGATGCTGCAGATGAGAAGGCCAAGTTTGAAATAAAATCAAAAGAGGTAAAGATGAAAAGAAGAGGGAAAATGAAAGAAACATTCCTGTAAGTGGAATCTGAGCTAACATATGCTGAAAAGGACAAAATAAAGAGGTCTGCAAGATATTTTCAAAATATAGTACGTACTGTAAGAAAATCAAAAAAAGTAATCTCTTATCTTTTAATAATTCTTGTCTATACTAGGATGTTTGGTACCTGTTGTCTGATATTGGCTATGCTTGACATGGCCAAACTGTTATCAACACCACTTCAAAAAGGCTTCATCTTTACAAGGAAGTTCAGGACAGTAATTCATCATCAGTGGCCTCAGTAGCAGCAATGCTCAGGAATTTTTATCGTGTGTTGTTTATCCCCCTCTTGTAGAGGGTTAGATGACACTGATAAAAATGCTCAAACCCTCTCTGCACGCTATTGCTACCACTGGTAGAGCTGCACCAGTGACAAAACATGCTGGTGTAGACACAGCTGCTACAAGAGAGATCCTGGGTTCTGAATCCGAGAGGAATGAGGTTTGTTCCTGGCTATGCATGTAATTAAATGGTCTTCAGCACTGGTTCAGCTGCTACCATTGCTGACACCCATTTCATAGTGTAGACAAGTCAGACCTGCCACTTTTTCCAACTCTCAGCTTTGTATTGTAACGAAGGAATAGGAGCAACAATGAGGATCTCTGCTGGCAGATTTAGGAGCATGGGGAGGCTTTATTTCACCTGGATCAGTATAGCTAGCTGGTTATGTACTGCTATTTATGGCCTTGAATAGACAGAAGGGATAGTCCACCTTAACAGTAAGCAGTACCTTAACTAGTGTAGGATAACAGAAGTTGCCTGTAAGTCTGCCTGTATATATATGGGGGGGGGGTGGAGTTGCAAATGGTATCTTGTTTTGCTAAGACTCTGTATGAGGAGTACAGGATCAAATCCAGACTGTGGCCATTTAACAGGGATGAAGGATCCGTGTGGATTCTTTCCAGTCCGATTGTATTGTTAAGGTGTGCTTGTTGTGTTGGGGGCAGTGCAGTGCAACACCATCCAACGTGGAGCTCTGGGGACTTGAGCCTCAGAATGCATGTATGTCGTGTAGTTGCAGCTGTCTCGGTCCCAGGATATTAGACAGACAAGGTGGCTGAGATCTTTTATTGGACTCTCACACGTTATTGTCTCTCTCACCAACAGAAGTTGTGTGAATAAAAGATATTCCCTCTCCCACCTTGTCTCTCAGAATACATGTACCATTTAGGGGGAGCATTTTAGACTATTTTAGAAAGGGGCCCGAGTGGAAGAGAAGGTACCGGTAGTCTCAGAAACCAGTCTTCTCTTAGGAGTTTCCTTATCCAGTGTTGTAGAATCAAGACGCTCAGATAAGATTTGGATAAATTGTATTTACCCAAACCAAACTCAACTGCCACAGCTTTTGACTGCACTTAGTTTTCCTGTAAATAGTTAAAAGCATGACTTTACTGTCATTCCAGTCATTTCAATTAACAAATTTAACATTCTGAGGCTTCTTTCCCTTTGGTAATGATTCACCCTGTAACCTGAATTTACAACCTTTCAATAGTTTTATAGACCTGAAAAGCTCTTATTATTGATTTTTTTTTCATCTTGGAGGTGAATAATTATTACATTTAAACCATTAATATCAGGTGTAACAGGACAGAATTGTTGACACAACTGACCTTTCATTCACATGTGAATTTAAAAAATTCAGACTGTTTGGAGAAGCTGAAGGCTTAAAAAAAAGTAGAAACAGTATTTCAGGATATTCTGGGATTAATTTGTAAAATATTCTCTTAATGAAAGACTCTGTATTTAGTTTTATGTTAAATAATTGAGCAAAATAATACCCTCCCCACCAACATTTTAGCATTGAACCTGTAGCAATTTTTAGTTTGGGAATATGCTTTTCAATTCATGGTTTGAGTGGGAGGAGTTGTAATCCTACATTGGGCTATATTGTATAGTATAGTATAGTATTCAGGAGAGGACTGACATCACATCCTTAATTCAATACCCGTGGAAGAAAAAACATGTGCTTAAAACTAAGCATGTACTTAACTGTTTTCCTGAATAGGGATCTTTTACTGAATCAGGGCCTAACTAGATGACAGAGGTGCGTTCTAGGACAGGTACTCCAGCTGTTTTAAATAGATACCCAAAGAAAACTCTGCTTCTCTCCCATAGGCTTGTTCTTAATGCCCCTTTCTCTCCCCTTAGAATCAGAGACTATCAGGATTGGAAGGGACCTCAGGAAGTCATCTAGTCCATCCCCCTGCTCAAAGCAGGACCAATCCCCAGTTTTTGCCCCAGATCCCTAAATGGGCCCCTCAAGAATTGAACGCACAACCCTGGGTCTAGCAGGCCAATGCTCAAACCACTGAGCTATCCCTCCCCCCTTCTCTTACTAGAAAAGCTACTATGAGGATATTGTGGGGGGAAAAACACCATGCTTGGATAGGACTTCCATCAAATGAGTGAGTGTAGCTAAGAGCTGATTTGACATGAGGAACACTTGAAGGGAGACCTATGCTTGAGTCTGATCAACTCAGCTTAGTGTTGCATATGCAAATTAAAAAAAAACCCTAAACAACAAAATCTGAAATGGAACAGTGTTTTAAATCTCTTTCCCCCCACCCCAATTATTAAAATGTTCTTCCAAACTGGACAAGGTATTCTAAATAAGCCAAGTAAAACAAAAAGTCTGGAAAAAAGAAATCCCAACAGTGAGTAGCCACCATCTTTCATTAAAGGAAACACAGCACAACTGCTGCTTCATTATTTATTTCAACATCTTAAGCTCCTATCTACCCGAGTAGAAATCCCCAAAACTGAAAAATTTCACCTGGTTTCAACTGGCAAATAGGGCAATGAGTTTATTAGCTGGGGTCCTCCAGGAGAAACCAACAGAGACCAGTGGAAGAATTATCATGGAATCTACTGAAACTGCCATTATGATAGCACTCTAGCTTTAGGAACCTTAAATCTATTTGATAGCACACACACCAGATGGTGCTGCAGACAACAGGCTAGATGTATCCATGTGTATGCTCATTCTTCCATCTCCCTATCTGATCTCCCAAACACACATGCACAAGGGGGACACAATTTATCTTAACTTGAGCACTTATGTCTTTTCAGATTTCAGCTATTCAACCATGCCATCTTAATGTTCTTTTCTCACAGAATTGCAAGTCACAATTTTATTGAGTCCTATTATACTGTGTGGTTTCTTTATTTAAAAAAAAAAACCAAAAACCTAATGATTTCCTAATTTCTGCCATCAAACTCATGAATTTTACACTTACTCAAAATAGCTGACATTTCCCATTACTTCCAATGGAAGTGAAGCCTGAAGATGCTTTCGGTTAAAATAACTATCATTTTCTAATTGCGTCTGCATGTAGAAGTGAGGCTGCCCTTAGTAAAGATGGTCTCTATTTCCCATTGTTTCCAGTGGGATTGAAGCCATGTTGTCTTGAAAGAAGTTGGCTTGTTCTCTGTGGTTCAGAAACTAGTCAGTCAACAAACTATAAAGATATGGGAATGTGAGGCAGAGGGGGAGTGAAGGAGAACAGGTGAAGTGGGGTGTGGAACACACACTAGCCAAGTAGTCTCTATTCCCATTTCTGATTGATCCAGAAAGGGTAACTACCTACTGCTGCTCCTAGCTAATGGATATTGTTCTTAGATAGATGTGATAGAGGTATAGGACTGAGCTTTGAAACTAGACATCTTGGATTCAATGCTCATAGAGAACTCAAATCGGGGGTTGTCACATATGGATGGAGACTGCAGATATATAGGGAACATGGATTACAGCAGGAAACTGAGGTGGGTCCAGATGAATAGAGATGAAAGAGGGAGAATGAGAGGGGTAGGAGACCTCTTCGTAGATTGCAAAGCCAGAAGGGATCATTGTGATCATCTAGTCTGACCTCCAGAATAATACAGGACATAGAACTTCCCCAAAATAATTCCCAGAACATATCTTTTAGAAAAACACCCAATCCTGATGTAAAAATTGTCAGTGATGGAGAGTCACTCCTTGGTAATTTGTTCCAGCAGTTAATTATCTTCTCAGTTAAAAATTTACACCCTATTTTTGGTCTGAATTTGTCAAGACATTTGAATGTTACACCTTTCTCTGCTACACAGAAGAGCCCATTCTTAAATATTTGTTCTCCATGTAGGTACTTCAGACTTACTCTTCTCTTTGCAAGTTAATAGATTGAGCCCCTTGAGTCTCACTATATGGTGTATTTTCTAATCCTTTAAACATTCTTGTGACTCTTCTCTGAACCCTCTCCAATGTATCAACTTCCTTATTGAATTGTGGACAACAGAACTGGACACTGTATTTCTTTAGTAATCATACCAGTGCCAAATACAGAGGTATATTGTGGGGTAAGGGAAGACAAATATGGAAGCAGTGGACTCTGGACTAACATGAAGGGATTATGGGAATGGGGGAAAGATATAGATAGGATGGTGAAAAGTGAGAGGATGGAGAGAGAGAGAATGGCAGTCGTTCCCACCCCAAGCATTAACAGCGGTTAAATGGAATAATTTGAATGGCCAGCTGGGAGGCTTACATATTTGTGTGGGCATTTAAAATTGAGTTTTGAACCTGAACTGCTCATATACAATTGAAGGTGGATGACTTTCCACTAAAGGCTCAAACTTTAGAAAGCCAATAAAAAATTAAGGCCCTTTCATTTATCATTTTCTTAAATTTATAGTTGTATTAAAATGTTGTGAATTTTAAGCAAATCTGATGATTTTAGGTGTCTTTTATGTGATTTTTTTAAAAAAAAATACTCAAGATTGGCAGTACTGTTATAACAGTTTTTAAATTGAATTATTTGAGAAAGTTATGTGCATGAGAAAATAAGTTCTGTAATGGACATTTGAATGTAACTTTAGTTGTAGCATTAAAGACCCAGGAATGCTATTTGTAATACATACACATGTGGGCATGAGAGAGAGAGAGAGAAAGAGAATACAAAGTAACACTACAGAAAAGCATAGAGTATTGTTAGAATCTCACAGTCAACATCTAGTGCCCTGAAATCTATTCTCAATCAAAACTCTACTCCATCACTTGTGCTTTAACGTTTATTCGGAACAAAAAGATCAAATTATCAAATTCAGCCTTCTGAAAACAGAAGACATTGCTCAAGGTTCTCTTATATTATGTTGGTATATCAGAGCTCACATGCCTATACCAATAATCTGTGCCCTGTAATTAGTAATCATTCATTACAAGCTGAAGAAACCATATAGAGCACTTACAACCCCAGAGGACTTAATTGTAAACTGTGGCTAGTGTTGTTTTATGATTCCAATAAATATAATCTATTGACTGTGATTTTATTATAGTTTGTAAAGAAAGAAATTGAGTGTCTCTCTCTCATTTTCCTCTGGCTTCAGGCATTTGCTGTCTGACTTATTTTCTGGTACCATTAAAACTGAAAACAGAGTACATAAAGTGTTGTTAAATGCATTTCTTCCTATCAGATGGCTGATGGAAACTAGCAATGTGCAAGCAATCCATGATACTTAAGATTAAATATGTTAATTTATTAAGCTGCAATGTCCTTTTCACTAATATACTTACAGACAAATGGTTGCTTTTGTTTGTGGTGTCACTTTGGTTCGGTGGGCAATACTTAGGCACAATATAAGACACTTATTGATTCTTAAAGGGTCTTTATTCACACTTGAGCCAAAGCAGCTGGTGGAGGGTTAGAGAGCACTGAAGTCACCCAAATCTCTGGATATTGCTTTCCTCTGCACCATCTGTGTCCTGTTAAATATTCTTCAGTTTTGCCAAGTTTGGGCCAATTTATACATTTAAATCAGTTATTCAAAACCCAATCCAAGAAGCTTCAGGGGGAAAAAAACCAGTATTAAACTGCACAACACTTATACATTACTCATTCACTTTGGAACAAAAAGTTCAAGTTCTGCTACACAAATAATCACAGTGAGATGTTAGATTTCTGGATCTCAATGAGACAAGTTGGAGGGGAATTCTTTTCCCAGAACACTTTGCTCTCCCCAGAGAAGAGCACCATTTTCAGTTTTCTGTGGTGCTGTCTGAATGTCTCTGCAGGGGGAGCCTTACAGAGCAACTGTAGTCAGTCCTGGTGGCAAATGCTTTTTCATCAAATATGCAGAGTAAGGCCTAATGTGCTCACTAGTTACTCTAGTAGTCTAACATTTTACTGTCATGTACCTGACTACATGTTGAAGTAATTCAGATATCCAACAAGAGCATTACTCTATGCAGTTCAGAATCTTTCAGCAGCTTAGTATGCTATTGCTGTCAGACTTACATTTAAATTATTAAATTAAGAGAGTAAAGGTCTAGCCTTTGGAATATTGGCTTTGGGATAAACTGACAATCTGTTACATCATGGTAATGGCTTATCATCCTGTGACTTCAAGGTAAGTGTCTCGGAGCTGGAAATTTCAATTTTACTATCTTTCTCTCAAATCCATTAACTGCATTTAAACAGTTCTTGATCCTTGACAAAGAGGAATTTAAAAGCAAACAAAAGGTACTACTCTGGGTCATTTTTACAAGCCTCCATCCTCCCCTTCCCCTGCTTTCTGTTTTGCACACAAGATACTGCAAGCACATATGCCTATTGATCATGGGACTACGCATGAACTGGAACCTTCCAGCATGCTCTGAGCAATAAGAGATAACAGGCATAAGGAAGTATTGGCTTAACAAGATTGTAGTTCCAAAAATATTTGGGCTTTACTTACACAGTTATACTGATTCCTCTACCCTTTCCTCATACTTTGTAAGCATTTCCATTAATTTCAATGGGATTACTTGCAGAACAAGATGATACTCAGCATGAGTAAGGATGGCAGGTTAGAGCCCTTGGGGACAGTCCATAGAGCAATGTTTAGGCATATAATGCATGTATTTACTTCCCAAAGTTTAGCAGTGTCCTGACCTAAGGTTTCATTTTTGTTCCATGGATAGGCACCAATTACAAAGTTCAGAGCTGAATCCAAATCCAGAATTTTAAATTTGACTGTAACATTGAAAATGAATTCATCTGAACATGTCTTATTTTAACTAGGTTTTTAACTTATCACAACTAGTGTTAGAAGGTGCTAAAGGGAAAAAATAAAGGGCAAGATCCTCATCTTGTATAAATCAGCGTAACTCTGTTGAAGCTTGGATAGGAGCTGGAAATACAACCCTTATCCCTGGTGACCAAGCCATGAATTTTCACTCTCAGATTACATGGTCAAAGTTTAAGGTTTTCTTATGGTGATGAAATACACACTTAAACAATTCTTCGTATGGAGATTATTTGGAATGTGTATGATGTAATATTCATTTCCTTATACTTTTTAAATGCTTGGGTTTTTTAAGTGATGGGATGGGTAGACATAAGGTTGTCACTAAGCAACCTTAATTGGATTTTGAAATCAAGCTTTTGGGTTTTTTTTCTAATCCTCTATAAGAAACTGAATTGCCAATGGGATAAATTATTCTCTGCTGTAACTCCATTGACTTCAATAGAGTTAAACCAGAGATGAATTTGCCCCAGTGAGTTTCTGTGCACTTGCTTTATGGGGTTTATATAAGTCTTCTAGCATTAATACAAATAATAACTTCAGAAATTATAATTGCTTAAACAGTAATGAAATGTATTAAAAGCTACCCACAGATCAACAAAAGATGATCGCCTTTGCATTTTAAAGTTGTAATCACAAAAGAAAAAAAATGAATAGCATGTATTTTTAAACAGCAAGAGTTGCATTACTCACATTGCTTTCCAACAGGCAGGCAGAATGGTCACAGGTGGTGCCAATGCTTCATGTCAAGTGCTATATCAGAATTCAATAGAATGACACCACTATTTCATCACTGGGACTCAACCACCGAAATTCAATTGGACCTGTCAACTGCTCTGATTAGGTGATGATGGCTAATTTTCCCAAACTGTTCATAACCCAGCTGATATTTATTGAAGAATTAGGATGCACTATGAATGCCATCTCTGAAATAAAATCATGCCAAGACCTCTAACCTTACATGCTTCTGCTGCATGAGTTTACACTATTAATGTGAATTTATTTATGATTAATGGTCATAATATTTTCTAACACCAGATGAATACATAAACAATTTAAACTTGGTCACTGCATCATTAATTCAGCTGGACATCAATAAGGCTTAACATGAAGAAACTATTAATAGCTTATAATTGCCTAGTATTCAGTGTTCCAGCTATTAAGCTATTGCATATAAGTAATATCAACAATATTTTCTTTTGAACAGGCTAAGTTTAGTTGCTTCTAAGTCCAAGCTATTTCTCTATTTTAGCTCAGAGCAAATATAAATGGAGAGGTCAAGAAATATTGGAGTATTGTATTTTCACTTACAACTTAGTTCTTTCATAGCACTGGCAACAGAAGATGAACAGAGAGAAGAACATCTGTAGAGATGTTTGGGCAGTACTCACAGGGGCAGATTCACCACCTGCAAAAAGTGGGCAAAGTCAACTGAAATTGCAGTATCTGTCTTTTACAGCTGGCCAAATAACTGAATTTTTGGTTCACTAGCTATTCCAGGGGAAAAAATTGTTTTGGGTCTAACCAAAAACTAACTTTCTCAAAAATTTTCAGTGAATCAAAAAGTCAAAGAAAAAAAATTTTTAGGGTCAAGTGAAACATTTCATTTCAATTTTAATTTTTTATTCTTTAATAATATGTTTCAAACAGCTTAAGCAAAACCTTTTTTTTCCAAGTGTCAAAACAAAATATTTGGATTTTTTTTGAACTTTTTAGAAGTTTTTTTTTTTTTTTCAGCCCCCAAAACAACTCAGCACAATGGACACAAATTTGCGAAATATTAGTTGCCAAATCTGCATTTTTCATCAGGGAAAAAAAAAAGTTTCACGTGAAATAACTTCACCCAGCTCTAGTGACTTGTGTTTGTAGGTCAGGAAACTGTTAACACAAATAGACATAATGCATTTTAATGAAATGTTCAGACATTTGGTTCTATTTACCAAAAAAAAAATCATGTTCTAAAATACTGTTGCCCTTTTTTGTGAGAGCAGTTTTGCCGTACTATCCTAGTGTAATTTTTTTTCTTACCCACTATTACACTGTGTGCTTTGTGGCAGATGCCATCCTGCTCCCATAGGAGGCCACGTTTCAGTGGCATTGTACATATGGGTTTGTATAGTGCTTTCTGGATATTCAGGAAGAAAGGCACTATGTAGTTATTACAGTGTTGCTCCTTTGCCAAAAGGTAGCAGAATTGGAGGCCTTGCATACCAGCTTCCCTTTTGGAAAAAGTGGTAAAGTACAGCCAATTATTTTCTTAGTGTAATTTGTTTATATTAAAAATGTACACAAATCTCTTGTTTGCTCAAACAAGGTGGTAACAAAAGGCTTTCAGGCAACACGTTCCTGCAGAAACCTCAGGGAAGGCACGTCTGCCCTAGAAGCTGCTTCGTTCTTCTCTCCCCAGGGCCCCACTCAAGTCTATTTCACAGCCTCCTCTTCCTGCCCAATCCCCTGAGTTATACACCTGGGAAACTGCTAGTCCAAGGTTTCTCACTAAGATTGCAAGGCCTGGAAAGGTGAGCCTGGACATCTACCCTCCTTTTGTGCGGCTGCAGCACAAAGGAACCTCAGAACTTTCATAGCCAGGAAAAAAGTGTGGTGTTTTAACCCATACAATACCCTTAACTTTCTGTGTGTGGTTGCTGCATGGCATGTTTAGCACCTTCTAAGAGTTTCACCCTCTGCATCAGTAACCCTAATGAATAAGCTACTGGTACCTGTCACCATAATACAATTATAAAAGGTCCATATCCATGCACTATTCTTATAAATGCTCATCACTTCCATTCATTTGTTTATATTTAGTAATATGGCTTCAGAGGCTCCAGTCAGGAATTGGGGCCCCATTTTGCCAGGCATTTCTCATTGGACCGATTGCCTTCCTTGTGCCCATCATGGCCAGAGGTTGCTTTGCCTCAGGTTCTCCCCCCCTCCCGCCCCCTTCAAGGGACTTCTTTAATAAAATTCCACGCAGGCTTTCATGAGTCCACTGACCACTACTTTTCTTAGGGTCTGTTTTATTAACTTAATGTTCAAAAATAACAACAAATGTCTCTCCTCCTATCCCCCAGCCTTAAGCTGGGTACAGTCTCAAACTCCCCTAGTGTCTCAGGGTCATTCCTGCAGGGACCTTTCTAACTGTCTGCAGTCTCTCTACACCTTCCTGAGCATTTTTCTCCTTTTCAGATTCCTGTTTCCTTTTTATAGAAGAATCAGCTCCTCCATTTCCAGCTGGTTCTGCTAATTTACGCCAGACCACATTCCAGGTGTGGTAGGCAGGGCTAAGTAGACAGGGCTGGCCAACTCCATGCCTCTGGCCTTTAAACAGGCAGACCATCCCAGCACAGCATTGTGTACACGCACAAAGAAAAAGTGGTCCTTGTCTCACAGACCTTACAATCTAAGTAAATCATGTCCATCTAGCTATCTGCTATCTCCGTCTATCTAGGCTTTTATACCATCATCATGGTTCTCTGAAAGCCTGCTCAAAGTGTCTCAGACAAGACTTTTAGGAGCTCAACTACAGATTCAGGTGTCAAAGTAAAGTAAGTGTGAAAGTTAGGTTTGCTTACATTTCCTTAAGTAACTATCATATCCAGCAGTGATTATTAAGTTCAGGATAATATCCAGGCCTAAGTCTATCCATTTCCTGCCTTCTATTTGAGTCTTGCCCAATTTTCACATTCTGTGATTTCATTATTTTATCCTTTAATCATAATACCAATAATGTCATCAATATTGTTTGTTTTTCCACCGTGTCATCCTCTGACTGGTCTTTGACCAATCCTCTCTAATTTTATCAGGTCTTTAGAAGGGGTGAGGGTTGTATGGGTTCGAGCGGATGATGGAGCAAAGATATGAGGAGGCTGAAGGGAAAAGCTCAGACTTGCAGATGGAAGCAAGACCAAAGAACTCTGAGGGGAGACTGCTAGATGAGGAAAGTGGACAGTGGAAGCATGTGACTGAGAGAACCAGGCAGAGGAAAAGACAGTCTAGTGAAGGAGAAACAGAGCTCAGGAACAGGTTTGCGGAATTGGAAAATGAAGGAGCACAGCAGGTGGTCACTGAAGGGGAGAAGGCAAGGAAGAAGAGAAGAGCAGCTAGTCCTATAGGAAGAGGGCAAGAGTCAATGGAGATAACACCACCAAAATATGAGCCCCAGGAGAATACGGGATGGGTTGCAGGGGATTGCAAGGGACAATAGGAATCAAGAAGACTTGCAGTCAGAGGGAACAGGGGATAGCCTGGAGAATTGCACTATCACCAGGAAAAGGCAAGACTATGTGATTGGGGACTCCTTACTGAGAAGAATAGACAGACCTGTAACAAGAGCTGATCCAGAGAACAGAAGGGTATGCTGTCTGCCTGGTGCTAATGTACAGGATGTGGACCTGAGGCAGAAGAGGATCCTCATGGGAGCAGAAAAGAATCCACTGATTGTCCTTCATGTGGGAACAAATTATACGGCTAGATTCTCACTGGAACGTATCAAGGGAGACTATGCCAGGCTGGGGAAGATGCTTAAGGAAATTGAGGCTCAGGTGATCTTCAGTGGGATTCTGTCTGTTCCTTGAGAAGGGCAACACAGGTGTGACAAGATTATGACGCTCAACAGATGGCTCAAGAACTGGTGCTATAAGGAGGGCTTTGGGATGTACGGCCACTGGGAAGCATTCACGGACAGAGGACTGTTCTCTCAGGATGGACTTCACCTGAGTAAGGAGGGAAATGGACTTCTAGGATGGAGGATGGCACAACTGATCAAGAGAGCTTTAAACTAGGAATCTGGGGGAGATGATTGAGAGATGTCCAGGTAATCTCCACGCCAGATTTTAACATTGAGAGGGAAGAAAATGAAGCAAGAAAGGATACAGCCATGGGTAGGAGAATGGACATAAGGAGGAAGGGTAGTGTACATACCAGTCTAATAGGTGATTCTGGCAGTAGAATGTCTGTGCCTAATTGGGTAAAGAATGCGAGTGAGGCCAAACAGCAAAAATTAAGATGTTTGTACACTAATGCGAGGAGCCTAGGTAACAAAATGGAGGAACTAGAGCTACTGGTGCAGAAAGTGAAACCAGATGTTATAGGGATAACAGAAACATGGTGGAATAGTAGTCATGACTGGACTACAGGTATTGAAGGGTATGTGCTGTTTAGGAAAGACAAATAAAGGCAAAGGTGGTGGAGTAGCATTGTATATCAATGATGAGGTAGACTGTAAAGAAATAAGAAGTGATGGAATGGATAAGAAAGAGTCTGTCTGGGCAAAAATCACATTGGTGAAGAAAGCTACTAGACCCTCCTCTGAGATAGTGCTTGGAGTGTACTATAGACCACCGGGATCCGATTTGGATATGGATAGAGACTTCTTTAAAGTTTTTAATGAAGTAAATACTAATGGAAATTGTGTGATCATGGGACACTTTAACTTCCCAGACATAGACTGGAGGACAAGTGCTAGTAATAATAGTAGGGCTCAGATTTTCCTGGATGTGTTAGCCGATGGATGCCTTCACCAAGTAGTTGCTGAACCAACAAGAGGCAATGCCATTTTAGATTTGGTTGTGGTGAGTAGTGAGGAGAAATGGTTGTAGGGGACAACCTTGGTTCGAGCAAACATGAACTAATTCAATTCAAACTAAATGGAAGGATAAAAAAAATAGATCTGTGAATAGGGTTTTTGATTTCAAAAGGGCTAACTTTAAAAAAATTAAGGAAATTAGTTAGGGAAGTGGATTGGACTAAAAAACTTGTGGATCTGAAGGTGGAGGAGGCCTGGAATTACTTCAAGTCAAAGTTGCAGAAACTATCAGAAGCCTGCATCCCCAGAAAGGGGAAAAAATTCATAGGCAGGAGTTGTAGACCAAGCTGAATGAGCAAGCATCTCAGAGAGGTGATTAAGAAAAAGCAGAAAGCCTACAAGGAGTTGAAGATGAGAGGGATTAGCAAGGAAAGCTACCTTATTCAGGTCACAACATGTAGGGATAAAATGAGAAGGGCCAAAAGCCATGTAGAGTTGGATCTTGCAAGGGGAATTAAAATCAATAGTAAAAGGTTCTTTCTCCATATAAATAAGAAAACAAAGAAAGAAGTGGGGCTGTTAAACACTGAGGCTGGAGTGGAGGTTAAGGATAATCTAGGCATGGCCTTAGTCTTTAATAAGGCTAATGAGGGGCTTAGGGATGGTGGTAGGATGACAAATGGGAATGGGGATATGGAGTAGCTATTACCACATACAAGGTAGAAGCCAAACTTGAACAGCTTAATGGGACTAAATCGGGAGGCCCAGATAATCTTTATCCAAGAATATTAAAGGAACTGGCACATGAAATTGGAAGCCCATTAGCAAAAATTTTTAATGAATCTGCAAACTCACCAGTTGTACCGTATGACTGGAGAATTGCTAACATAATTCCTATTTTTAAGAAAGGGAAAAAAAAGTGATCCAGGTAACTACGGGCTTCTTAGTTTGACATCTGTAGTATGCAAGGTCTTGGAAAAAATTTTGAAGGAGAAAATAGTTAAGGACATTGAGGTCAATGGTAACTGGGACAAAATACAACATGGGTTCACGAAACGTAGATCGTGTCAAACCAACCTGATCTCCTTCTTTGAGAAGGTAACCAATTTTTTAGACAAAGGAAACGCACTGGATCTAATTTACTTCGATTTCAATACAGCATTTGATACGGTTCTACATGGGGAATTATTAGCTAAATTGGAGAAGATGGGGATCAATATGAAAATTGAAAGGTGGATAAGGAACTAGTTAAAGGGGAGACTACAACGGATCACACTGAAAGGTGAACTCTCAGGCTGGAAGGAGGTTACTAGTGGAGTTCCTCAGGGATCGGTTTTGGGACCAATCTTATTTAATCTTTTTATTACTGATCTTGGGCACAAAAAGTGGAAATGTGCTTATAAAGTTTGCAGATGACACAAAGCTGGGAGGTATTGCCAATACAGAGAAGAACTGGGATATCATACAGGAAGATCTGGATGACCTTGTAAAATGGAGTAATAGTAATGGGATGAAATTTAATAGTGAAAAGTGCAAGGTCATGCATTTAGGGATTAATAACAAGAAGTTTTGTTATAAACTGGGGACGCATCACTTGGAAGTAACAGAGGAGGAAAGGACCTTGGAGTATTGGTTGATAACAGGATGACTATGAGCCGCTAATGTGGTCTTGGGATGCATCAGGTGAGGTATTTCCAGTAGAGATAAGGAGGTGTTAGTACCATTATAAGGCACTGGTGAGACCTCATCTGGAATATTGTGTGCAGTTCTGGTCTCCCATCTTTCTTAAACTGAAACAGGTACAGAGAAGGGCTACTAGGATGATCCGAGGAATGGAAAACCTGTCTTATGAAAGGAGACTCAAAGAGCTTGGCTTATTTAGCCTAACCAAAAGAAGGCTGAGAGGCGATATGATTGCTCTCTATAAATATATCAGAGGGATAAATACTGTGGAGGGAGAAGAATTATTTAAGCTCAGTACCACTGTGGACACAAGAACAAATGGATATAAACTGGCAATCAGGAAGTTTAGACTTGAAATTAGATGAAGGTTTCTAGCCATCAGAGGAGTGAAGTTCTGGAACAGCCTTCCAAGGGAAGCAGTGTGGGCAAAAGACATATCTGGCTTCAAGATTAAGCTTGATACATTTATGGAAGGGATGATATAATGGGATAGCCTAATTTTTGGCAATTAATTGATCTTCAACTATTAGCAGTAGATATGCCCAATGGCCTGAGATGGGATGGGATCTGAGTTACTACAGAGAATTCCTTCCTGGGGTCCGGCTGGTGAGTCTTGTCCACATGCTCAGGGTTTAGCTAATTGCCATATTTGGGGTCGGGAAGGAATTTTCCTCCAGGGCAGATTGGCAGAGGCCCTGGGTTTTTTTTGCCTTCCTCTGAAGCGTGGGGCACGGATCACTTGCTGAAGGATTCTCTGCACCTTGAAGTCTTTAAACCATGATTTGAGGACTTCAGTAGCTCAGACCTAGGTTAGGGGTTTGTTTCAGGAGTGGGTGGGTGAGATTCTGTGTCCTGTGCTGTGCAGGAAGTCAGACTAGATGATCATAATCGTCCCTTCTGACCTTAAAGTCTATGATTCTTCCCATTAGCCATAGAGTGATTGTTTTTTGAAGTACTACTGTAAAAATTGGTGTATTGTTTTTTTCTGTATTCATTTTCATCACTGATTTCCATACCAAATGCACTCTTTTTTGTAAGCTAAAACCAGGTTTTTCTAATTGTCAGAACTGCAAGCTCATCCTCTCTCTGAAAACCAAGCTCAGTTCTTTCTGTTTTGTACTTCATTGCCAACAATAAAGATTCTGGCATTAGAATTTAGCTGGCAGTTATTGATAATGTATGAAATACACACACACACACACACACAACTAGCTTTTCCACAGCGACACTGGCTCTGCATTGCTTATAATAGTGAAATGTTCTGTTAGTAAACTAAGTGGATATGACTAACAAGATGCACAGAAGTAGTTCTGTACAATAACAAGTTGAAATACTTTTGCACTAACTTTTCTGACTCTAACAGACAGTTCAATAAGTGGAACATGTACCACATAAAAGATTGTTCAGAAAATATTGGATGGAGATTTGAGTATTCCAGAGTCTCCCAGAACATATTTCTACAGTATAGTGAGACACATGCACAAGATACCAGGTTGCACATTATCATCCAGCAATTGCACTAGCCCAAAATAACTGCATCACAGCTCCCCAAAGTGAAATGAAGTTAATTAAAAAAAGTCCTCTGGCAGAATGCTTTCATTAGCTACTGTAACTCTCAAACTTTTAAAGAAGAATATTTTTTTGTGCTTGTGCAAAAGTCTCCATGTAAGCAGTAGCTTGGCCTGCAGGAAAAGGAGGAAGGGGGAAAAAATCCCTCCCATGCCCCTTGGGAGTTAATTATTTGATAAGGGCTGAGAGTGTCTTTAAATATATGTACCAGTCTCAGATGGGGGAGACGAGCCAGTTATGAACTTTAAATGGTACAGTAATCCCTAAGGGTGAAACTAATTTCTTTAAAGTGAAGGAATAGGAACCCACGAATGAAGTGGACACTTAGACACCAGTTGTATAGTACTGTAGGTAGTTTCTGGAACAACAGCTGTGAAAAATAGTATTTGAGAACTCCAGACCAGATGCAGTCAAATATTTTAAGAAACTTCTTAGCGAGTGTGGCAGGGTAGTTGTCCCTTTAAGGAGAGTTGACCATCACAGGAGGGCCAGAGACCCATCTCCCTTCAAGGCACAGCCAGTATTTGACGTTCAGGATTCAGATGAATAACACAGAGAGTATTTTAGATCATATGACGGATATTGGTAGTCTGGGGAGTAGCTTGATGCTGAATTGCACCCAACAAAGGCTAGTATATGCAATCAGAGTGTATAATCAAGGCTAAGCAAAGTAGTGGTACAAGTTGCCTAATTCTATAATTAGGCCCCTACCAAATTCAGGTCAATTCTGGTCAATTTCACGGTCACAGGATTTTAAAAATTGTAAATTTCATGATTTCAGCTATTTAAATCTGAAATTTCATGGTGTTGTAATTGTACGGGTCCTGACCGTAAAAGGAGTAGTGTGGGGATCGCAAGGTTATTGCAGAGGGGGTTGCGGTACGCTACCCTTATTTCTGTGCTGCTGCTAACGGTGGCAGAGTTGGGGGGCCAGAGAGCGGCAGCTGCTGGCTGGGAACCCAGCTCTGAAGGCAGAGCTGCTGCCAGCAGCAGTGCAGAGGTAAGGGTGACATGATATGATATTGCCACCCTTCTGCACTGCTGCCTTCAGAGCTGAGCCCTCAGTCAGCAGCTGCCACTTCCTGGCCACCCAGCTCTGAAGCCAGCAGTGCAGAAATAAGGGTGGCATGGTATGGTATTGCCTTTAGAGCTGGGAACCCAGCCAACAACCGCCACTCTCCAGCTGCCCAGCTCTGAAGTCAATACTGTGACTCCTTTAAATTAACCCCTGTGCAAATCCTTTTTGGGTAAGGACCCCCAACTTGAGAAACCCTGGTCTCCACTGTGAAATCATGGGGGGGTAGACCAGATTTCATGGTGACAGTCCGTGATGCATTTTTCATGGCTATGAATTTGGTAGGACCCTAACTATAATTTAATCTGAACAGACCTGATAGTCATTTCAGTCAAATCAGAAGTGATAATGTTATTGCAGAGTGTGTGTTGTATTGTCACAGTTTATTTGTGCTGTTTATTACAATGTATCTAATATATCTTTAACACTTAAAAACAGGGTGGCAAAAGCCTGGGATTCTTAAAGGGTCTCGGTACCTCTTTGTCTGGGTGTAGTGCTGTGCTTTTGTTTCCCCTTCTATGGCACTGGAGTAATCACATGCTATGCCACTGGGGTTTCAGACTAAAATGTCCCTTTCCGAGATCTGGTGGTTCATCATCCTCATGTTCCCATTACGCCTCTGGCATTTAGGGCAGCGACAAAGTTCCTCCACTCCTGTCTGTTTCTGGCAAGTCTTTCAATAGTTCCCCAGTTGCGCCCTAGGTTTTTTCAGCTCAGCTTCCACAGCTCTTCACCATATTGTTTTCGCTTACCTTCAGGTGTGCATCTTAATGCTACTCTGGTGATGGAATCAGTTTCCATCCAAAGCACATGGCCAATCCATCTCCAAGGCTTCCTGGTAATGATGGTGCTCATAGCTTCTTGGCTGCACTGTGTGAATAGGTTTTGGTTTGAGATTGTTCTGGGCCAACAGATATGGAGATTTTTTTCTGCAGCAGATTGTATGCAATAAAGACAGTTTGGACATGTCATACTTTGTCATTCCCCAGCATTCTGCACTATAAAGTAGTGCTGAAAGTATGCAGCTCTGGTAAATCTTGAGTTTGGTTTTGGTGTTCTATTTTGATGATTTCCAGACTGTGTATTTAAGCTCCTGAAGGTGTTTCTGGTTTTACTGATTCTGTTCCGGATGTCCTGGCTTGTTCCATCATCCAGCCTGATGGTGCTGCCCAAGTGTGTGAATGTTTCTACATTGGTGAGAAAATGATCCTCTTTCTGTACTGGTGATGGTGAGGCAATATTAAAGGTTGATTTTCAGTCCAATTTTCTGGCTGAATGTATTGAGCTGAGTTGTTTTTTTTCCTGTATGTGGTGTTGGATATGTGATAGGAGAGTGAGATGTGGTTAATATTAAATTAAATCTATCCACACTAAACAAAACATTCAGCCCAAAGTCCTTTCTGAACCTTCCCCAAATGCTTAAATTTCTTGTATTGGGCTTCTCCCTGGCTCTAGTCTTAGACCTCCCACCTGCCCATAGAGAACATCCTCACAGGTTTCTCTAAGACAATAGCTTTCCATATACTCCTGTAAAAAGTCAGATGATTCCAGGCCACCAGATTTCTCCCCCTCCAAAAAAAAATAAAAACAAAAAAACCCCCAAAACCACCACACACACACACAGTTGTGTGCTCGAACTGGGGACAGACATTTCCTCAAATTCTAGCCTTAAAAGGGCTATGGTTCTGTACGAGGCATGTTAGGCTGACCATATGCCGGAAGGAGCAGCACCCTGTCACATCATCCATGATACCAGTTGCTCCAGTGCAGCTGGACATATTCATAAGGAGAAGGGAAGCAAAGTTGGAAAATGTGGCTCAGTTAAGAAGTAGGGTGAAAACCCCATGATTACATTCAGGCTGTCATAAACTTGGCATGCTTGTCTAAGGCAGATGACAGCCCATACTATTCAGGTGGAGTAGAGCAGGGGAGAAAGTCAAGCCCATTGTTCATTTTATTTATTATAGTGCTAAAGAGGTATATAGCTGTAGCTAAATATAAATAACCATATATATATATATATATTAGGTTAGATTTGAGTTGTAGATTTAAGTGATATATAAGGAGGCTTACACCACAGGGTGTGGGACTAATAAGTATGTATCACTGATAACTACGTATTGCCTGTGTAAGTAAGATAGGGCTGTAACACAAGGTCTACAGGTCCTAGGTCTGTAAGATATATATATATATATAGTTTGGCAGTAGAAAGGCTTCAGGCCCAAAACAGGTTAGCATGAGTAGCTGACTGAGAGAGAACCCTATCCTAGTAAAATGTAAGATTATAGTAAAAGATGACTTAAAGTGCTGATGTTCTGGAAAATATGCAGCAACAGAGTGTAAAATATGTTGCAGTGTCTCCGTTTAATACTGAAAGATTATGGGCAACATCTTGATTGATTCTGCAAAGACTGCAAATTACCATAGTAAATCATTGATATGAACTCTACTGAATGTAAGTGGTGCCAAGGGGTTAGCCTATGAAAAAACAGGCACTCTGAAATCAGTGGGGTGTGGAAGTACAGATAATGAACAGGGGCTGAAACTGTTATGCATAAACATAAGTAGCATTATAGCATTCTATAAAGACTATATCCTGGCCTGCATAGGGGAAGGAGAGGCCGAGAATGACAACTACTGGTGAAGCTGATGATGATGAGAATAATGGTTGGCACCTCAAGGTCTCTAGTAGGAAATGTAAGTGATGCCAGCATTAGGACTAGACATGCTATGTTACCCCTTTCTTTCCTGTCGTATTGTATTGTGTTTGATATTTTTTATCTGCATAGTATGATTCTTAATGAAAGGATGGTTGAGACCTTCTAAGTACATCAGTTGTGGTTACTGTTCCTCATGTTACAGAGTCCACAAATCTAATGATATTCTTAATGGCGATTCTCACCTGCTAATGCTGATACTATAGTTATTTAGGAGGTCAAACTCTTAACTAAGGTCACTGATCTAATATAAAACCAATCCATCAATAATCAATATATTAATTCAGAAATTCATAAGGCTACATAGGTCTTTACAAGCAGATGGATAGACAAGGTTTCAGAGACTCAAACTTTTCAAACCTGCAGTGCCTAGCATGGTACTGGTGCTATGTACAAAAATGTAAATTTATATCAAGAATTGGCCACATTAAGGCAATATGGGGCCCTCAGCACAGCATGATTAGGGCCTCTTGTGAACCATTTCTATGGCCATCGCACTGCCTCCAAATCAGAGCCCTGCTTACCATTTGGCATAACAGTAGCAGGGGCTTCCCTTCTTTTCCAGAGAGGCAGGGCAGCACAATGGGGGTTCCATTTTTTTTCCCAAGGAGAGGCAGCTAAGATCCTCTTCCTCAAAGGAGTCTTGGAGGCCACAGCAGAAGCCCTCCCAAACCACTGGAGGGGTAGGGGTCATAACAGGAAGGCCCCAGTTCCCTCTCACTTTTGGGATATGTATCTGTTTGGATGGATGGGTGGTTGATCCTCATCCTGTCATGCACACAACCCTCTACTAGGGTGGCATTGGAAGGGCCCTCCAAAGAAGAGAGTCTTTTAGTTAACTATCTATGGCAGTGCATGGAGCAGTTCACTCCTCAGCATTGCTGTTTCATGCCCTCTGCTGACACTGGTTATGGTCAGGTCATGTTTTTGAAGGGTTTCTCACTTTTGCAGCCATGAAGTCTAGATAATTAAAATACTAAAAACTGAGATTCTGATGTAATCATATGACTCCAGCAGCTGGGACCCTCAGCATGGGTTGTTTGTGCTTATGACTTAATGTGGTCTTGTCTAAAACACTACCAGAAATGACAGATTATGGTTGGTGGGGAAAGGGAGTGAGAAAACATCCATGAAGGTATGTTCAGCTCTTGGCAGAAGGAAGATCTTCATATTGCTTTTTTTTTTTTTTACTTTAGAATTTTATTTGTATATTTATATTAAAATATATTTTACTTCTGCATTAGGTGGATCATCAAGGATGGGTTTCTTAGATGAAGTGTCTTTTTATGAGTGGTTTCAATGTGGTGGTGATTAGGGCCTTGGTTCTAATCAGAATTATTTTGATGAAAAACTTCTGTTGGGGTACAAGGCTGATGAGAGAATTCCAACTGATATTTAAAAAAAACAACCCACCAACAATAAACATAGAAAGATAAAAAGGGAGCAAGTATTCAACAGTTTTAATCAAACAAGGAGACTTGGGAAAAGGAGAGCAGTTAGCCAAAGACCTAAAAGGGTGAGGGCCAAAAACTTGAATTTGATGTGGAAGGTGAACAAAAACCAGTGCAAAGATTTTGATATGGGAGTGACATAGTCAGGATGGTAGGAGAAGATGACAATGATTTTGGACAGCATGGAGGACAGAATGAATGGTGAAAGGCTGGACTAGAAAGAGGAGAAGGTTGCAGGAATCCAGGCAGGAAGGGATCATGGTCAGATTACTGAGGAAAATGTACCACTGAAGGTGGGGTGAAAAATGCTACCTGAATTAAAACTGTATTGATTGAGTCCTCATGAAATAGATATGCTGTTCGCCTTGAAAATCTTTTGGTTTAAAGTTATTCTATTGTGTATTCGGTCTGATCAATGAATGACCAGCACCTTCTTAGTGTGAATGTGTACCTCAAGCTCATGTCTCACCAGCCACTAGGGTACAGGGCACAAACACAAATTCGTATAGGAAACATACACATCAGTATTTCATCTTACCAAAATTCAAATGCCACTGAATCATTTATGCTAACATTGAAGGTCAGGTACTATTTTAACAAATTAATGTGCTCAGAGCATTCACTCAATAATACATCCCTGTATGGCATGTTGTGATCTTTTTCCAATATGATTTCCTGAGGCTGTATTTGAAGTGCATTAATAGGTGTGTATATACACCACCACGACCTCCCGCGCAGAAAGCAACTTTGATATAATTGCTTCTTTAAATGACATTGATAATTACTTAACACAGCACTTTGTTAGACTGTGACACATAAGCAGCAATTTTTCCAATACCACAGAGCTTGTCTTTTACCTAATGTTTCCGTTTTTCTTAGTATTTTTATTAATAGACTTTATGGTCACTTTTTCAATTTGTCTACGACATGACCTAAAATGCTGGAGGTTTTTTTTAATTTATTTTTTATTTATTTCTGTAATACCTACCACATTCACCAAATATATTTCAGGTAAGAGAAATTGTAATCTTGTTTTTCCCAATAAACAACTAAACTTTGCTCCTCAGCTTGAAAGTCTAGTTTCTTTTCAATGTCTTCTTTAACTTTCTTTACAAGTTAAAACATTTTACATGATTGATGCATCAAGCAGATATTGCATAAAATGATAGAGTATTTTTCCAAAAGAACTATTGTGAAAATCTCCACTGTCCATTATTACTTTAAGGGATGATGCTTTACATTCTCTCCAATCTATTGGAAAGCCACATCCTCAGTCGGTGTAAATAAGCATAGCTCTGTTGACTTCAGTGGAGTTCTGCTGGTTTACATGCACTGAGGATCTGGCCCAGACTGTTTTGCATTCCACTGCATGGCCATAATGGGAATTACTGACAGTTTCTATTGCAAATGCTAAAATTGTGTTTATTATCCTTTTTACTCGAATGTGATTGAAAACTGTATGTTGAATCTTATCATTTTTTGTCATTTGTTCGGTTTATGGAAAACGGTGGGGAGGAAAACAATTTGAAACCAGTAACTTAAAAAATGACAAAAGCTTCTTTCTGATTAAAGGATTCAGAGTAGCAGCCATGTTAATCTGTATCCACAAAAAGAAAAGGAGTGGTAGATACGCTGGAGGGCAGGGATAGGATACAGAGGGACCTAGACAAATTGGAGGATTGGGCCAAAATAAATCTGAAGAGGTTCAATAAGGATAAGTGCAGGGTCCTGCACTTAGGACGGAAGAACCCAATGCACAGCTACAGACTAGGGACCGAATGGCTAGGCAGCAGGTCTGCAGAAAAGGACCTGGGGTGACAGTGGATGAGAAGCTGGATATGAGTCAGCAGTGTGCCCTTGTTGCCAAGAAGGCCAATGGCATTTTGGGATGTATAAGTAGGGGCATTGCCAGCAAATTGAGGGACGTGATCGTCCCCCTCTATTTGACACTGGTGAGGCCTCATCTGGAGTACTGTGTCCAGTTTTGGGCCCCACACTACAAGAAGGATGTGGATAAATTGAAGAGAGTCCAGCGAAGGGCAACAAAAATGATTAGGGGTCTGGAACACATGAGTTATGAGGAGAGGCTGAGGGAACTGGGATTGCTTAGTCTGCGGAAGAGAAGAATGAGGGGGGATTTGATAGCTGCTTTCAACTACCTGAGAGGTAGTTCCAGAGAGGATGGTTCTAGACTATTCTCAGTGGTGGAAGAGGACAGGACAAGGAGTAATAGTCTCAAGTTGCAGTGGGGGAGGTTTAGGTTGGATATTAGGAAAAACTTTTTCACTAGGAGGGTGGTGAAACACTGGAATGCGTTGCCTAGGGAGGTGGTGGAATCTCCTTCCTTAGAAGTTTTTAAGGTCAGGCTTGACAAAGCCCTGGCTGGGATGATTTAATTGGGGATGGGTCCTGCTTTTGAGCAGGGGGTTGGACTAGATGACCTCCTGAGGTCCCTTCCAACCCTGATATTCTATGATTCTATGATTCTACGACTTGTGGCACCTTAGAGACTAACAAATTTATTTGAGCATAAGCTTTCGCGAGCTACCCGAAGTGAGCTGTAGCTCATGAAAGCTTATGCTCAAATAAATTCATTAGTCTCTAAGGCTCCACAAGCCCTACTTTTCTTTTTTTCTGATTAAAGAATCCAGGATGATCATAGGGAACAGATTTCAAAAGGAACAACACTGAGCTTAAGCTCTGAGTCCCATTTTGAAAGGGGGTCTCAAGCTTGCCTGTAAAATTACCACTCCAATTTTATGTATATAGAATGCATGCAGAATCTTAGCACTTGTGCCAGATATTAAGGGCTCAGTTTGCAGCTGCAACAGTGACTGTAAGACCCACAAGTTAGAACAGCCACACAAGCTCTAAAACAAGAGATTGGCCCAAATTAAGCCTTGGTGTTAAGTAAGCTTCAATGCATTTGTGCTTGCTTCCTCCAAGGAATCATAGGTCACAAATGCCCAGCCATGACTAATGGTAAAATTAACTATTACTGTTCAAGAAAAAGATAAGGAAAGGACAGACAAACTTCCTCATTCTAGACACCAAACCATTAACAACATTTAAAAGGAAAAGGATTCTACCATACTAGAACACTGAGATAATAGCACACTAATCAGACCCACGCCCAGATCAGAGACTCTTTCTCTTTATTTGTTCTCAAAATTTTTGATGTATTTTGGAAATAAAAAGAATAAAACGTACAAAGATGAGAATCAGGAAAAGAATATGCTGAAACTGCAGAGCAAAGTATGTTCTGTGATAGACTCTATACTATGACTTTTTATTTTGGAATTTTCCCAAAAAAATAAAATGAATCATAAAGTAATAAGGTCCCAATTAGGCATAATAATTGGATCTGGCTCAAAATGATTAAAATATGACTGTATTTCTACTGCATTAATACTTAATAACATCAGGTGAGGGGGTTTTCAGCATCATACTAACCGAAGCCCAGACACTTCCTTCCACCCCATAATTATCCACATTTTGGCAAGAATAAAATGACTATTTCTGCACCAGGTGAAAAGACCCCTCCCTCCAAACAGTTATAAAATAGGGAGGAGAGGAAAACTCTCTCTCGCACACGCACACACGTCTCCTATTTATGAAGCCTCAATCAACATGATCTCAAACGATGTAAGAGCTATTGAGAATTGCTTCCTGCATCTGATGGTGCATGTGAAGGGGAATCTAGAAGTGAATTCCAGCCCTGATATTTTGAAGGTTGGGAAGACAGGGATTTTCCTCTCCAGTCCTTACTTCAAGTTATGCCTGCCCCTTTGGTTTCATTGTGGATGGGGTTTTATGCCTGAGATTTGTGATATTTATGAGCGGCCTTTCACAAGCTTCCAGAGCTACAGGGCCCAAAGAGGTCACTTACATTGCAAGTGTCACTGAACACTCCGGTCTCCCATCAGCCAGGACTGAAAAGGGAAAGGGATTGCTGCTTCTCAGCATCCATGGAAAGTTCCCACTTACCAGGCCACTAAGATGAGAATGAGAATGGAAAGAGAAAGAAGGAAGTGGAGCATCCCCACCAGCAATGAGAAAACAAATGAGGCCTGTTCTCTAGCAGCCAGGAGAAAAAGCTGGGAGGGGCAGAGGAGGGAATGATATTGTAAGGGCTTGTCCACAAGTGAGTTAGCATGCAGCAAGCCAGGTTATGAATGTACAACACCATGAATCTATTACCTCACATGTACACAAGTCCTAAGAGTAGCAGCTGACACTTGTTTGGAAAAAGACTCTACTGCCCCATAGATACTCAAGCTTTTATAAATTGGCTTTGCTCCAATGGACTCCATTGGCTCCAATGGATCTCTGCTGATTTATGCCAGCTGAAGATCTTGCTATACACTTTAAATACAGAAGAGAACCAAAAAAGGGCTTCTTGCAAGTGTCTTGGGCAATTCTATTAATGCATTCCATGACCATGTGAAAGACATTTGCCACTTTTAAAAGATAGGTCACTTTAAAAAAAAAAAAAAAGTCCAACAATAAAGGGAGCTTTTTTACCCCCAGCCTTCAGTTCTCCTTTCTGTCTTTGAAAAGGCACATTGTCCCCACACCACAGGTTTCACTCCTGTTTTCCATGGTTCAATCTTTGGGTGTAGAAACACCTTGTTCTGTCTCAAAATACCAGAAACCACTTTTAAACTGCATCAGCCTCCTGGAAAGGATTGAACTTCATTGCTTGCCATAGTTATCCCTACCTCAGGTGCACACATGCTTGCTTCTACTCCACTTAGTAGTGGAAGGCCAGACGTTTTGGCCTCTTACCTGGGATGAGCAATACATTGGTAATAAACCCCTTTCCCCCCCCCCCCTTTTTTTTTTTTTGCCTAAACCTAGAACTTTAAACCCGGATGGAGACTTTTTAGAGTCTTGGGGGGAGGGGGGGGGGGAATGCAACTCTTTGCATTATTTTTCCAGTTTGTGCTCCTCTTAGATCTGAGTGAGACCAAAGAGAGAGTGAGTTAAATATTATGTGAGTACCTATTCTTGAAGCCATTTATAACCTGATCAGAAGCAGGAAGTATGAGAAATCTCACAAGACTACTCACTTTGAGACTCCCAGCCTAACTCTGCACTACTAAGAGGTCTGATGAATATCTAATTTTTAGGGTGCTTAACTGTAACAACTTGGGTATCTCTCCTTGTATTTTTATATTAGGCTGTCATCATATGAATTCCCAGGATGGGCTGTAATATTCTCCCACTTGTGTAAAAGTGGATGAAAACATTTTTTCACAGGTTTTACCAGCTGTGCAAATGTTTTTCTCGCTGCACAGTTCTAGCATTTGGTACATTTATAGAAGTGATAGAAATTCAAAGAAGGAAAGCATTTGAAACCCACACCTGAACTGAGTCAAGGGTGTTAAACAAAAGCAGCAAGAGCTGTGGAAAAATTCTCTTAAGGTAACATTCTCCTTTGTGCAGAGGGCCAACATAAGACCAGTTTGCCACTTAAATACCACATAAACCCTCTTCTAAGTGGTGAATAGGTTGTGCTGGCCCTCAGCAGAGGGTTAATTTTTGATCCTAGTAAGCAAGCTCTTCTTTGTTTAAACCTCTGCAAGTTCACAACCTTACCTGCTCCTGCTCCCATTGAAGTTGATGGGAAAGCTCCTCCAACTTCAGTTGAGCAGAATCAAGTCACTTATAGCATGAGGCAATACATCTAGTTGCATTTGTGCATATGAGAAAGCAAGAGAATGACTGTCCTTTCATAGGTTCCTCATGTATTTTAGAGTGGTTTACCATGCCTGCCAATTTAAGACCAGGTTGGTTATAACAGCTTTTGTTCAGGAATGGGGCGCTTTCTTGCATGACTCCATTGGGTGCCAATCAAAACTGCAGTTCCTGCAGCAGGGTGAGTGTAGAGTATCCTCCCGCAGTGCACACCAGGACTGCTGGAACAATTTGTATAGTGTGGTGATGAGCCAGTGAAGCAAACTATAAACCCTGTCTGTGATGGGAAACAATTCAAGCCAGGGGGTGTGGCAGCTCCCCTAGTCCCAGCACCTATGGTGCACACTGCTGCAAAGGAACAACTATGAAGGGTGTGGTCTAAAGGCTGGTGTAACTTGCACATTCCCTCTGTACCTAGGGAAGGGGAAGGAATGTGCCTTATAGGCACAGTTTGATGCTCAATATTTAGTGAGTCTACTACATGAGATCTAGGTGCATTAATGCCATGTTAATTATTCCCTTTTTGAGATTTCACATGGATACTTATCCTGTTAAGTAATACCATTGGCAAAACTACTGCTAAAGAATATACTGTACCTAACTACAATGCACCTTTCGGGATAACTGAGTATAGACATAGAACTGTAATCATGCCTAAAACAATTCCATTTGGATTTTTTATTCTAAGTGCTACTGTGTTAAAATGAGGGAATGAATTACACTGGTCGTCTTTTTAATGTTTCCCCTCCACCCCCTGTGTAAATCTATGTAGCTAAAGCTTCATGTTTATATTCAGGAAACTCGCCTGGTGCCCAGGAAAAATAACATCCTTTGTTTAAAAGAGGAAGTGGGATTTTGCCTGTTTGGCTGCCTTTGAATAGAACAGATTGCCTGTCTTTTCGAAGATTGCACACAGGCTAATGGGCTTTACATCAAAATTGTTTACCTTTTCTTTTTCTTTTTTTTTAAACCAATCTTGCCAATATTTTATGGATTACATCATTTTGTAGGGGGTGTTGTTTATTTTGCACATATGTGGTTGTTTTTAGTTTTAAAGTTGTTGTTTGTATGTGACTTTAATAGTATTGATATTCTGCAATTAAAGGGTATGAGTTATGTATACTGACACCATTTGGCTAGATGTTTTCTTCTCCCCTACTGGGCAGTAGGCTCCAGATATTAGCAGTTTCAGCATTTAGCTCAAATACTGATGCTCCTGGGCATTGTTGCTCTGGCTTATAGAATCTTTTCTCACATAGCTGCTGATGTAGTTCATCCAATGTATATAAGCCTACATGGGCCATTTTTCCAGCATATGGTCCACAGCAACCTTTCTCTGCCCATCTGGTAGAGGTGTCCAAGACATTTCAGATGGCTTCCTTCCAAATTCCGCTCAGATGTAATGTCAAATTAGTCAGTCACCTCACTGATGAAATTCAGTTTCTTTTCCTTTCCTCTATTTTAACAAGAATAACATACAAACATAGGCGAAGATGAAAATAGGGATCATTGTAAAGATTCCGGTAGCAATTCTCTTACTTTGGGCCAGATTTACCAAGTGATTTAGGTGTCTGACTGCCCCAGCTACCTCCTTTCTCAATCACTATGGACACCACCATCATCCTACTCATCACTTAGCCGTGTAACCAGGATGTCATCTTCAACCTCAGCTTCTCTCTAGAGCCTCACATCCAGGCTATTCTTTGTAGGGGAAGTCTGCAGAGCCATTACAATGGGTCTTACTCCTGCTAGTAGCTTCTTGGGGCAGTAACCAGACTTGTCAATGAGACAGACTGGGCGCAGCCATACACCTAAAGACCCAGCCAGCTAGCCGTTTGAACCACCTCGTGCAGCTGCTGGAAGCCTTTTCCAGGCCTCCTGCTCAGAGCAGCAGCAACAACCACATCCATGCCACAACTGCCAACTTAACAGAACACAGCTTCAAGAGTAGAGAACATCATTCAGGGAACAGGTCATTCAAGGATAATTGAAGAACAGACTTCAAACATGGCATCAGTTGGGGAGAAGATAAGAGTAATTAGGCCCTAGGGATTATAACTCCAGTCCTGAACAGCCAGGATGAACTGGTGATAGCCTACTACACTTTGGCAATGGCTTTTATCAACAAGGAAGAGTGTACCATGTCTTCAACCTGGTTATGAGCTTCTAATTTTCTCCGTTCCTGGACATGTATTAAAAGTGCGAGAGAGAATGCTTTCTGTATGTTGTAGCACTACCCATAAAGATGAAATAAATATCATAGGAAGGAAAGGAAGGAAAAATCCAGGAGATCTGAGTCTATAGACTAAGATCTTTTAATGTAGTGTTGTCCCTGAGTTATCCTGTCAATGGACCTATCTGTCTCCAGGATCCAGAAAAGAAACTGAAGTCTTCCAGAGGAAGAAATTAATAAGCTGCAGCTACAGTTGTGCACTTTTTTCCCATGGCCAAAAAGCATGACTTACTGCTTCTGATCACAACATTCTCCAGCATGACAGCAAGAAGGCAGAATTGAGCACCCTTCTGTGGGAGGGACCTCACGTTGTCTAGGAAGGTCCTGAGTCTCAGATCCAATTCTGGTGGCAATGATCACTTGGTTATGCCACCTCTATAAGGAAGATCTGCTTCCAAGGACAAAATTCTGCACCCAAGTCCAGAAAATTAAATCTAACTAGTTACACAATATGGAAGAGGTATCAACTAAAATAGGATATACAGATGTGTATATAACACATCTCTTTAGCCTTGAGAAAGTGTTTTACAAACTGATCTATATGTATAGCATAGCATTAAGTTAGTGGTCTGGAGGGATCCAGTCAATGCAAAGGCAAAGCATGCAAAAATAATTTTATTTTTAAAGAAGTACTAATTCATTCTGAGCCATAGAAGTACTAGCTGACAGTTCATAGCCACATAAAAAGAGAGATGTAGAGCTGCTTCATGGTCATATTTTTCACACTTTCCCTAAGTTTTAAAAATTAAATGTTCATTCTCCCTTGATACTTTAAGTAAAAATTGCTGATACTACCTCCATATGTCCTCCACATTCAGATCCTTGAGTTCTTCAGTCTAGTCTGCTACCCTAGTTCCCTTTTCTAAAATCCACCATTTTGAAATCAAGAACCCTAATTGCAGATCTATTTTTTTTATCCTTCCATTTTGTTCAAACTTAATTAGCTCTTGATTACTTGAACCAAGATTGTCCTCTACCACCAGTTCTTCTATGAGGTCCTCACTACTTCCGAATACCAAATCTAAAATGGCATTACTACTTGTTTGTTCGGCAACTATTTGGTGAAGAAATCTGTCAGCTATCACATCCAAGAAAATCTGGGCCCAACTATTATAAGTAGCACTTGTCCTCCAAAATATATCTGGTGGCAATGATCTGGGAATGTTCTGGGTCAAGTTTCTGGGAAGCTAAAGTCTCCCATAATCACACTGTTCCCAGTAGTATTTATTTCACTGAAAACATTAAAGAAGTTTCTATCCATATCCAAATCAGATGCTGACTGCCAAGCACTATCCCAGGGGAACCTCTGGAAGCTTTCTTTCCCAAAGTGATTTTGACCCAAACAGACTCTGTTCTGTCCATTCCATCATTGCTAATTGCTTTACAGTCTACCTCATTTTTAATGTACAATGCTACTCCACACTTTTACCTTTATTTACTTTCCTGAGGGGCACATAGATTTTAAAAGAGTGCTCATTTATTCTTTGTTTTCCATCTCTGGTGATAACACTAATTTTGGACATTCCATTCTAATGGATCTGTGAAGAAGAACAGGAAAACTTATCTTGCCTGAAAATTTCCTTTCTTCTAGTATAAAAGTCCTCAGTTCCAACCCATCCAGCGTGAGGACTGTGATTCTGAGGGAGGCCTAAACTGTTGCACCCTCCTCCATTTTCTTTGTGGGCACAATATATATATTTCCTTGGAATGGATTTTCAAGTTGCTCTGAAACAGCATATGTTTGTGAATTTTCTTGTTTTCCCTGTTAACACATGAATTCAACTTTAAAGAACTTCACTCAACAAAGTGGCTTTGTAGAGCTACCTCAGACTGGCTAGTTGACTGGGTCTTCAGGGGCGTGACCACTCCCACCCTGCCATAATTGGCAAGTCTGCTTACTGCCCCTAAGAAGTTGCGTGCAGGAGTGTCATAAATATAAAGGGAAGGGTAAACCCCTTTAAAATCCCTCCTGGCCAGAGGAAAAATCCTCTCACCTGTAAAGGGTTAAGAAGCTAAAGGTAACCTCGCTGGCACCTGACCAAAATGACCAATGAGGAGACAAGATACTTTCAAAAGCTGGGAGGAGGGAGAGAAACAAATGGTCTGTGTCTGTTCTATGCTGCTTTTGCTGGGGATAGAACAGGAATGGAGTCTTAGAACTTTTAGTAAGTAATCTAGCTAGGTATGTGTTAGATTATGATTTCTTTAAATGGCTGAGAAAAGAACTGTGCTGAATAGAATGACTATTCCTGTCTGTGTGTCTTTTTTGTAACTTAAGGTCTTGCCTAGAGGGATTCTCTATGTTTTGAATCTAATTACCCTGTAAGGTATCTACCATCCTGATTTTACAGAGGTGATTCCTTGCTTTCTATTTACTTCTACTTCTTCTATTAAAAGTCTTCTTGTAGGAAAACTGAATGTTTTTTCATTGTTCTCAGATCCAAGGGTTTGGGTCTGTGGTCACCTATGCAAATTGGTGAGGATTTTTACCAAACCTTTCCCAGGAAGTGGGGTGCAAGGGTTGGGAGGATTTTTGGGGGAAAGACGTGTCCAAATTGGGTTTCCCAGTAAACCCAATTAGAGTTTGGTGGTGGCAGTGGAGATCCAGGGACAAAGGATAAAATTAATTTGTACCTTGGGGAAGTTTTAACCTAAGCTGGTGAAAGTAAGCTTGGGAGGTTTTCATGCAGGTCCCCACATCTGTACCCTAGAGTTCAGAGTGGGGGAGGAAACTTGACAAGGAGTAAGACCCACTGTAATGGATCTGTGGTCTTTCCTGCTAGAAAGAACAAAAATTGATAAGGTAAGATAAAGTTTTCTATGTTGCAGATTTTTTCTGAATAACGTCTTAAAGAAACAGTCTTGCCTGTCCAACCAAACTGTAAATCTCTCATCCAGGCTTTCATCTTGTGTCTCAGTTGCTACGACACCCTTTTCTCTGATCTTGACACTTTTAACCTTGCTCCACTCATATCTATTCAGAACGCAGCTGCAAAGATCATTCTCCTAGCCCATTACTTTGACCATGCCTCTTTCTTTTGAATCCCTCTGCTGCTCACCCTTCACTGTCACATCAGACATAAGCTGCTTGGCTTCACCTTCATGGCCTATCCCTACCCTACTATCTTCTCTTATTCACTGTCAAGACATCAGCTTTCACATCCAATCAGCCCATGATGCCAGCCTTCATCAAAACAAGCACCTTTGTGCTTTTCCTCTGCTGCCCCGCACAGTAGGGAGGAGCTTCCCATAAACATCCACAAAACTAATGCATTAGCCTCCTTCAAAACCCTCCTTAAAACTTTGCTTTTCCATGATTCCTATAAAAACATGACAATGGTTAGGCTGTTGGTATACTGAGATCATAGTGTACTATGCTGACCAATATTGTCTTGTTGTTTCCTTGTACTCCCCCATCTGTGTGTTGTTGCTTTTCTTATACTTATATTATGAGCCCCTTGGGGCAGGGACTGTGGTTTTTTATTTTGTGTTTTGTACAGCACCTTGCACAATGTGATCCTGACCCATGATTCGTGCTACAATAATACTACTACTACTACTACTAACATAAATTAAGGTAAACATCAGTAACTTCATTTACTGCAAGGTTTCAGAGTAGCAGCCATGTTAGTCTGTATTCGCAAAAAGAAAAGGAATACTTGTGGCACAGCCGATGAAGTGAGCTGTAGCTCACGAAAGCTTATGCTCAAATAAATTGGTTAGTCTCTAAGGTGCCACATTTACTGCAAGGCTGGTGCAAATGAGAGCAAACTTGACCCAGATAAAAATCACTAATTATTGCAGTCTCAGAAACTGGCATTCTGGAGCAAAGAAATGTTACTCATGTGGCCAGCTCTTTTAGCTGTGTTGTCAGCAGCACCTGAATTTACTTTTCAGTATGTGAGCTCATGGGCAGACTTGGAATGTTTGATAACATGTTCTAAAGCATTTTGGTGATTAACCTCCTTTATGCTGATGATAAAAAATAGCAACAATATTATAACTATAGCTGTTTGTATCATCTCAAATGTAATGAAATTCATCCCACTGCAGAAAGCCCAGGCAGGGAAATCCAGTTTAAGCATTTAAAAAGATGATTTCAGATTGGTGCATCGGCCTTGTGCTAGTTCTCTGAATTTCACCTTTATTTGCCGTTATTTTGACAATACATTTTCCTCTTTGTTTTGTGATGGGGAAATTAGTATTAAAAACCAGAAGATCTGTTGATGGGATGAGCCTCTCCATTTTTACTTCTAATATTTCCACATCCAGGATGTGTTTTTCAAGCTTAGCCTGGCAGTATAACGTTCTTATTTTGCTCCAAACACTGCTCCAGGAGAGTTCAATTGTAGCTGTTGTTGTTCTAATCTTTTAGGTAGATGAAAAAAATACACACTTACTTTTTTATCAGACGCTTCCTAAATTTCCAATTGCCAAATTCAGTTGGACTTTATGCCTAATCAAGATGAATTCTTTTTTATTGCATTGGAGAGTTTTGTATTTAAAGTGACCTAACTGAACTTTATTCTTGATCATGCTTCCTAGCCAATTTATTAGAATAACACTTCCCACTACAAGTGCTGCAAATTAGTGATAAAGTCACAATTAGTAGTAATTAGATAAATTCAGGGTTTGGATCCTCTACCCTTAATAGCATAAGAATAACTTTATTCAGTAAGTAGCCCCGCTGAAACCCGTGAGACTCCTTGAAGATTAAGGTACCAGATCAATGACACTAGCATTGAGACTAGAATAGCAAAAGCAATAGTGAAGCCGTGGACAACCTCGATGAGAACCTTAAGTATGTACTCGAGAGATTAGCCAGTATGGCTGCAGCGTCTCTGCTATTGTTGTTCAAGCTAGCTTGATCAAAGATAGCTCAGGTACATCTATTCGTGCTGCAATCCATCTCTGATTACAATGTAGATCTACACTAAGGGTGGCAAACTCAGGCCCTTTGTCTCATTTTCTGCCTGTGGAAGACTGACAAGCAGATTGTGAAGTTCTCACACTTATTCATTATCCAAAAATATGTGACTAGTGTCTTTCTGACTTTTACTTTGAGTATTGATTGTGTTTGAAATTCCAGATATGCTGCTTAATTGAGATTGGTCACATGAGTAATATGGTATTGTGTCCATTCTGTGATTAGCTGATGCACTTTCTATGCAAGTATATCATGTATGTATTTTATTTCTACTAATACTTGTGCAACTGTGCAACTTGTTCACTCTCAGACGTGTGCCAATCAATCATAAAAGCTCAAGAGTTTGTGGGGGAAAAAAACAAAAAAAGGAACCAAGTGAATTCATTTACAAATTCAAACAAATATTCATGCGGAAAATATTATATTTTCCCCTTATCTCTATGTAGACATGTGTTGACAATCTTTTATTTTCTTCCAGGCATGTGAGCCTTCTTGTTTCCTGCTAGTATGAACTGAGTTTACTCAGGTACACTGATCAATTATATCAAGATGAGCAAATCCCTTTTGTATCAATCTAACTAGGTGAGGTCACTTTATTGGTCTATTTGTGAATTAAATTATTTTCCAAGACTACTGGAGGCAGCATGTGCTAATATTCAAAAGTTACTTAAAGATAGTGTTTCTATCTTTACTTTATTCATCTCCAAGGAGCCTTGCTACAAATGGGTTTAAATTCTATATTTACTTGGTACCTCAGTACAGGGAGAGGAAGATTGCTGGTTTTACCTTGTCCAATGGAATGATAAGTAGCTAACTAAAGATTGTTGGAGCTACTCAGTCTTAGACCTCTGACTCTCTATTTTTTTAATATACTGGAAAATGTGACCATAATGATTTCAAAATAGGTATTTACAATAACAAATTGGATCAATTTGCTTTTTTTCATTTTAAAGAACACACAATATTTCTCTGTACAGTAGCTGCTTTAGGAATGGTGGATGTGTTTGTTATTAAACATGCCTTTCTGCTGAGCGGAATAGCAAGCAACTCCCAGGCCTCCTGGACCTGAATTTCTAGATAATATGAAACAAACAAAATCTAATCCTTGCAGCCATTTTGTTCCATTAACTTATTACAAAACCAATGATCCAAATGCAGCCAGAAGAATGGAAGGTTCTGGTTCAATTTCAGCAATGATGCATAGTCGTGTAAGTTGCACTTTGTGTTTAAAGGGAGAAAATGATGAATTTGTATCAATTCAGCCTTCAAGTGTAAATTATATGCAGAAGGGATTTGTGTGTTTGGGAGAGCTGGGAGGAAGTGGGTGGAATGTAACAGAAAATGAAACCAACAGGAAGGTGTAGAAGCTCCCTTCCTACACCTCCCCGCAACAAACATGTGCTTGCATACACATTCACTGTCTTGAACACACTTCTTATCTTATCCCCTCACCATGTTCTACATCCTCACAAAAGTAAATTCAGATTGGAGTTAGCTGGTGCAACTGTGAGGGAGAAAACTCAAAGATAGAAAATATTTAAAAGACCAGAAATTAAACATTAGCTTGCAGTGCCAGATGGCTCTGAGGTGGTCAATGCAATTTTCGTTGTAGTAGCTGAAATAACAGTTCCTCTCTAACTAGCTCTGGGGTGACTGCAGCTGGAATATTTTGCACTCGGTTCTAACACATTTCCAGAAAGATGCTGACAAATCAGAGAATATCCTGTGAAAGGCAACATAAATTATCAGGGTCTTCTTCAGGAGGAGAGCTTAAAAGAGTTAAGTGGGCATAGTTTGGTTTAAAAATAAAGGATGAACATAAACAAATATTTGAACTGTTTTAATACCAAGAAGAGAGGGATTATATAGTATGATACATAGAAGTATTACAAGAAGGGGATAAGTTTTAACCTTTTTAGAAGGAAAAATTCCTGATAAGGTGATGTGTTTCTGTCTGATGTTGCCTTTCATGGGTGGTCCCCTGTCACCTCCTAGCCAGTCTCAGCACCTCTGAGAGATACAGGAGTTTAACTAAAAAGAAAAGGAGTACTTATGGCACCTTAGAGACTAACCAATTTATTTGAGCATGAGCTTTCGTGAGCTACAGCTCACTTCATCAGATGCATACCGTGGAAACTGCAGCAGACTTTATATACACACAGAGAATATGAAACAATACCTCCTCCCACCCCACTGTCCTGCTGGTAATAGCTTATCTAAAGTGATCATCAAGTTGGGCCATTTCCAGCTCAAATCCAGGTTTTCTCACCCTCCACCCCCCCACACAAATTCACTCTCCTGCTGGTGATAGCCCATCCAAAGTGACAACTCTCTACACAATGTGCATGATAATCAAGTTGGGCCATTTCCTGCACAAATCCAGGTTCTCTCACCCCCCTCCCAAAAACCACACACACAAACTCACTATCCTGCTGGTAATAGCTCATCCAAAGTGACCACTCTCCCTACAATGTGCATGATAATCAAGGTGGGCCATTTCCAGCACAAATCCAGGTTTTCTCACCCCCCCCCCACCCCCATACACACACAAACTCGCTCTCCTGCTGGTAATAGCTCATCCAAACTGACCACTCTCCAAGTTTAAATCCAAGTTAAACCAGAACATCTGGGGGGCGGGGGGTAGGAAAAAACAAGGGGAAATAGGCTACCTTGCATAATGACTTAGCCACTCCCAGTCTCTATTTATGCCTAAATTAATAGTATCCAATTTGCAAATGAATTAACTAAATTAATTAATTAATTAACTAAAGCAGTCTTCCTAATAACAGAGGGCTGCCATTGACTGATTCCCAGGGGTGTGGCACCCTTTATTAAACATACATACAACACTATGACCACACACACACTAACAACTTGAATGGTTTTTTTCCTTTCTGTTTCTTCCCCTTTAAGTCTTTCTGGTTAGGTTCTTAACACTTCATGTGTCCCTTTGATCATCAGAAATAGTAATAATGCTCAGTGGCGATTTTTGTTAATTTAATATTCCTCATTTATCAATACATTACAATAGCTATAACAGTCTGCCATCCTATTATGGTCAGGCACAGCCCGTGTTTTAATCCGTTGACAATGAATATACCTCATTTATATTTAGACTCTTGACAACATGACAAGGAGTTGCAATTTCAAGGAATCTGCTCACTTTCACATTCAAACTTTTTTTTTACAATCTACAAAAAGAGACTTTTGTTGTTTTGTCAGAGCTCTGACATAAACAATAATCAACCTAGCATCAGAATAAAAAAGAAACCAAATTGGTTCTGCATTTAAAAGAGGCTAAGGTGTTTATTGAATTATGAAGAGAGAGCTCATTATTTTCAAGTTTACACAAACAAGTCTCAATTATCACCTACTGTATATCCAAGTTTTAATTCTCAATTGGCAACACACAGCTATCTCATTCAAGTGGTGCAAAAAGAAAAAGGAATAAAAAAGTCATCCAAATAGAAAAGAATTTCATAATTTTAAAGCCAGTCATTCTTTTTGAGAACTGTGTAGCTTTATTTTAGATATACTTGCTACACTTTAAAATTTGCATCCCATTTTGTTGACCATTCCTGAGTTATCTGACTCTTTAAAAACAGGTAAGTTGGAAAAGATGCTGATATGAAGGCATTTGATGACCTTGTTGGTCACATATTTCCATACCTTGAATCAGTCATTCATGGCATTTTGAAAGGACTATAGGGAAATACTGACTTAAGCAGATAAGTGGGGGGGGAAAGGAAGCAAAAAAATTGAGTAGTTTTGCAGTGCCAGATAAGTCCAGGTCAGAGGGGTTAACTTTTTAAATGATCTACCCAACTTGAAATACAGAAATAAAAATCACCTTTAGAATTAACAGTGAAAAGTGTGGCATGCTGTTTAAACTAGCTTCTCTATTACCTAGTTAAAACCAGCAGCACTTTCCCTGAACAAACTGTATCTGTATTTGCATACCTGAAGAGCACATGTTTAGATTTAAACATTAAAAACTAACAACTCCAGGCTCAACATAAGAAACTGAATCCTGACGCACAGTATGTAGAAAAATAGCTGCTTCTCGTTGGCAGAAATGTCCTATTTTACTGTTCAAACGGAACCTACAAGATGGCTTCAAGATAATGCATATCCTTCTGAGCAATGGGAGGAAATCAACAAAGGTTGGTTTTCTTTCGGAAGTCTTCAGGAGTTACTGGAGATGGAGAGGAGTATTATTACTGTCGGTACTCTGCTTAATCTGGACAGTGATTAGCCTGTCATTCTGCAAAACTGTCTTATCCCAACTTGATAAAGCAAAAGCTAGTGATCAAGAAACTTAAAGGCATGTACTCTCTGCTGCTAATCTCATAGGAAAATAAAATTCTGCGGATTTAGGGCTGGTTTACACTAATGCTGTAAACCGATCTAAATTACACTAGTTCAGTTACATAACTGAAGTTGATGTAATTTAGGTTGACTTACAGCAGAATCTACACTGTGCTATGTAGATAGAAGATGGTCTCCCGCCGACATAGCTTCTGCCTCTCGGGGCGGTGGAGTACAGATGTTGACAGGAGAGTGCTCTGCCATTAACTTAGCATGTCTTCACCAGACCCGCTAAATGGACACCGCTGCTTTGATCAGAACAATGCCAATTTAGCCAGTAGTGTAGACTTAGCTTTAGTTTGTGGGCATACACCCATTGGGGTTTTTCTCAATTTTCAAAATCTAAAATTGCATTTACTGGACCACAATGCCATAAAGAAGGCCACTATCAAACTATCTGTAGATAAGAGGATGGTTGAGTGTTTGGTGCTCAGACCTAGTACTTGGAAAGAAAAATATAAAATTGACAAATGACAGAAAGAGAAATGATGATCCTGGTTCAACTTAGAGTCAATGGGTAATCATCAGACCACGAGGAGGTAAGAAATTTAAAAGGCAGGTAGTCATTCCCCAGATTTTTGCAACAAATCAATGTCAGATTTACTTTTGTAATAAAGAAAATTGCAGGCATTAATTCAGTTGAAATTCTTGCTCTGAACTTTGTGATGCAATAGGCTTAATGCTTTGTTCATCTTATGTATCACTATTTTTTACATTTACATAAAGTACACTTTAAAAAACCTGCTTTATAAGGATAAGTTTAAACATGAGAATCCTCTACTTCATAAATTAGTGTCTTCATACCACTAATAAGCACTAAAAGTATATGTTAAAAAAAAAACATGTCAGAGAGTAAGACATTATAACATCATTCTGCAGGCATTCGCTTCAAGTTGCACTTGTGCATGTATTATAGAAGTGCACTGATTATACGCTGCTATGATAAGGATTGCTTAACCTTTTCTATACTAACACCCTGTTTTGTTTTTTTCCAGTCACTCAGAGCTTTTTGCAACTTTTACCCTTACGTAGATATTTTCCAGGCTTGGTCTCTTAAAATGTTAGTTTTTTGGAAAGTTAGAGCAAAAACTGTTCCATTTTTAAGTATGAAAACAGTAAATATATATAATATATATTGGTTACAAAATGCATTCATCATTTTTTTTGAGTAGTTCTATTGCTGCTCAAAAATGTAGGTTTTAAAATTGACATATGGGAAGGGAATTACCTTTGTTGAGGAGCAGCACACAGTTTTCTTCCAAAGAAAAATGTCTTTGATTTGACAGGGCTTTGAATATTCAGAAAGAGCACGGGATGCAATTTTCAAAAGTACTTAGCATTGGTTTTAACTCTTCTATTGAAATTACTGGTAAAACTCCCATTGACTACAATGGGAGGAATTTTAACCCATTACTGAGTGCTTTGAAGGGTCCCACCCCTCTTGTATATATGCAGCAGCTGTAATTATGATTTAAAATGCTCTAAAGCAGCAAATAATCACATTTGACAACAGAGTTTACTTACTTCAGAAAAAGTCAACATTTCAAAGAAAATAAAGCTCTGAACAAATTGAAACATCTTTGACATATCTTCATCTATAGTGGCAATGCCTACTGTCTTCCACAGCAATAAGAGAAAGATATGTTGAAGCAGGCTACTGTGGGTTATGTATCATAAAAAGAGAAAGCGCTTTTGTTTTACTGCAGGCTGATCTAATATCAGACTGCAAAGGTCTTTGCTGTGTCACAGCATATAATACGTTTAATCTGCCACCACTGTATCTGTTTCTTCAGTCCTCTCTGTTTCAGACAATCTTTTGTCTGTCTTCTTGTATACTGTAGATATCTTATTAATGTGAAATGGGGGAGGGAGGGAACAAAGGAAAATGGAGAACATTGTAGATGAGAGGCAAGGTAGAGGAGGTAATATCTTTTATTGGACCAACTTCTGTTGGTGAGAGAAACAAGCTTTCAAGCTTACAGGAAAAAGAACTCTATGTAACCCAAAAGCTTCTCTCTCTCACCAGTAGAAGTTGGTCCAATAAAAGATATTACCACACCCATTTTGTGTCTCTAATATCCTGGGACCTACACGGCTGCTACAACATGGCATGCAACATTGTAGATGGACAGACATCCTCTAATCAATTGCTATAAAAACTGGGGATATCTAGAATTTCATACTATATTGTCAGATTGGAAAAGACATTTTGCATTATATGTCATGAGAATTGAAAATCTCTGCTCAGTAAGGCAAAAGTAACATAACCCACAGTTGTCATTCGACTACCTGGAGTACATCAGAAGCATGCTTTGTCATTGCACATCAGAAACAGTTGTAAATAGCAGTACAGTGATTGAATGGATGTGTGTTGTTTTATTTATCCGTCCCAAATGTTGTAGTTACATGTTCTTTTAATGGCTTGATTCACCTTGATAAGCATATCAATTTGTTGCATATTTTTCAAAAGGGGCCCATCCACTTACCCTCATACCAGACTGAAATGCAATAAAAATTGCCTCCAGAGTCCAAAACTGCTAAATCAATTTTGAAAAGATATATCGTAGCTTGATTGACATTAGCTCTCACCTTAATCAGTTTGCAATACAGAAAAAGGATCAGCTCCACTCCTGCCTCCTGATCACTGACTAATAGGTTTGTAGCTGAAAAGTGGGAATGGATAATGGAATACTTCTATCTTCTTGCCAGCCTTTTAGTTATTAAACCGCTTGCATTACTACTCAGTGTGGATGCTGCTTACCACAGCAGCAGTTTGGGGTAGGGGTGTTGTAGAAGTAACCCAGGATCAGTCTTTCTGAGTTCTGCACAGGCAGTGAAGCACATCCACTGAGGGAAGAAAAGGCCTCGTGTCACTAAACACTCTCGTCCGGCCTCTCATCTCACATCTCGAGTACTGGAAAATCCTTCTCTCTGTCCTTGGAAAATGCAATCTTACTCCATTCATATCCTTCAGAATGCTTCTGCTAAAATCATTTTCCTAGCTCATTCCTTTGCATCCCTCCACTGGTTCCCTCTTCTCTACCAGAGCAAACATAAGCTCTTTGTATTCAGTTTTAAAGCCCTTCACGATCTATGACCTCCACCCGACCTATTATCTGCCATTGAACACTGAGCTGTCACCTCCTGCCTACCATAGGCCCGTGATGTCCCCATGTTAAATTTTCAAACAAGAACTTTTGTGCTTTCTCCTATGCTGCCCGACATGCTTGGGAGGTGCTCCTCGTAAACATCCATAAAGCTACCTCCTTATCCACCTTCAGATCCCTCCTCACAACTCTCTTGTGCTGTGACACCTACAGAAAACTTGATAGCAGGCTGCTGATGTGCTGAGACCACTGCCTAATATGCCATCCCAAATTGTCTTTTACTCTCCCGTTTGTCTCTCTCCATCAGTTGTCTTTTGTCTTATACTTAGATTGAAAACTCCCCCAGACAGGGACTGTTGTTTTGTTCTGTTTGTACAGCACCTATCACAATGACATCACTGTTCCCTGACTAGGGATTCTAGGTGCTATGGTAATACAAATAATAATAAGAACCACTTTTCTTGGGTTCCAAAGGGATTCTCTATAATTCGTGCTTGTGAAAAAAAAAAAAACCTATGCATCCCTCAAATCCCACAGAAGCCCTACTTTGAGGTCTGACGTGGATTTTTCTTGCTATCTGCACAGGGATGAGCCTAAGGTCCTGATTCCAAAATCCATTGAAGTCAATGGGAGCATTAGTATTTCATTCCACTTCAAAATATTTTGGCTCAGGCCCCAAATACCGGAATGACTTTGATGTGATGCTTCATGAATCAAAGTTTTAAAGTGGAAGAAAGCGTACACATGCAGAGGAGTTGCAGCTACCATAGTATTCATGAACCATCTGGAAATGGTAACAGCGAAAATCAAGTTATGTAGGTGCAAAAAGGATAGGCATAAAAGTAAATGTCTTTTAACTGAAATGATACAAAGGAATAGGTAATACTGTACTACATTTTAAAATGTCATGCTGTGGTCGAAATATTTGGATTGATTTCTGAGCTCACCGAAAATAAGGCATTGACTAGCACACTTGTTTCCTCCAAAAATAATGTATTAATTTTCTATAAATGTGGTTGAAAAATATCCAGCAGCATCAAAATATGTTATGCATTCTTCCCTTCGTGGACATGGTAAGTTATATGCATGTAATGCTTTCCTTGTGAACGTTTTGAATGTTTAGATCCTTCAGTTAAATAAGTCCACAGGAAGTGAAGAGCCTGCGGTATAAGGTTATAATGAATATGGACTCCCTTTGAGTTGCAAAATAATCACCATCACAGGCCTTTTAAGAGAAGATGTCCGAAGCTTCAAATCACAAGAGATTCATCCTTTTCTGTCAAGTAAGAACAATGCTATTTGAATCGGTTGAAGGAGGCTCTTTATACAGGAAGGGAAACATTGGAAAATGTTACTTACTGTTGTGCAAGCCCACTATGGAAAACAGACTTCTTCCAAGAATAATTCTTATCAGATAGCTCTCAAGTCCTTTCTTCCATCCCACAGACTGTTAAGAAGTAAGGAGAAAAGAGGATTGACTACAAGGTGATTTAGGTCTTCTGTTTGAACCATGCATTTTTCATTCAACCAAATAAGTAATGAAGTACCCTGCAACAGATTTTTCCATATCACATTTTGGTATATAGAGATGACAGTGATCCCATTGTTGCTTTCTTTGCATTGAGGCTGCCAAAAAGAGAAACCAAATAGTCTCTTCATTTCCGTTCTTAGCAGCAAAACTCTCCAAAACACACATGCTTCTTCTCAAACAGAAGTAAACGTCCCATCTTGATTATTAATATTGAAAACTCTGAGTGAGTTAAACCATTAATTATAGTCACAGGATTTCTTCTTCTAGTGGCTTCTATATGATTGATCATAAAATATAGAATGTGGGATTGCTCAAAAAGAACAAAATCCAATCATTGCAAGTGAAAACATGTAATTTTTGTGAACCATTGTTGGAAAGCACAAGCTGGATGGAGTTTCTTTTTATCTATCCATTTCTCTTTCCTATGGGCTGTTGCGTATCCCCTAATCCTTTAAGGTCTGAGATCCACACCCAATACTAGAGTTTAAAGTTCATCCTTTTTATGATACTTCAGAAGCTACTCAACACAATTTGTTTTAATTTATGTCTGGCATTATTTTGAGAGTATGTACCAAAGGGACTGCCAAGAGATAATCACAGGAATCAAGAGTATATGCGGTCTTATTTCAGTTGGGCTGCCAATATAGGAATCACCAGTGAGCGGAGTACTTAATTGGAACTTGGGGAACAAATATTATATTTTATAGGGAATTTGAGATCTTAGAATGGACAGGTTTTTTTCACAGTGCTTACTTCACACATTATATGTAAATGCCTTCAGTCTGAAAGATTTTCCTGGTGTGTTTGTTTTTTTGTTTAAACATATGTGCTTTTTGCAATGACAGAGAACAACCTGACTAGAATTTGTTCATTGTTTTAAAGAGATAATGTCAGGACTAGAACATAAAATTGTAGACTCACAGCAGCTGTGACCTACTTTGCAGATGGAGATATGTACAGCCCACAGTTCCTAGCATTTGGTTTGTCTGCTCCATTCATGGGAGGAGGCTGAGTAGAGAGCAGGAGTATTACATATTTCAATACCTGTTTGGTAGATTAGATAAGACCATAAGTTTGTATTAAGTTTGTGACAAACCACCAGTTGTTGGTCCATAAGGTGGTTGATGAACTGCACCCTTTATTTTGTTTCAGGGGGTATTGGAAGTAAATCAAACTCTCCACTTCACTTGGAGATATGGTTTAGACAAACTTAACCTCCAGGAAGAGAAATTCTTTCCTCATCCCTAATAATTCAACTCTTCTCAGAAATGCCATCATTGGAAGGTTGTTGGAGGTGACAAAATCAGTTCCTGAGAACCAGATTCTGCCTGGTCCTTACATGGAAGCATACTGTAGGGAGAATTAAGGCTCCTCTCTCCAACCCCACGGGCACAACCATACAACTGCCAGACAGAATTAAGAACTTGTGTTTTCTGCTCGCCCTTTACTTTCCTTGGGGAAAGGAGGGGGTCATGTTAGCTCAAGGGGGTGGGGGGAAAAGTGGAGGGGCTACTCACCAGTTCCTGATTCCCAGTCCTGTGCTCTGGTCAATGAAACTGTCCCTATTCCTCCTTATTACTATGTGATTGCATGAATAATATGTTAAATTTTGAAATCACTTTAATTATTTGTTTTCATTTGTCTATATATATTTAATTTATTTGTACTCAAGTTTTACATGGTTAAAAAGCCAAACCAGGGGGAACTTGCTAGGTTAGGGGATTTTAATGGGATATTGAGTTTTTAACCACTTAATGACCAGTGTGAATGTTTTCTAGTTTGTAACGGAAGGAATTGTCCTTCTCTGGTTGTTTGGTGACATATATGAAATAAGTCAGTGGCCCTGAGTGGGTGTTCCCATCCCATAAAAGCACACTCACAAATGGCACGTGTTGGAAGTTTCAGGCAAGGGATCGAGGCTGAATGGGTTGGAGAAATGGTCCTGACAGAACAGGGTTGAGGAAAATTGACAGGACAGCATTGGAAAATACATAGTGCTGCTGACTGTCCTGTGTTTAATCTTTGAATATAGTGTGTCAATCTTGCATCTGCTACAGCACTAACTGCCAAAGCCAGCTCCATTCCAGTGTCAAAGAGGGTCTAACAGAAGTGTAAGCAGTGTTGTTCTGATGCCCAAGATGGGGAGAGGTTGACTGTTGGGGGATGGAGCTGCACAGGGGTGCATATTCCCTATGTAATGCAGCACCTGGTTGCTTCATATATCTACCTGACAGGACCTGGATGAGCTAGGAGCTGAAGGCTCTGCTGCTACATAGTTCCACCCATCTTTTTTCTTTCCCCTCTCACAAAGGCTCGCAGAGTCTATTGGTTGGAGCAGTTTACACAGAGGTGCTGGGTGAAAGGGTCCCCTACCTTCTCTTCATCTGTACCTTTCCTGACTACTCAGCATGGGCAGTGGGCTCGGTTTTGGGGTCTTCAAAATGTACATTGAAAAATACATATACACAACCACTGAAAGTATTGTACAATATACTGTAGTTCCATCCTGGCCCTCTCAGAGGTCCAGAGTGGCCCAGGCCACTTCCTGCTTTTGATGCCCCCTAGCCAAAATAAAAAGACGACACATTATCTAATCTTGTGCCATCAGAACCGATATATTTTTATTAATATTTATGAACATTTTAAACTGTTTAATATGACAAAATCTATACCAGTGAACAAAAACAAAGTCTTTTACCAAATTTCATCTCTTATTTGCTTAAATTTGCAGCTCTAAGCTGAGAGAGTATATCACACTTTGGTCTGATAGGGATGTGCATAAAAACATGTTGTGAAACTTATCAAATGCCAAAAAAATTAACAAATGTCTAAATTTGAGGCCCCTTTTGAGCTTGAGGCCCAGGCCAAATGTCCCTTTTGCTCCCCTCCCTCTCCCCCCACCAATTGGCCCTGGTTCCATCACAAGTTAGTGGCCTCAATGCACAGTTCACTGGGTGAAATTCTGTGGCCTGTGTTATGCAGGGCAAACTAGAGAACTATAATGGATCCTTCTGACCGTAAAAATTGATCAACTGATCAATAAAAATAGTCAGGCTACTAGTGATGTACAATACACACCTGATCGCTTTCACATTGTACTATTTGGGGATCTTAATAACCAGATGGTTCACAGATTATAAGGCCATAAGTCATTACTGTGATCATCCAATCAGACCTCCTGTACAACACAGGCAACAGACTTTCTCCAGTATAATTCCTGCTTGAACTAGAATATATCCTTTTAAAAAATCCAGTCTTAATTTAAAAATTACCAGTAATGGAGGATCTATTACAACCCTTAGTAATTTGTTCCAATGGTTAAGTACTGTCACTGTTAAAAATACACACCTTATTTCTAGTCTGAATTTGTCTAGCTGCAACTTCCCGCCATTGGATCTTGGAATATCTTTGTCTGCTAGATTGAAGAGCCCATTGTCAAATATTTGTTCCCTTTGTAAATAATTATAGAGTGTGATCAAGCCTCCCTTTAACCTTCTCTTTATTAAGATAGACTCAAGGAGCTCAATCTATTTATCATTATAAGACATGTTTTCCAATTCTTTAATCATTATCATTTGGTATTTGGAATCCTAAGCATTTGTCAGCTTTGTCCACCTCTTCCGAGGGGCCAGGGACTCTTTTTTCCCTCCTTTGCTGTACAGTGCTATGATGGGAGTTCTTGAGTGCTATTTTAATGTTAACAGTAAATTAATAATTAATAAAGATTATTCATATGCAAATGTTAATGTCCTCAAGACACCCGGCCTCAAATTCCTGCAGGATACAATGCTCAAGTTCCATCATCTCAACTCAAGCTATATTCTGGAGTGGGATGATCATCAGTGTTGTTTTCTGCCTGCTGCTCTCAGTTTAATCTTTATCTCCATCATACATCTGCAGTGAGATAGTACATCACCTTTGGCTAGCTTGCCCATAATTGGCCTACCCACTTTGAGTCAAGCAGAAAGTTCTTCCTATTAAAACAAAGTGACATTAAGAAGGAAGGATTGTCTAGTAGTTAGAGGACTGGTCTAGGCCTCTGGAGACTTGGGTTCAGTTCCTTGCTAAGCCATAGATTTCCTGTGTGACTGTGAGCAAGTCACTTAATCTACTCTGTGTCTCAATTCTCCCCTATAAAATAGGGATAATATTTGTAGCATCTTACTGATGAGCAGACCAGTTTCAAAATAAACTCTTTAGAATGAACAGGAACTATGTGCAGAAATGAGGTGACAAACCTTTTTTACTCTGTGTAGTTGCCACCTGTGTCTTCCCTGTCCTGGGCTTCCTTGTATCTGCCCACAACAGGAAGTCTGTGTCAGGAAACCAAAGACGGCATCTAGAATGTACAGAAAGTTGGCATCTTTACACTTCATGGAGGACTTATTCTATAACACATCTTCCCCTTTTTAGATTCCTTTTTAAATGTGACTGAACTAAAACACTATTAAATTAAACTATCAAACCATTACAAATACACCGACAACTTTTCAGTTTGCTTAAACACAACACTGACATGTCTCAGTACATCTCTTAGGGTATTTCAGCAATCTTCCCAATCTGCTGAATCCTCTTGAGTCAAATCCTTCTCTAAGATTCAGTCTCATGATCAATAAAAGGGTCAGTTTGTGAAAGGTTTTCAACTTGTATGTCTACTCTCACTTGGCTTGTCTCAGACAAGTTGTCAGGTATCTTGAGCAGATGCTTACAATTCCTTCATAAGATTTTGCTTTCATCTGTGATCACTGAGTATGAGCAAGGTGACTCCTTTTTAATAACTGTAGCTTTGATGGGCCATCTTCACAAATTCCCTCCAAGTCTTTGGGATTTAACTGTGGAAGAGGTTTTGGAAGTGATTTTGTCTGATTGTACTTTCACAGTCTTTTCCTCACTATCACAGACTCCTTAGCCATTCCTTTGGTTTTGTCCCATATCTGTTAGGAGAGCCAGTTGTAGGGGAGTTGAGCAGGTGACTTTCCCCATTGCAGCAGTATAGATTCATGGTTGACTAGTGATAAATATGGTTCTTTTCTTTCATCCATTGCTATATGTATTGCATGTTCAGCTTCACATTGGGTTGAAGATCGATGGGAATAGAGGTCTCATGATGAAAGTTATACATGTTTAGCAAAGTCGAGGAATTCCCTGTTCTTGAACTGTGATCACTGTTAGTTGGTGGTGGTGTTTGAATTCCATGACATGCAAACACACATTTTTTGTGCGAGACAACTCTTGCTGCTAGGGTATCTTCAAATGTAAATACTTCTGGAAAATTGGTGAAATAGTCCATTATAATCAGGTGATCTTGTCTTCCAAAGTTAACATATGAATTCCAGCTTTGTCCCACAGAATTACAAGTTGTTTGTATGGTATCATAGGTTATTTCTGCTGGGAATCTGTTCTTCTGATAGGTTCCACATCTGCTCATCATTTCTTTGATATCACTATTCAAGTGTGGCCAGAATATAACTTCTGTAGCTCTCCTTTTTGATTTGGTCATTCCCAGGTGCCCTGTGTGCATTCATCACAATATTTTTCTTCTCGCCACTGTAGGAACCACTATCTGTGTTGCCTTTTAAGACCATGCCCAAGACCGCTGGAAGCTTATTTTTTATGGTAAAAATGGGCAAATGGGAACTGTTTATTTTTCCCCCCTCCTTTACTTGTATCACTGCTTACATCTTTAGCTGTTTCTGTCTCCAGTTCATCCCATATGCCTGGAGATACAGTAAATGACACTCTTATCATGTTCATATGTATGTTTACTGTTTGTTCCAGATCATCAAGTTGTGTATTGTCAGATGGACCATATGCTCTTGAGAGTGTATCTGCCATTAACAAGTGGCATACAGGTTGGAACTCCGGGATCACAACATACTTTTGTACATTCAAAAGTAGTCTCTGTATCCTTAGTAATGCTTCTCCAAGTCCCTTTTTTGTGTTGCAATCACTGGTTTGGGATCAGTTTCTGTTTTGAAGCTACAACCCACAGAGAAAGTCAAGAAATCTTGTACATTCATGTGCCAGACTTAGTCTGTTTTTCAGTTTGTACATACATCTTCTCTGCAGCTGTCACAGCCCGAGATGCATGAAAGACTGGCAACTAATCAGTTCTATGACACTGTAAAAGTACTGCTTCCAGGCCACTTTTGAGGAGAGTTTGATGTCATTCAATGGGTCAAAATAATTGCAGCACTGAAGTTGATGTCAGAATGTGTTTTAAATCAATGAACTTTCTCATATGCTTGGCATCCATGACCATTCACTGACCTTGTAGAGGAGATATTTTAAGTGAGTCATGCAAGATGTATAGTTAGGTGTGAATTTCTGACATAATTCAATGTATCTAGCAGCCTTTAAATTCCCCTTTAATCTTCTGATCTTGGCATGTTCAGATTCATCAGGTGAGGTTCCCTTGGAGATCAGTCTCTCTCCCAAGTATGTTATTTCCCTTGTTTGAAATTGACATTTGACTTTTTTTCACTTTAAGGTTATTAGATCTCACAATTTCCAGTGCTCTCCTCAGGCATTTCTGACGTTCACTTGTACTCCCTACCCCCAAATTATTGTGTCATCAATGCACATGTTCACGCCTGCTAGACATCTAACATCTGGCTCGTTGTATGGTAAAATATTTTAGGATACAAACATATTTCAAAAAGCAGTCTTAGGAGTCAATATCTATCAAATAGTGTATTGAAAGTTCAGATCTTGGAACTGTAGGGGATCTGCCAGAATACAACCAACACATCTAATTTGCTGAAGAATCTCTCTCATGCAATCTCAGACAACAGTTCACTTCTTGTATGCAAGTGAGCAGGTTCTCTTTGTTTTTGTTCTCCTTAGGGTCCATACTCCTGTCATCACTCTCCATTTTTTTCTCTACAATTACTAAAGAGTGAACCCAGTTTACTGGTGGTTCTAGTTCTGAATTATACCATTTGCTTTCATGTTTTGCAGTTATTTACCCTCCTTCTTAAGGCTTGTGGAACTTTTCATATAGCATGTACCACAGGTTCTGATCTTCTCTTAATCACATCATGTCTGTTACTGGCAGGCATCCGATTCCTGTGAATATATTTTCATATGAAAATAATAGTTTCATAATTGGTTATATGTTGTCTTTCTGTTTCTGTATGGTATACATCCTCTTAAGGAGACCAAGCACTTAATATGTCTAGACCAAAGACTGTTTCATGCCTCTGTGTACCAACACAAACTCTTGTTTTATGTTTTCCTTTTGTGTTTAAGTTTGTATGTACTCTTCCAACACTGGAATTGTTCATCCATTATAATCTTTCATAGACACTTTTGACTCTTCCACTTTTATGTGCTCTTAACATTTTTCTGTTTCAGTTTCTGTTATTATATTTACTTGTGCCTCAGTGTCTATCCTGTATGTGCCATAAATGCCATTTGTGCATATTTTAATTAGTGAATCTTTGAAACGTTCAGCCTCTTCCATTATTGTGCTTAAGAATAGCTGTTCCTTTTCACCTGATTATTCCCTTTCTGCGCTTAATACGTACATTTTACTGCTTTCTCTGCACATTTTAGCATAATGGTTGAGTTTATTACAGTTTCTTCATATGTGCCTGAAAGCTGGGCATTTCCTATACTCATGCTCATCTCTGGCATTGGTTTCTGCTTTACATGTTTCTGTACTTGGCCATTTAATTTCTGTGAACTTTCCCCTTGCTAGTATAGCTATAGTACTCTGCACTCTGTGCCTTTCTCTAGGTTTTTGTGTTTTTGTTTGTTCTGCTGGTAGGGAAGTTACGTGCAGTTGCACAGAATCTGTAGCAGCCATTGCAATCTTACATCTCACTGGGTCTGCCAGCCTTCTGTGCCTTCCACTCCTGGGACCACTGACTAAAAAGACCATTGTCAGAATAAACCCTTTATTATGAAAATGAACTATGTACAGCCATGAGGTAACAAACTTCCTGCTACTCTGTAGCTACACCTTGTGACTGCCTTTTTCCAGGCTTTCTTTTTTCTGCCAGGGCAAGAACTGTGTCCCAGGAAACCAAAGACTGCATTTAGAAAATATAGAAGACTTGCATCTCTACGTTTCCTAGAGGACTTACTCCATAGCACAATACTTCCCGCCCTCATATTGTTGGGGATAACAATATGATATCCTCATGTTGTGGGAATAACATCCATTAATGATTTTGAGGTGTTCAGATACTACAGTGATAAGGAGCATGTAAACATCTTCATATGTACATAAGCCCATTACAGTCTTTTTATGGCAACAATTTATCAGTTAAAAGTTGCCAGGATCTTCACGCTCCCAAACAGTTTTGCATATCACAAAACTTCTGCTATTCGTAAATGCACTCATTCATAGCATAAATGTATACATAATTTGCATTAAAAAAGGCTGACACAATTCATTAGAAAAGACAAAAAAAACACATCTTAATTAAAATGGGGCCCAGAATAATAGCAGCCAAACTTTTGCTGGGTTCCCTGGAGTGAGCCACATCAGAAAATAGCCTGTCAAAAATAAGAAGATAGAGTTGAGATGACAAAAGTGTATGGTAAATTTAACCAAAAATAATTGTTTTCTGTATGGATAGAGTTGCTTGATAATGTCTCACAGAATTTGAACATAAATCTAAGATAAATTTCACTATGTTGGCTCCAAATGGCAGCACCAAAATGCTTTTTTGCAGCATAATCTCATAGCATTAAGACAATCTAACACTAAACCTACTCGTCCTGGAAGATGTGAAAATAATTATACGTTCTGCCTGAGCTATGAAGCAGGGAAACATTCTGTCGTGGGCTTCTATAAAGCACGTCCATTTCCAGTTCTCATGTTTTCTATTTTCAGTGCACAACCTACATGAGAAAGCATTGATTTGAAAACAAAAGTGTTCTCCATCAGCAAGAATCCTGAAAATTAGGCAGATGCCATACTTCCCTGTGGACATGCTTAATAATAATAAAGGAGCAGGGGGCAGGAACATCCTTCGTTTTCTCAGAAGTAACTATGAGGAACTGAAAAAGAAACATCTTAATGAATCTGTACCTTGCTAATTGAACCTTTGCGTAGATGTTGTATCATGATTAGAGCTGTGTGAAATATTTCACACTTAATGTGAAACTTGTCTCTCTTCCATCTCAGACAGAGAGAATTCTTTTCCAACAGAGAAATTTTCATCCATTCTGCCCAAGGGACTTTTCTTCATACAGGAACTGTTTTTTTAATTTTCCATTACAGAACATGCATCCAATTAGTGGTAGGTTGGTAGATCTGAAGGTCAAATTAATCTTTCTAGCTGTAGTGTCAGATCATTTCCTTCCTATCCATTCATTGGAGTGGAAGTGTTTCTCCATGCTCAGATATCAGCTGGCCAACTTGCAGACAGGCTCCACTCAGCTCCTTTGCACAGTCTCTTCCTATTCCTGATACCCCATGGAGAGCCCTACTTCAGATCAGGATCCAGTAGGGGGAGTGAATGGACTGGGGTGTAGAATATATCTTGAGTTGGGAGGTGTTGGGGCCTGACGGGGCCTAGGAGACATGTATCTTCACAGCCCCAAACCAAAGGTTATACAGGCCCAAATGAGTTTGTTCACTTCTTGAGAGATGTGTTTCTTTTTTTACCCCTTCTGATTTAAATGAACTCAGAAGAGAACAAGAAGGCTACTTGGCTATCTTGTTGTTCAGCACATTGTACACTGAGAATTCCCCTCTCAGAAATATTGCTGTTGAATGTAGTGCTTGTGGAAGCTGCCAGACTGTGACATCCTTGAAGACTGAAGTCCTCTCTTCATACACAGAAGCTAGAGGCACCACTTGTGGGGATGGGGAGATAGTTCAGTATCCATGCTGTGCATTTGTCTGCATATTAACCTACCAATGACTGCCAGCTTCACAAGTTTTGTGACATGCACTGGGAACAGGAATAGCTTCTCTTCTTTTTGAAAAGTGGCATATTTTATTTTGATCTGGATAGTCACCAAGGATGGACAGAACAGACCTTAGTTTATCAACTAAGGAGGACAGGTATACATATGTGCACTGCAATATTGACCAGTCCATACCAGAATGGCATAATCCCCCTCTTCTCATTTTCAAATCTTAGTGATGTCACTGGGTTTAGTAGATATGGCTGTTGTTGTTGCTCTTACTTTGTTCAATTCTCTTCTCTACAGACTAGTAGCATGAAAAATGTGATTTTCTTTCTCCCCAAACTTTTTTTTTTCAAATTCGGGTCATTATTTTTTCCCTCCAGGAACTTGGTGGTGGGATAATTTCTTGTTCTCAGTGTTAATAATTTTTGCCGTACAAGTAGATAGTAAAACTTCTTTTATCTACAAGGATACAGAATTATCCTTGTAGATCCTTGAATTAAAAAGATGAAATACATTGATTAAACTAGTGAGGAGGAGAATATGTGCATGTGCGTGCCACAGAGAGGGGGGGAAAAAGTAGTGGGAAAGTCAATGCCAGTTTCAAACTTTGAAAGGGTCATTATAATACCAAGGAAATGAAAGGATTGTAGATTATGTGAAAGACTTCTGACACCATGTTATTTACAAGAACTAAACAATTTTAATGTACATAGAGCTAATGAAACCTAAATTTCAACTACTTAATAATTATTAATGAAAAATTAAAAGACAACATGGTGGGAAGAAAATAAAAATAAGAAAATTAAAACACTGCTTTCAGGCCAAAGTTTCAGATAAGCATCAAAATTTGTGACCTGTTTAATCATACCAATGGAAGTTAGCTTTTGACAGGCACCTGGCTATCATTTTCTTTGGAAAATGCTGATTTTGTTTGGAAATATTGAAGGAACAAGTTCAGAAATCAGTTTGAAAAGTGGCCCTTAATATTTTCCATCTAATATAAACAATATAGGTTGGAAATATAGATTGATCTACATTAGCTCATTCATCTGTGGATTCCATTTCCACTGTCAATGGAGTTACACTTTCTAATGTGGTAACTAATTCCACTATATATTACAATGTAGTTACAGTATATAGTGTTGTTGTAGCAATGTTGGTCCCAGGATCCTAGTGAGACAAAGCGGGTGAGGTAATATCTTTTATTGGACTAACTTCTGTTGGTGAGAGAGATAAGCTTTTGAGTTTACACAGAGCTAATCTTCAGGTCTTGGAAGTTTATTTAGCTGTGACATTGAATACATTTCTCACACCTGAAGAAAAGCTCTGTGCAAGCTCAAAAACTTCTCTCTCTTACCAACAGACATTGGTCCAGTAAAAGATATGTCCTCATCCACCTTGTGTTTCTAATGTAATTACAGTACAGTTACACTGTGGTTATACTTTTTGGTGCATTCTAAAAATACATGTATTATGAATATCACCAAGGGAATAGTAATAAGGAATTCAACCATGTATCCAATCTTCAGATTCTATTAATTAATGTTAATCAGTTATTAAAAATAAAACAAATTGTAATTGCAATGTAGCTATGTTGTCATTAGTCACTGTCTTATGCAGTGTAACCATCAATTACAGTTATGATATTTAAAGGAACATAGAATATATCCCTAAAGTGGTGACTTCATCCTAACCTAGTCCATCATGAGGGTGTCTGAGGGTCCCCAAATAGTGAGTAGTAATTTTTACATACAGTACTATACTGAAATTGTAATATCTAAGCACAACATCTAACCTTATGTTGGATTAAAAAGAGAGTTTTAGGGGTTGCAAAAACTGACCAGGAGAGTTGTTACAGAAGCTATTCCTCATAGCTATTCTGGTCAATTTCCCCATTTTAATTTTTAATTCTTGCTCATCCGGGTTCAAATCCATCCTTTAATATGTTAAATTTCAAGGTTATTTTTGTGGATTAATTAGTTGTTGTCTTGGAAGTACTCCATGAGTAAGCAATGGTGTATCTTGTATCAAAATGCAACTGGTAATTTTCCCTACCAAACAGTGATAGTACAGAATACTGGAACAGAGATTAATATGGTATGACATGTTTGAGAACACAGGGAAATTCTGGTCTCTTGCTATTACTTATTTGAAGTAATCTAGATTGTGATTCAGCCTTCAAGACTTAAATCATAGCCAAAGGACTTGAGAAGGCTGGAGTAATTGCAACATATCTAAAATTAAATAACCTTTAAATACATTAATGTTCTGCCATGATAAAATAAAGGACAGAAAAGTAATCCGAAGAGCACTCACCACTGTTAGGTGTTTCACCCAATGAAATGAAAGCTTCACCAGGCCTCTCTTATACATTACTTCAGAGTAATGTTCCCCTGCTCCTCCATGGAGTTTGACATAACATGGGACATGCAATCATATACCCATATGCTAGTTATAATTCGTTCTGCTATTATTGATTCTCAGGGACTCCCAAATCATTGCATTTATCACTCAAAAAGAATAATATGCATATGTAAGGTATTTTAAGAAATACTGTTTAATTAGTAGTGATAGTGTGCAACAGAATTAATCCTTGGGCAGGCTATTCCTTTAACAAGTTTTAAAGTGGGAATGTCATCATATACAACAATGACTTCCACTGGTGTGGTACAGTAGATTTATTATGTGTATTCCCTTAACAAATCTAATAATTACACATACTGTACAATGCACCATTTTACCTGTGTGGTAGTCGTTCATTCATTCCCTAGTGTAGCCTTTCAACATAGTATTTGTTTGAAGTGGATTTTTACTATGCACACATTTTAAAGGGTAGCATGGAGCAGATCTGTTCCAGTGAATCCATTCAGTCTTCTGTCAGATACTCAGTCACTTGAGGGGGGTCTCACTGTACTGAATTTTATGAATGGATACAGAGGATATAGCACTGAGGTGCCTAGTTGCTGACAGGTGCATAATATTTTTCATTTCCTGTGCTTTATCCTTACCAATGTGGAAATAATCAATAACTGCAACAACTGCTCTTCCTGTTGTTTTAACCACATTAAAAGTGCATTTTGATATGTTTTTAAAAAAAAGACGACCCCCCCCCCTTACTTTCCTTCATCAGTGAAAGGACAGGAGACTATCTGTGAAATCCTACCTAGATAACAATGCACACAATCCATTTTCACACTATCAACATATTTTAAAATACTCATGTTTCTCCTTGCTCCATATTCTACATTTATATAAATATTTAAATGTTCATTTACTGCTGTTGAAAGGTGCCAGATTGACAGTCTTGGAGCAACAATGACTTCAATGGAGCTGTGCCAATTTATACCAGATTAAAACTTGGCCCAAGATATCTAATAGCTATAACAGAATTCAAAGAAGGACTTTCAGCATTTAAGATACTGCTTCATGACAGCATATCCAGTATTAAATTCAAAAGACTGATCAGTGCCATTCTTCTGTTTACAGCTTTTCTAGGCATTAATAAGTGGATAAGAGTGGTGCTCAATTTGTAATGAAAGATGTACCAAGGCTCACTCAATTAGATGCCAGGGCTCAAGCATTATTTTTACTTTCATGACTGATATGGCAAGCCCACTGGTGCTGGGGATATGAACTGCCAAGCCTAGAAGTGCTGGGGCTCAGTTCTGGCAAAGCCCTGGCATAAATTAAGCACTCGATAAGAGTCTAGGCCAGTTACCAGTTATATACCAATTGTATACTTTCACATAAAGCCATATTCAATATAAGAAGGCACACATACCCCACTGCTGGAATGTAAAATTCAGAGCTACTTAAAAATAAAGGCATGATCGTCCCCCATTGATGTTAAAACTTGCATTGACTTCACTGGAAACAGTATTGTGCTCCATGACCTAAAAACTGAATAGCTACAAACAGACAAATGTCCTAACTTTTTTAAAAAATGTTAAACTAACTTGGTGGTGGGCAGGATCTGAGCAGAATGCCCTACAACAACAACACGGAAAGGATTCGATACTTCTGGCTGCTGCTGTCTGGAATGGTGGATGGGGCTCGATCAGGAAGTGCCACACAGTAAAATAAATTGTTTCATTGCACACATTGACTTATTAACATGAATGTTGATCTTTTGTGGGAGCATTGTTGACGGTTGAGTGTTTTTATTTTTCAGTTCTTCAGTTTGTCCATTGACTTAACTGTGTAGCACGTTTGCAAACAATACTATACAGTACAACTGGTTACTGACAAGCTAATGAATTAAAAAGAAATGTACACCTGTGTGTAATTAAATTAGATGTGATGAAAGTTGTAGAGATTAATGCATACAATCAAACCATGTGCTTTTAATCACCTCAACTGTCAGCTGTAATTTATGGGCAAAGCTCCTCTACAACAATCTATTTTACCTGAAGAATGGAAGGGTACTGTTTTTTGATGGCATCTAAGTGTATTCTGATAAACAGCAGCTCAACAGAGCTCAGCATTTGTAGCAAATACATATGTTAGGTGTTGTGTACACCACATTAGGTATTATGTGCACAGTGTTAATGAAATATACATTATAAATAAGTGTTGGGAAGTTATGTTAACCAAATCTTTTATGTTCTCACAATTCTGTTCACCCATGTCAACTATCCCACAACACTTTGCAAAGCAAATAGGAAACTCATTGAAGGCAAAATACATTAATGCTCTGCCATGGTACAAGCTGGGGAGTTACATCCATGGTCTAGTATCTGGAATGCAGCATCCAAAAGAGAGAGATGAAAGGCACAGAACAACAAGTTAAGGACCTAGGACAGTGGTGGGTTGGATTTTTGTGATGTGTAAAGAATTTTGTAACTCATAAAATCATCTATAAATACCAGTAGATGAAATGTGTATCTTTGAAGCACAATTTCTATGTAAGGTCACCATGCTGCAAGAATTTGCTTCTCAGAAGGAGGGTATATATGTCTCCTCTTTGTGCTGTATTGCTTAGTCAATATATTTGGCCAAGTAAAGATGGTAGGATTAGGATTTAGGGCCTTGTCCTGTTCCTTTTGTAGTTAATGACAAAACTCCCATTGACTTTAATGAGAGCAGGTCCGCAGGAGTGAGACCTTACTGAATAAATATACATAACTATCACCTCTGTCCACAGAAACTCCATCTGTTAGTCAAAACATCAAACTGAAACATCTCTTCATGGTAAATTACACAAGCATAAAACTGAAACATATTTCTCCACAATTTCAAAGGACGTAAGGACAACTTTGAAACGTAACTATGTATTACATAGAGGGAGCATCTCATCACAATACCAGCCCCGATCTCTGGATATCATGTGGGAGGACAAGTCCTGATTCATGGGGAAGTGCATGGCCACCTCTTGTCGTGTGACTGCCAAAGAATCGCAAAAAGAATCACTGTCCTTTAAAAGTGAATAAAATACTTTATTAGAATATGGAAGACTTTTTAAAAATTATTTATTTATTTTTGCTAAATCTACTCTCTCTCTCTGCTTCACTGTAGAACTTCGGCTAGAATCTTCAGAAGCTCACTCTCAGCCTGTTTCCTGCTACATTTTTAAAGAAACACTAGAAATAGAATCATAGGACTGGAAGGGACCTCGAGTCCAGTTCCCTACATTCATGGAAGAACTAAATATTATCTAGACCAGGGGTGGCCAACCTGCGCCTGAGAAGGAGCCAGAGTTTACCTATGTACATTACCAAAGAGCCACAATAATACCTTAGCAGCCCCCCATCAACTCTCCCCAACTTGCCAGCAGCCATGCTGATCAGCGCCTCTCCCTCCTTCTCCATGCCTTCTATGGCATGCAGGATGCTCTGGGGGATGGGGAGGAGTGAGGGCGTGGCAGGCTCAGGGAAGGGGGCAGGAAGGGGTGGAGTAGGGGCAGGGGTGAAATTCTTTACACATCCACCCTGGGGGAAGGGGTGAAGTAGGGGCAGGGCCTGTAGCAGAGTCAGGGGTTGAGCAGTGAGTGCACATCTTCCCCGCACCCCCCCCCCGACACATTCGAAAGTTGGCACCTGTAGCACCAGCCCCAGAGTTGGTGCCTATGCAGGGAGCTGCATGTTAATTTCTGAAGAGCCACATGCGGCTCTGAAGCCACAGGTTGGCCACCCCTGATCTAGACTATCCTTGACAGGTCTTTGTCTAACCTGTTCTTAAAAATCACAAATGATGGAGATTCCACAACCTCCTTAGGCAACGTATTTCAGTTCTTAACTACCCTGATAGTTAGGAAGTTTTTCGTAATGTCCAAGCTAAACCTCCGTTGCTGCAATTTAAGCCCATTTCTTCTTGTCCTATCCTCAGAGGTTAAGGAGAACATTTCCCCACCTCCTCCTTATAATAGCCTTTTATGTACTTAAAAACTGTTATCATGTCCCCTCTGTTTTCTTTTCTCCAGACTAAACAAACTTTTTTTCAATCTTCCCTCATAGGTCATGTTTTCTAGACCTTTCATACTTTTTTGTTGTTCTTCTCTGGACTTTCTCCATTTTATCCACATCTTTCCTGAAATGTGGTGCCAAGAACTGGACACAATACTCCAGCTGAAGCCTAATCAGTGTGGAGTAGAATGGAAGAATTACTTCTCATGTCTTGCTTACAATGCTCCTGCTAATACACTAGAATAATGGTTTCTTTTTTTGCAACATTGTTACACTGATGACTCATATTTAATTTGTGATTCACAATGACCTCCCCAGATCACTTTCTGCAGCACTGCTTCCCATTTTGTTTATGTGCAACTGATTGTTCCTTCCTAAATGGAGTACTTTGCATTTGTCCTTATTCAATTTCATCCTATTTACTTCAGACCATTTCTCCAGTTTTCTAGATCATTTTGAATTTTATTACTATTCTCCAAAGCACTTGCAACCCCTCTCAGCTTGGTACCATCCACAAACTAACCCCTTTCCTTTTGCCCCATAATTTGGCATTGAGCACTCTTCATAGCTAATTGCTTTTCCATGCAGTCTCTCCTATCCCACCACCCATTTGGGAGGATGTGGATAGGACTTGAACACAGTCTCTTCTGGGTTGGCAATACAAACATTATCACTAAGCCGACCCACCCTGAATGTGCAAAAGAACTGGTTTAGTTCAGGTAAACTGAGATTTCTGAAAAATTCAGCCAGTCCATTTCTGAACTTTGAATACTGATACAAAAGACTGGTGCTGAGCTTACCCACCTCCTCTCATTCACCAACAGAAGTTGGTCCAATAAAAGATATTACCTCACGCACCTTGTCTCTGCCATCTCCTCCTAATCATGTTTGACAGTAACTGAAATGTTATATACAGTATTTTTTGTGGAAAGGCTTATGATATATTTTATAATAAAGAAGGAAGGAGGAAGGTTTAAGAAGCAGGGATTTTTATCATATTCTGTTGATTTTGCTAACGATAAGGCACTTTGATGCCCTGCTGATAGACCCCACTATCAATTTCTATATAATAAATACATTATTTTGTTTAACTTGATAACACACTAGCTAATGCTTGTTCTTATTGTATATGATCTTCATTGAATGTAGCTCATTTTCTTTTCCTTGTCTCAGACTAGCAATAAAACAAATAATGAATAGCATCAAATTCACTTTCTTCTGGACCTCAGAATATTTATAATTAAAAATTGGGATTAGCTTGTGAACCATGCAGAAACTGTAGTTAGGGCAATTTCCCCCTTTTCTAAGAAAACAAGCTGATGCATAGGAAGGTCCTAAACTATAGGTGCAGACTGAGAGTAGAATAAAAAATTAACCTGTCAAAAAAGGAAAACAGCAGCAAAAAATGGCCATGGCAAGAATCTATTTGCTATGCTGGCTCAATATATTCTTATTGCAGACCATAGTGACCTTAGTGAAGAATGAACTTCACCAGTTTCTCTGACACTTCACCGGCTCTGAGCTTTAACTAGGGAGGAGGATACTACTGATTTAGATTCCAAAATATTCAGTCAGTCTGTTTCACTCTGCGTTACCCTGCATATACTGTATCTAATCTGTTACTTTGGAAGGGCCTGCAGCTGCTGCTAAGTGATTTATCTCAAGTAACCTCTGTGCTATGACAGCTCTGAGATAGCAGATAGTCCCAGTAGTGATAAGAGCAGCCACACTCAGTACAAAGTGCACAACTGTACTGTTCTGTCAAAGTTGGGTTTGCCAAATAAAATTTGTAATGCCATGATTAATCTGACTTTTTTTTACACTATGTTCATTAAGGGAACAATACAGCTTTGAATACTTTGCTGGGATAATTGTTGTCTTGAGCATGCGTGCAAACTTTATATTCAGAGACTGATAAAAATTTATTTTATTTTATAATTCGAAAACCTAACGTTCAAAAGCAGTGAATTGTGTTACAACATTTATTTCATTACATTTTAAAGCCTCCAGGTGAATCTTAACAGCAATAATTTCAGATAACGCCTTATTAGCTGGAATCCTAAAGATCTGTAATCCTGGAATATTTTGTAAAAGTACCCAGAATAATTTTGCATATATCAATGTCTAAGCAATAAATTACTCGTTAATGACCATTTTAAACTAAATATTCAAGCAAACAAAAAAGAATAAAAAACAATCACCCAAATAAAAGAACGGCTGTACTTTGAGAGTAAATGGAGCTTGCAGTTGAGCAAAACTTGGGGAACCGCAAAACGTAAACAGTATGTTATTAGAGGTGGTCAGAATATTTTTTTTCCTGTGGACAATTTTGACTTTTTTTTTTTGTAAAAATCTGAAAAATTTAGGCTAAAAAAAATTTATGCTTTGAGTCAAAAGTGCCACTACAGTGTCTCATAAGAGTTTTTGGGTTCCTTATGTGCCCTCATTTCCCCCTATGAGAATAGGCCCCTGGCCAGACTACATATTACATGATGCATCATGATCTTCCTTCTCACCGTATTGCATCATGGGATCTTCCTGACTGTAGTGCATAATGGACATGTAGTCTAGATGGAACCCTGCCCTTACATGGAGACATGAGGCATCACCCAAACTGCAGCTCCCATGAAACACCACAATGCCATTTCCAAATAAAAAATATTTGGTCTTCTGTCGAAAATCAGAAAGTTCAGATATTCAGTTTGTTGACCAAAAGTAAAAATTAGCCATGGACACTTTTTGCAAAAATAATTGAATTAAAAGAAAATTATCGATCTTGACAGAATTTTCAACCAGTCTTATAAACTACTTATCACCAAAATTTCCCAGTCATATAAAGTTGCCTCTGTTGCTGCTGCTCAATTGAATCTAAGCAATATGCGAGGTAAAAACTGAAGGGTCTAAGTCCAGTGTCGGTGCTCTTATTAGAAAGCAGTTATAAAGGGACAATTGGACTTATCTGAGTGGCTTTGGCAGCAGTGCATTATCTTGTCTATCTGAGCTTTTGGGGGTGGAATTTTAATGTCTAGGGCTCCGTGGATGCTGAATTCTACCTCCTGCCCATGCTCCAGAGAGGACTTGGCACTGGGAGACTATACCTGTCACTAGTCCGGCACAGTAGGTAGAGAATGACACTGCTGCCACTCTACAGCCTGGAGGGAGTGGAAGACTCTCTTCTCTTTTTCCCCCATGCAGGTTCTCAAATAGCTAGCCAAGTTAATTGGCTGCTATGGGCTGAATGTAGGGCTAAAAGAAAATGTTACTTGATTAAAATTATGGTGTCACATTAATCCTTTATCTTCCATGCTTGAGACCTGCATAAGGAAGGTGGTGGAGCTTTTAATGAAAATTAAGCCTTAGTGCTATGTTTAAAAGTTTTGCTGTTCTCTGATATACCAACAGTTAGCACTAGTTTTCATCTAATGATTTGGTTTAAAGTTGGTGATGACCTGTGTCAATTGGCATCCAGAAAGAAATAGCATATGTAAATAAAGGCATCCCAAACCTATTCCCCTTTCAATTGGAGTTAGCCACCTGACTGCCACTTGTTCTTTTGAACAATTTTATGTCACAGGCTGGGTTATCTTATCTTGTGTCTATATAATCAGAATCCAAATGTATATGCGTTTTGTTCTCCCTAATTTAGAGTAGAGTAGGGCCACACCTGCAGAGTTTGGCGCTGACTCTGAACTTTCCTAAAATTGGGATGGGTGGGTCAGATCCATCTTTTGTCCAGGCAAAAGGTGTTCATTTCTCCATAATATAATTCAGGCACTTTGCTGTGTTCCTTGTGTTGTTAAGAAATATCCAATTGCCTTTTCTCCACTTAGAAGAACTGAAATTCTCTTTTCTTTTTCTGTTTCTTTCCTGGTCGTAAAAGATCTATCACTCCCATATGTACTCTTGTTCATCATCTCTCACTAAGTTGTGACTGTGCGTTTACATCTGTCAAGTTTAGCATTCACTAGCCATCTTCAGAACCAATATGTGGAAGGGCAGTGAAAGACAACATACCTGACCCATATTACCCTATAGATTATGTGCATACAATCTCTGCAATTAACCTTGCATACCTCTGCCAGCCACGGGCCTTCACATCTCAAGTCCAGTCTGAAGTGAGCATCCCTTGTGTAGCAGCATGTTCACCTTTATACATATTTTACTATCTACTCTTGTTTTAGCTGAACCTAGATGATGTTCTTCTGACACTGACAGATTATAAAATACTTTTGTCTGTCAAATTCCCAAAGCTTCAAAGAACAGAAGAACAGGGATATTTTAAAAAGGCAGAAACCATTAGTGAGCATGTGTACAGTAAGTGGCGCAAGAATTCAAGTGAATCTTCTCCAGGTACGTCAATACTGTTTTGTTTCCATACTATGCTTATGTGGTGCTGCTAAAGAATGTTTATGACACTTCCAGCAAGAATGTGAACGGATTTCCTAGCCTAGGCTCCAGTCTTGAATTCACCTATGTGGATGGACAGCAACACTCAGATGAAGCACAATACAGGATCAGGACCTAAGAAACTATCAAGCGACAGGGGGAAGTAATCTAATTTTAAAGAGAAACTGCCCTTTCCTGTTGGTCCTTAACTGTTTCTTTATGATGAATAAAAATATATCATTTTTTTCCCTGCTTGATTTAAAAAAAGAAACAGAAGTTTCAGGTTGTCACTTCCCTCTCTCTGCTGGAGGACTTTGGTATTATTGTAGGAACAACGTGCAATGGCACATCAGGCTGTAAGGTGAGCTGCTTTTCTTCTACTCCATATGAGGAATGCTGAGTCTGCCTATCTGAAACTCAGCATCACTTCCCAACATTGGTGGGGGATGGGAAGGGATGAGGGAAATTGGCAGCTCAAATTACAAGTTTAGATACAATGGGCAAAAAAAATTTAAAATGTTGTTATGCAATCCACCCTCAATTTAAAGCCACAGGGGGAAGTAATTAAAATTTAATAGAAGCTACAGCTGTTAAACAAATTTTCTGTGACTCCCCTCGCCCTCCCCTTTAGAATATTAGAGCAAGCAGAAGACAAGCTTTAAATGTATATTCTTCAAATTATATATCAATCCCTCTCCCTCACCCCTGCTTTCACGAGCAACCTTGCAGGAAACATTGTTACAAATGTTTTTTAGGTAAACTGTTGGTTCAGCAAGTTTAAATCAAAAACCACAGGAAAATAAACCACCAATAAATGTAACTAATATAGAGAAGTGCAATGTCTAATTCTGTGGTACAGACTTGAAAGCGTATTCCTTCCGTCACATTAGGAGCATAGTCTGCCCTTGAAAACTCATTTGAAACTTGGCCACGGAAATAAAAAATGAAAAGACTCCCTTCCTGGCCTTTGTATTATTCTATTTTTTTTCTCTCTAAGTTGCAGTTTTATAACTAGTGATGCCTTCAGTATTTAAGGAATTATTTAGCATATTTAGTACATATCATGCAGATGAAACCATTAATGTAGTGTGGGGAGGGGATATTGTTCTGTCTAGTGTCATGAGTATTCTACAGGATAGTTGAGGTGTTCTCACTGACACAAAGTAATTTGGTTTCCTCACCAAAGGGTGTGCAGAAAAGAAGGGGTCTCAGTGCCTGAACAATAGCCCTCAAGAACCAGCCATCCTATTGTTGGTTACTCTCCAACCAGGTTAACAAAGGACTGCAGTTCATTGTTGCATGGATCTGTTAAACATTGGCTGAAACTGTAGGTTATTTATAGATGTAGGTGGAGACAGAATCCCTCCTCCTTTCATCCTTCTCATGCAGCTCAAACTGGCTCAGGGAGCAGTGTGTCTTCTGGTAAGAGGCACCTGCAGGTGTGTATTTAGTACAATGTTTTGCTATGCACAATTAAAATGGTGGCCTACTGCCTTTTCAGTGATCTCTTTCCTTATGTGCCAAAGAAAGTATGTGTTTTCAGTATTCGTATTAATTATATTGGATTCTAATGATCAGACCTTCTGACTGTTAGCATTTTAGCTGAAGTGATACTCCAGGCTTCTACATTTTTGAATATATCTAGCCTCTTTGTAACTAATTGCCCCTACCACATCCACGGCTCTAGCTTCCCAAGAAGTTGGACTCCAGCCTTCTGGTTAAAAGTGCAATATACTCAGATTCACCTTACGCTTTACCTATTGGCCATGTACAGAATTTGTTCGAAACTGAAATGAAGTAGCTTCTAGTGGCTGTATTCTGGAAGGTTTCAGAGTAGCAGCCATGTTAGTCTGTATTCAAAAAAGAAAAGGAGTACTTGTGGCACCTTAGAGACTAACCAATTTATTTGAGCATGAGCTTTCGTGAGCTACATATACCAGCTTATGCTCAAATAAATTGGTTAGTCTCTAAGGTGCCACAAGTACTCCTTTTGTATTCTGGACGCTATCATCCAGGGGCCTTATGTGAACGACTTTGAATATAAACTAGCCACAGATAATCTTTGGCTACAGTGCTTGACATTATAAGGAAAAAAATATCGAAAGAGAGAGTGATAGTTGCTGATGGCAAGCAAGTCATCCACAAAAAACACAAGCAGTAATATGCAGTCTGGCCAATTAAAATAGATGGTTTGAATCTACTGATTCATCTCTAATGTAATGTAATCTAATTGGCTAATGTAGTGCCAATCTTTAAAAAAGGGAAGAAGGAGGATCCTGGGAACTACAGGCCAGTCAGCCTCACCTCAGTCCCTGGAAAAATCATGGAGCAGGTCCTCAAAGAATCAATCTTGAAGTACTTGCATGAGAGGAAAGTGATCAGGAACAGCCAGCATGGATTCACCAAGGGAAGGTCATGCCTGACTAATCTAATCACCTTTTATGATGAGATTACTGGTTCTGTGGATGAAGGGAAAGCAGTGGATGTATTGTTTCTTGACTTTAGCAAAGCTTTTGACACGGTCTCCCACAGTATTCTTGTCAGCAAGTTAAGGAAGTATGGGCTGGATGAATGCACTATAGGGTGGGTAGAAAGCTGGCTAGATTGTCGGGCTCAACGGGTAGTGATCAATGGCTCCACGTCTAGTTGGCAGCCGGTGTCAAGTGGAGTGCCCCAGGGGTCGGTCCTGGGGCCGGTTTTGTTCAATATCTTCATAAATGATCTGGAGGATGGTGTGGATTGCACTCTCAGCAAATTTGCGGACGATACTAAACTGGGAGGAGTGGTAGATACGCTGAAGGGGAGGGATAGGATACAGAAGGACCTAGACAAATTGGAGGATTGGGCCAAAAGAAATCTGATGAGGTTCAATAAGGATAAGTGCAGGGTCCTGCACTTAGGACGGAAGAATCCAATGCACCGCTACAGACTAGGGACCGAATGGCTAGGCAGCAGTTCTGCGGAAAAGGACCTAGGGGTGACAGTGGACGAGAAGCTGGATATGAGTCAGCAGTGTGCCCTTGTTGCCAAGAAGGCCAATGGCATTTTGGGATGTATACGTAGGGGCATAGCGAGCAGATCGAGGGACGTGATCGTCCCCCTCTATTCGACATTGGTGAGGCCTCATCTGGAGTACTGTGTCCAGTTTTGGGCCCCACACTACAAGAAGGATGTGGATAAATTGGAGAGAGTCCAGCGAAGGGCAACAAAAATGATTAGGGGTCTAGAACACATGACTTATGAGGAGAGGCTGAGGGAGCTGGGATTGTTTAGCCTGCAGAAGAGAAGAATGAGGGGGGATTTGATAGCTGCTTTCAACTACCTGAAAGGGGGTTCCAAAGAGGATGGCTCTAGACTGTTCTCAATGGTAGCAGATGACAGAACGAGGAGTAATGGTCTCAAGTTGCAGTGGGGGAAGTTTAGATTGGATATTAGGAAAAACTTTTTCACTAAGAGGGTGGTGAAACACTGGAATGCGTTGCCTAGGGAGGTGGTGGAATCTCCTTCCTTGGAAGTTTTTAAGGTCAGGCTTGACAAAGCCCTGGCTGGGATGATTTAACTGGGAATTGGTCCTGCTTCAAGCAGGGGGTTGGACTAGATGACCTTCAGGGGTCCCTTCCAACCCTGATATTCTATGATTCTATGATTCTATGATCTCAGGAATAGATAAACTGGGTTCCTGTTACCACAGTGTCTGGCTATGGACTTGTGGTAAGGTATCCTTGGTGTGGGCAAGTTTCTGTAAAACAACTTAGCTATTTGTGGAATCAGAATTGGATATCATCTGTCAGGTTATGTAGCAGAGGAGATTACAATTCAGTAACTAAAGAGGGATCCAGTGTGGGATAAGGAAGATGGAGCTGACTCCCATAAATACTTTATATATACATATATAAAATCAATGCCTCTGATATTTCTCCCTTTCCCCACCTATGAGCTTTTTACATTTCTTAAATGGTAATTCACACTATTTGTTACCATCCAGTTTACTGCAGCAGATTGTCAACTATCCAGAACTGTGTTTTTGCGCACACATACACACTCGCTCACTCTCTCTGCTTAGTGTAATGTCATTCACCTCCAGCTACTCCATGAACAGTTTGAACTTAGAGATGGAGCACAAATACTCATCCTCCTGGACCACATGGACCTGGTGGGTCTTGCTTCCTTGCATTCTTATCACTCAGGAAGGTTTTCCTCAACAACTGGAACCTCTAGATTCCATTACCAATCCAGTGGGGATAGATGTCTGTAGTCAAACAAGGCAGGTATAAATTCCACCCAATGTTCTCAGCAAGCTCAGTGATTCCTAGCATCCTGCTGCACCTTTGATCCTAATCCATGTATCAGCTGGGTATCTTAGTTTCACATACAACTTTTTATTACAGAAGGTGGAGAAAGCAACTAATTTAGAGGCTGTTCTAGATTTGCCACTGACAAATAGGAACAGGTTGAGGATTTGAAGGTGGAAAGCAGTTTGGGTGAAAATGATCACAAAAAAAGATACAGTGCATGATTCTAAGGAATGGTAGGAGGAAAAACAGCAGAATAAAGACAGTGGACTTCAAGAATGCAGACTTGAGCAAACTCAGAGAACTGGTAGGTAAAATCCCATGGGAAGCAAGTCTAAGGGAAAAGAAGATTTCAGGAGAGTTGGCAGTATTTTAAAGAGACATTATTAAGGGTGTATCAACCTGCAGGGGTTAACCAATCACTTTGGGCCCAAGAAGCCATGCATCCTCACCATTGCTGTGCATGCTCCAGGAGGTGGGAGCATATAAAAGGAAGTAGCTCAGTTCAGTCTGAACGGACTGAGGAGGAGAGTGGATTGGATGCATGCTGCAGGAAGCCACCTGAACTCCAGACTGTGGAGACTGAGCACCCTGATTATGCTGTGGAGACCAAAGGGGACAGAGAGCTGCTACTCATGCAGGAGCTGACAGATCTGGGATTAGGGTAGGAAGTGGCCATGGGAACACATTTGTTCATATGGAGACCCGAACCTATACAGGAGTTACTGGTTTCACAGGGCCCTGGGTTGGGATCCAGTGGAGCAGGATAGGCCGGTTCCCCCCAGCCTTCATCTAGCATGAGACACTGTGAGTGCCCAAGATAATAGATGCCATTGCCTGATATTGTGGATGTTAGGTGCTACTGCCTGAGGCTGCAGATATTAGGTATTACTTTCAGGAACTGTGGACAGTAGGTACTACAGCCTGGGACTACTGACAGTGGCCTTTAGGCCACGTTACTCTGTGGGAAGGAACTGTTTTGATGACATTTTCCACTAGACCTTGCTGAGAAGCTTTGAGCACACAATGAGGAGGGAAAGACAATAACGGAAAACACAGCAATGGCAGAAGCATTAAATGTGTGTTTTGTTCAGTTTTCACTGAAAAGATTTGTATTGACTGGATGACTAACATAACTAACAACAGTGTAAATAGGGTAGGATCTGAGGCTTAAATACAGAAAAAACAATTTAAGAACTACAAGTTAGATGACAAGTTAGATGTCTTTGCGTTGGCAGGGCCTGACTAAACACAGCCTAGAATACTAAGGAACTAGCTGAAGAAATCTCTGAGCCATTAGTGATTATCTTTGAGCACTTGAGGAGGACGGGAGACATACCTGAGGACGAAAAAAACAAATATGGTATCTATTTGTAAAAAGAGGAATAAGGACCACCCAGGAAATTATAGGTCAGTCAGCCTAAATTTGGTACCCAGAAAGATAATGGACTGAATAATCAAGCAATCAGTTTATAGGCGCCTAGAAGGTAATAAGGTTATAAACAATCAATATGGATTTATCAAGAACAAATTTTGTCAAATCAACCTAATATTCATCTTTGATGGTAACTAGCCTTGTGGCTAGCAGGGAAAGCAGTAGACTATAGTAAGGCTTTTGACACTCTCACTTGACCTTGTCATAAGCAAACTAGGAAAATATAGCCTAGAAGAATTTACTATGAGGAGGGTGCACAACTAGTTGGGAAAATGTATTCTGTATTTATCAATGGTTCATAACTAAACAGGAAGGGCATATCAAGTGTGCCCCCAAGGATCTGTCCTGGGTCTGGTTCTATTCAATATCTTCAGAAATGATTTGGATAAGGGCATAGAAAGTACACCTATAAAGCTTACAGATGATACCAAACTGGGAAGGGATGCAAGCATTTAGGAGAGCAGGATTAGAATTCAAAATGACCTTGACAATTTGGAGAAATGATCTGAAATAAATAGGATTAAATTCTCTAAGGACAAATGAAAAATATTACCTTTAAGAGAGAAAAATCAATTGCACAAATACCAAATGAGAAAGACTGCCTAGGAAGGAGTACAGCAGAAAACAATCTTGGGGTTATAGTGGATCACAAACTAAATATGAGTCAACAATATAATATTGTTGCAAACAAAGTGAACATTATTCTTGGATGTATTAGCAGAAGTGTTATAAACAAGGTATTGAGAACTAGTTCTTCAACTCTACTTAGCACTGATAAGGCCTCAACTGTAATATTGTGCCGAATTCTTCTCGCCACGCTTTGGGAAAGATGTGGACAAATTGGAGGAAGTCCAGAGAAGAACAACAAAAATGATTGGAACATCTAGAAAGCATAACCTATGAGGGAAAATTGAAAAAAAAATAGGTTTATTTAGTCTGGATAAGAGAAGACTGAGGAGGGGGAGCATAACAGTCTTCAAGTATGTAAAAGGTTGTTATAAAAAGGAGAATGAAAAACTCTCATCCTGAACCAGAGGAAAAGAAATAAGGGGCTTAAATTAGCAAAAATGTCCTAACTATAAGGGTAGTTAAGCATTTGAGCCAATTACCTAGAATCTCAGGTTGTGGAATCTCAGTCCAGGGTTTTTTTTAAGAACAGGTTAAACTATCCAGCTTCCATTTTTGTGGACAGAAAATTTTAGCCACAATTAATAGCACTGCAGAATTTTTGTGCCATTTAGAATTATTTTGATATGTAAAGAGTTCAACTTAAAATTTGGTTTGTTACCAAATTAAGCTGAACTGATTTTAGCTACTCTCAATCCAATTTTGAGTGTCTACACAGGGAGGTCACACTGTTTTGATTGGATTTAATTTAAATTAATTCAGAAATTGATTTAGTTGAAGTGGTGCAACTTCTGTGTGCAGGCCTGGACTTTGTGAATGGTCCTTAAACTCTGAAGTCATCAATGAATGAGATATTGGACAAATTACGCTTGCGTGGACCCAAGAATCACTTAAATGAAAATTCTAGGTGCAACTCCTCAATATCTGAATAGGGCATTTTTATACTTTTTTGATCTTAAAGGCAGGGTGAAATTGAGATAGAACTTAAGATCTCACCTTGTTCTCCATAAACAATTATAAGCATTAAAACAATAACGAAGCATGTTTCACCTAACAGTATGTAATGGACATCGTTTGGCTGTGCAAATGTCATTCTGTGACTTTCTACCAAGTATGAAATCTATTGCAGTGGCTACAGTCCTGTCAGGTGATAGGAAATGTTTGCTTGCTTCAATACCATGCAAGTCTGACTTTCACAGGTCCTTGAGAGTGTTGGTAGAGAGTATGTCTTCTGAAAGTGACTCTGATACGTTGATTTATGAAAATGTTGCAGAAATAAAACAGGAAAATAGAACAATGGGGCAACTAAAAGGAATGATGCACAGCAGTGTAAACGCAGAGGCCAAGACAAATATGTTGGAATATACATCATAGGCTGAAGTTAAGTCTTTCAGTTCTCTCTTACAGATGAAAATATACAGGACAGACTGATTCAGATCCAGAGCATGCTAGCACTGGTGTGAATGTAACTCAGCGTTAACGAGGCTGACTTTTCAGAGGCAGGGACACAGTATCAAAACATACGTTGGGCTGATCAATTTATATCCAAATCGCCTGTGCTTTCCTCTCAGACATTTTAGTTTTCCATGAAGAATATTGGACTAGGGAATTTGGGGAAATGCATATGTGAATTAAGGAAAATATACAGGTTTTGTAGGAAATAAAGGTGAAAATCACCCCAGTGCAGAGAACCAGCATAAGGATTATGTGCCATTTTAGTACTGTAGAGTGCTGGTGCTGGCTATCTGGATTGGGGTGAATTTCAGCCTCCCTAAATAAATGCTTAATGGGTAATGTAGTCTAATTGTTTTGAGGTTTGAAAAATCAAGATATGGAGGCCTAGTTTTGGAAGTGAACTATATAAACCCTAATACAATGAATTAATTAATTGATATATATCCATGGCCATGCACATTAGTCAAGGATTTTGGAGTAGAAAGTGTTCATTAAATGTATTAGTTTCCCCCTTCTCCATTCCCTCTCTTCCCCACCTCTCTTCCCCTCTACAGTAACACACACATGAAGAATAAAAACAACAACAAAAATACAGCTGGTAGCATGCTGAAATACTAGTTTGGGGGCTTGAAATTCAGTGAACATAGATACACTAAAGACTTGTTCATGCTTTTATACAGCCACCAACAAATCATTTTATGACCTGTAAAAGTAGGAAGAATTACCTACCCATTCTTTAAAAGAAAAAAAATTAAAATTAAAAAGAAAAAAAATACTGGACACAATCACTAAGAGCTTCCATTACATGTTTCTTGAAAACACAGAGACATTAAGTCTTTGATCGTGTACCAATAAAATTAATGAGAGGTTTTTTTCATTGACCTGAAGGGAAACAGACTCAAGCCCAAAGACCTAGATTATGCACCATTGAAAGCAAGGAGAGTTTTGTTATTGGCTTCAGTGGGAGCAGTATCAAGCCCTAACTACTCAGGAAGACATCAGTAACAGACTGATTTTCAATAAAATAGCAGCTTTCTACATAGGACTATATTAGGCAGAGACTAGGGCGTAGGCAGTCTTGCCTAGTGGCTGGAGCCCATAGCCGGGAATAGGCGCCAAGATTAAAACAGGAGTCGGAGACCAGATGCAAGAGCCAAGGTTCAGAGCAGAAATCAGGAATTGGAGTCAAGGGTCAGAGTAGGTTTACCTGGAGTGAGACAGAGCTAGGATCAGGGCTGGGTCTAAGGCAATAATGTAGGCACAAAACTGGGAACAAGCAGGCACAGAAGGTATGACGGCCGTGGGTGAATGCTTTGAGCAGCTGCCAAGCTACTGCTGTTGCTGGGTTTAAAGCTGGTCTACTGATCCTTCCCACCAATTAGGAAACCTACTACAGGTCAGCTGCACTCCTGAAGTTGCCTGAAAACTGGATGTGCTGTATGCCCTAATTCCTGACAGTAACCCCCTAGGGGCCTGGTTTCTCAGGATACTTCCAATGTAACTCTTACAATATGTCCAGACCAAGGATGTTCTCTACAGGTTTCAAAGATAACTTGTCTGGACTGTAGCTTTCCTAGTCAATCAGGTATTGGATCCTTCCCCTAACTCACCAAAATTAAAGGATTCATTGGACCTAGTACTCCTCCTGTCCATGGGTAGTGGTGATGGCTTGGATCAATTTGGCTACAGGTTCTCAGTGTAGGTCTTTAAAAGTGAGAGGTGAAAGATGGTGTGGATCTTCAAGGACGAGGGCAACTGTAACCTGAAGGCCACCAGGTTAACCTGTTCTATAATCTTGAAGGGTCCCAGGTATTAGACTCATAGACTTTAAGGTCAGAAGGGATCATAATCATGCAGTTTGACCTCCTGCACATTACAGGCCACAGAACCTCACCCACCCACTCCTGTAACGGACTCTTTTATAGGCCCAGCCCTCTTTAGTTAGCTGATTTGGGCTCACCTGCTCCAATCCAGGGGAGCTGAGCTCAGTCTAGCCACAGGTATCAGCTACCCTGTAACACGGCACAGTGCAAACTTAACCCCCTCCCCCCCTCCAAGTCAGGATTAAGAGAGGTATGGGTCTCTGCCAAGAGTGAGTGCCCTTGAGTCACCATGAAGGGGGAATTACAGGTGCAGTTACCCCTGAAACTCTGACAGACATCTCTACAAAAATGTCAAACTTTCCAGGAAGGAAAAACTCACCCCTCCACCAGTGCCATTGGAGAGTGTTCTGCTAAAGTGAGTCACACTGAGAAGCAGGTGTAATTGCTAACATGTTTGAAGTGTTTCTATAAGTAAACAGGTTTACAATATTTCTTATTTTCTGAAACTGTACAGAAACACTTCAAACTTGCTGCAAGGAGGTAAATAGAGAATTGGTCAGGGTAAACTAAACTTATTGAGGGGAACAGGGTTACAGGGGAGACATTGCTAGCTGTTATGCAAGAGATGACTTATGACATATATCTTGAAGACTACAATCCCATGATGAAATTCAAGATTCACAGCAAAACATTCACTAGCGAGGATGTGGACTATTTACTTGAGATAATGGGATGGAGTGTGAGTATATCTGAACCCACTGTCAGTCTGTTAAACACTGAAAAGATTCTCCAGTGTTTTATTATGAAGTAGGATAAACTGTAAAAATAACAATATCTGTGAAAGAGCCCTCCTGGACACAGGGTCATCCTTTACTTTACTTGGACAAGAAGCTTGGCTTGTATTAAACGTGATCAATCTACCACTTGACCCTTGGGAGAATGGATCTTATTTAAGATCTGCCAAAGCTATATTACATGGACTACATTAGTTTGTACCCTTCCGGGAAGAATATTTCAACACAAAGTAATATTATTCCAAGTACGCCATTAAATATGTTGCAGGTTTAGGAACTGATTATTTTAATAAAAATACTTGTCTTATACACCCATCAACTGTATGTTTAGGATAACAAGAGACTTAAAATTCAATATGTACTGGGATCAAGGTGATGCTGTGCAGGCCACAGAAGGAGCACAGTTAGAATAATAGATCAGTTGCATTAAGGACAGTATAAGAACAGCTTAAAACCCAAAAGAGCAAAACTAAGTCAACAGTAATGAAACTTACGTTAAAGTTATGATAAAGCTTAGTGAAATCAATAGCTAAAATATTGCTATTGTTGGACTAGTCAAAGACCGTAGACTGACCATATTAAATACTTAAACTACTATCATAAAGGAAAAAAATCAGTGCAGAAAAAGGAAATCAACAGATGCAATGGAGATTAGATATGTGCAAGAACTGAAATATCCTACCTCTGAAGAACAGTAATTACGGTACCTCAGAACTATTCACAGGTATCTTTAGATAGTATACTCTGTACTTTGCTCTCCAAGAAATTGATCTTGCAAGGATCTGAGAACTATGGCCCCAGTCAAACACTTGAGCATGTGCTTAACTTTAAGCACAGAAACAGTCCAATGGGACTCTTCTGACGCTTAAACTGTGCTTAAGGGTTCACTGGATCAGATATTGAGTGGTCAGCACCTTGCAAGTTCAAATTCCAAAATTTGAATGAAAACATTTTGGGTCTGGTTCTCTTCTCTAACCTGATTAATTCTATTGACTTCAATAGAGTTACTTCTGATATATAACACAGCTGTAAAAAAAGAATCAGGCCCTTCCGTTTTTGTTGGTGCAATCCAACAGAGCTACATTACAGGAGTCCTGCATGCAATTATTGTAACAAGAAATGACACATTAGGATCAGGATCAGGCACCAGAGATGGTGTTTAAATTATTTATAAAACAATTCCAAAGCACTTGGCTAAGCATTTCTAGCCTTTCAGACACTTACATCACTATTGGTGACATGCTTCTCCTGTACAAGTGTTTCAGATGAACAAAAACCTAAGTTCTTATGAGGACTGGTAACTCCATTATTAAGAAAAGGAGTACTTGTGGCACCTTAGAGATAACCAATTTATTTGAGCATAAGCTTTCGTGAGCTACAGCTCACTTCATCGGATGCATACTGTGGAAAGTGTAGAAGATCTTTTTATACACACAAAACATGAAAAAAATACCTCCCCCACCCCACTCTCCTGCTGGTAATAGCTTATCTAAAGTGATCGCTCTCCTTACAATGTGTATGATAATCAAGTTGGGGCATTTCCAGCACAAATACAGGTTTTCTTCCCCCACACACACACACACAAACCCACTCTCCTGCTGGTAATAGCTTATCTAAAGTGACCACTCTCCTTACAATGTTACTATTACCAGCAGGAGAGTGGGGTGGGGGGAGGTATTTTTTCATGCTTTGAGTGTATAAAAAGATCTTCTACGCTTTCCACAGTATGCATCCGATGAAGTGAGCTGTAGCTCAAGAAAGCTTATGCTCAAATAAATTGGTTAGTCTCTAATGTGCAACAAGTACTCCTTTTCTTTTTGCGAATACAGACTAACATGGCTGTTACTCTGAATCCATTATTAAGGCTTGTCATAAATATAAAGGGAAGAGTAAACACCTTTAAAATCCCTCCTGGCCAGAGGAAAAACCCTTTCACCTGTAAAGGGTTAAGAAGCTAGGATAACCTCGCTGGCACCTCACCAAAATGACCAATGAGGAGACAAGATACTTTCAAAGCTGGAGGGGGAGGGAGAAACAAAGGCTCTCTCTCTGTCTGTATGATGCTTTTGCCGGGAACAGAAAAGGAATGGAGTCTTAGAACTTAGTAAGTAGTGTAGCTAGATATGCATTAGATTCTGTCTTGTTTAAATGGCTGATAAAATAAGCTGTGCTGAATGGAATGTATATTCCTGTTTGTGTGTCTTTTTGTAACTTAAGGTTTTGCCTAGAGGGATTCTCTATGTTTTGAATCTGATTACCCTGTAAGGTATTTACCATCCTGATTTTACAGAGGTGATTCTTTTACTTTTTTTCTTCAATTAAAATTCTTCTTTTAAGAACCTGATTGCTTTTTCATTGTTCTTAAGATCCAAGGGTTTGGGTCTGTGTTCACCTATGCAAATTGGTGAGGATTTTTATCAAGCCTTCCCCAGAAAAGGGGGCATAGGGTTTGGGGAGAATTTTGGGGGGAAAGACGTTTCCAAGCAGGCTCTTTCCTGGTTATATATCTGTTAGACGCTTGGTGGTGGCAACAATAAAGTCCAAGGGCAAAAGGTAAAATAGTTTGTACCTTGGGGAAGTTTTAACCTCAGGTGGTAAAAATGAGCTTAGGGGGTTTTCATGCAGGTCCCCACACCTGTACCCTAGAGTTCAGAGTGGGGAAGGAACCTTGACAAGGCTGCATCTAAATTTGTGAGTAGAGGAGGACCAAATTCTTGAGATGGTCAACATTTTCCAAATAGAGTTTTGACAATAATTTTTGTTGAAAATTTTATTTTCACTGACATCTCCCCCAAAAAGTCTTTAAAATGTTCTGTTTTTGATGAGTTCTATTAAGTTCCCTTAACTGCTTTGAATTTAGTCTCCAAAATGGCCACAACTCTTTAAAAGAAATCAAATTTTCCACCCCATTCTTTTCTTTTAGAAAAATATGCAAAAATATCTAAGCACTGAAAATATTTTAAAATGACCCCTTTATCAAATTTGCTGTACAAGCTAAGTTTGTTTTCTTGTTTTGTTTTTTTGCCGCCTCCTAGGAAAACAGTTCTAGTCCCCTCAACCAAAAACACCATTACTTAGCAGACATTGGCCACTTTTTACCTAATTCATATCATTTCTCTTAGCTGCACCAATTAAAGCTAATTGAACTACTAGAATTCATCAGCTACTTCCATTCTCCAATGGTACAGAGAGCAGCTGCTCTGTAGCAGAACTGCAACCTCTGAGCCTCTCTGGCAATGTTGAATAAATTTAAAAACCATATTAAAGCAAACTACAAATACATTTATTTAGAAGAAGATAAATTAATCAACAAAAACTGTAGGCCTAGATGTTTTTAAAGTACCTAGAAAGTAGATTTTAAAATGTTCAAATTTTGACAAACAACTTGTACTTCCCTCTCCAAGTATAGTACATGACATAACTATGGGCACTAATTCTGGTTCTATTAAAGTCAATGGCAAAGCTCAAATAGACTTTGGTAGGTACAGGATGGGGCCTGTGCTCTCCATCATGAGCCACCTTACATGCCTGCCCAGTGGGATGAAGGTAGCCGGCTACCCACGTCATCCGTCTGTTCATGGTGGCGAAAGCAACACCACCAGGTGCTACTCCCCCTCCTGTGAAAGTAGGTGTAGAGGGGTGTGGAGTAAAGCATTTGCTACACACCTCTCCTTACTCAAATTAGAATCAAACACACCAGTTCGGTCCGATATTATCTTGGGATTTTGGAATCCCGCCCATATGAAATCTTATACTAGAATGAGACAGATTGTGACAACTTGTGTCTAGAGGAGCTGCAGCTAAAGCAGTGGTTAGTCAGAGGAAACATGCTGTTCCAGCTAGCCTATTTTTGAAAAAAAGAACACTGCAGTGAGAAATTTGTTAAAATAAGAGCTGTGCTTTTCTCTCTCTCTCTCTCTTTTTTTTTTGACTGTCAGATTTATTGTCACGCAAAATATATTAAATATAGACTCCAGACTATCCTATAGTACATTGGAAATCAGGAAATTGATTCAAGCTGCTCTGTCTGTTCCCTGTGGTAGCTACTGTTCAATATCCACTTACAAGTGTTAAATTTCACCTTGGGTGGGATGCCAGATGAATTTATAGTCTGTATAAACTAAAACGTACATTTAATATAAAAGTGCAGGTCAACATATCGACATTTCAGAAATTTTATGAAGATGCAAGCTGTTTATGGTTGGGTTGGAAAATGTGAAGGAGTCTTAGATTAAGCACTGTTATGAATATTAAGTCTCATTTACATTCTATTAGGAATGCTATAGTGACGTATTTAAATAGCTTGCCTCCCGATACTCCCTGCAATTTACTCAGTATTTGCTCATTTCCAATGTTAACCTGATGTTCAACTGATTCAGACAGCTTTTTGAAGTTACATTGATTTCCAGTTTGATCTTCCATTCAGGGGCCCACTGGAATGCTAAAGAAATGAGTCAGAACTAGAAGTTAGAATAATATTGCCGATAGAGATCCCCTTGAGGCAAAGTAGTTTTATGAAACTCTTTGCCACCCCCCCCTCCCACACACACACCTCAAATTAAGCAAACAGTGCACAATTATCCCACAACAAACATTTATTCACATGGTAATGACATAGATCAAAATACAATAATCTCTTTCCTGGGTGCAGAGGTTTCTCAGGCAGTAGAACCAGTATGCTGTATAAAGAAGGGCTGCGAGATGTCAGAATGGGAAAAGCTGACATTATGCTGGGGACAGGACCGGGTAGAGGGATCTTCACTGTGTGGCTCTTCCTATCTCACAGCCCACAAAGGACAGCAGTCTGCTCCCGCCATTCCTCTTTCCTTGCTCACAACTGGCTGGAACACTCAGGCCAGCACTGTGCAGAACATTCTAGTCATACTGGTACTTACTCTGTAGCTACAGGTACTTATTAATTCTCTGTACTGGTGTTAGGGAGACAATGATGATAAGGCTTTTGAAATGTATAGTGCACAGGTCTATTTTCCTCCATCGTCTTTTAGTTTCTTTTGAAAAGCAAATGAACCTGGTGTTGATTATGTGGTACCCATAGCAGATGCACAGCCCTGGAGATTGAAGTATTTTATTTACGCCCATTACAAGTACCACATAGCTGTGTGAGCTTCCCTACATTGCTCCATCACTTCAGTCCTCAGTGCAAAGTGCATCCTTGGCCTCTCTGCTGGGAAGGCATATAATAGTAGTATTCATGGTGGGGGGTTGTTTTTGTTTTGTTTTACTAATTTATTTAGGAAATATTAAGTGTTCAAGTCCGTGTTGGATTTTATGATTTGGACATTCTAACATTTAACGAATATTCAGAGGTATAGTCGGTAAAATATATTAAAAAAATATTTGATTAACTGAGCCCTTTCTCTGTTCACAAATCATTTCTGAGCCATCCCAGATTTCTGCTTTCCCTTTTTTAAAAAAAAATCTTTGTATGTTCATTGGAAGCATACACCCAATAGTTTGTATGACTAAATTTCAGCATGCTTATTTCAATTCCATTATTTCTGTTGTGTGGTTAATCACCTAATTCACAGGGTATTGTTTTTCCTCACTGGTGTGATCACTGAAACCTTTTAAACAGCAGAATAATGAATAGTGAACAATACACTCCCAGTCTTAATTTTCAGACACAGTGATTTGTGCAAAAAATTGGCAAATGCTAGCATCACCTTATGAATATGAATTCTTGTGAACAATTAATAACATGACCCCCGGAATAACAGAGAGGCAAATTCAACATGTTTATTTACTAAAGTAGTTGTCACTGTGAATTATTTCTACTCAGGTCAAGTCTACTTTACAAAATTAAGCCAACCTAAGTTATGTCAATGTACAGCCACCCCAGTCATTGAATTGGTTTTACATGTCCACAATATGCTCCTAGTGTCGGCAATGTAGGTCCTCATCAGGACAGCTTACACCGATTCAACTGCCAGTGTGGAGCATTCTGGGACAGGTTTCAGAGTAACAGCCGTGTTAGTCTGTATTCGCAAAAAGAAAAGGAGTACTTGTGGCACCTTAGAGACTAACCAATTTATTTGAGCATGAGCTTTCGTGAGCTACAGCTCACTTCATCAGATACATACCGTGGAAACTGCAGCAGACTTTATATATACACAGAGAATATGAAACAATACCTCCTCCCACCCCACTGTCCTGCTGGTAATAGCTTATCTAAAGTAATCGTCAGGTTAGGCCATTTCCAGCACAAATCCAGGTTTTCTCACCCTCCACCCCCCCACACAAATTCACTCTCCTGCTGGTGATAGCCCATCCAAGGTGACAACTCTTTACACAATGTGCATGATAATGAAGTTAGGCCATTTCCTGCACAAATCCAGGTTCTCTCACTCCCTCACCCCCCTCCAAAAACCCACCCCCATACACACACAGACTCACTCTCCTGCTGGTAATAGCTCGTCCAAACTGACCACTCTCCAAATTTAAATCCAAGTTAAACCAGAACATCTGGGGGGGGGGGGGGAGGAAAAAACAAGAGGAAATAGGCTACCTTGCATAATGACTTAGCCACTCCCAGTCTCTATTTAAGCCTAAATTAATAGTATCCAATTTGCAAATGAATTCCAATTCAGCAGTTTCTCGCTGGAGTCTGGATTTGAAGTTTTTTTGTTTTAAGATAGCGACCTTCATGTCTGTGATTGCGTGACCAGAGAGATTGAAGTGTTCTCCGACTGGTTTATGAATGTTATAATTCTTGACATCTGATTTGTGTCCATTTATTCTTTTACGTAGAGACTGTCCAGTTTGACCAATGTACATGGCAGAGGGGCATTGCTGGCACATGATGGCATAAATCACATTGGTGGATGTGCAGGTGAACGAGCCTCTGATAGTGTGGCTGATGTTATTATGCCCTGTGATGGTGTCCTCTGAATAGATATGTGGGCACAATTGGCAACGGGCTTTGTTGCAAGGATAAGTTCCTGGGTTAGTGGTTCTGTTGTGTGGTATGTGGTTGTTGGTGAGTATTTGCTTCAGGTTGCGGGGCTGTCTGTAGGCAAGGACTGGCCTGTCTCCCAAGATTTGTGAGAGTGTTGGGTCATCCTTTAGGATAGGTTGTAGATCCTTAATAATGCGTTGGAGGGGTTTTAGTTGGGGGCTGAAGGTGACGGCTAGTGGCGTTCTGTTATTTTCTTTGTTAGGCCTGTCCTGTAGTAGGTAACTTCTGGGAACTCTTCTGGCTCTATCAATCTGTTTCTTTACTTCCGCAGGTGGGTATTGTAGTTGTAAGAAAGCTTGACAGAGATCTTGTAGGTGTTTGTCTCTGTCTGAGGGGTTGGAGCAAATGCGGTTGTATCGCAGAGCTTGGCTGTAGACGATGGATCGTGTGGTGTGGTCAGGGTGAAAGCTGGAGGCATGCAGGTAGGAATAGCGGTCAGTAGGTTTCCGGTATAGGGTGGTGTTTATGTGACCATTGTTTATTAGCACTGTAGTGTCCAGGAAGTGGATCTCTTGTGTGGACTGGACCAGGCTGAGGTTGATGGTGGGATGGAAATTGTTGAAATCATGGTGGAATTCCTCAAGGGCTTCTTTTCCATGGGTCCAGATGATGAAGATGTCATCAATATAGCGCAAGTAGAGTAGGGGCTTTAGGGGACGAGAGCTGAGGAAGCGTTGTTCTAAATCAGCCATAAAAATGTTGGCATACTGTGGGGCCATGCGGGTACCCATAGCAGTACCGCTGATCTGAAGGTATACATTGTCCCCAAATGTGAAATAGTTATGGGTAAGGACAAAGTCACAAAGTTCAGCCACCAGGTTAGCCGTGACATTATCGGGGATAGTGTTCCTGACGGCTTGTAGTCCATCTTTGTGTGGAATGTTGGTGTAGAGGGCTTCTACATCCATAGTGGCCAGGATGGTGTTATCAGGAAGATCACCGATGGATTGAAGTTTCCTCAGGAAGTCAGTGGTGTCTCGAAGGTAGCTGGGAGTGCTGGTAGCGTAGGGCCTGAGGAGGGAGTCTACATAGCCAGACAATCCTGCTGTCAGGGTGCCAATGCCTGAGATGATGGGGCGCCCAGGATTTCCAGGTTTATGGATCTTGGGTAGTAGATAGAATATCCCAGGTCGGGGTTCCAGGGGTGTGTCTGTGCGGATTTGATCTTGTGCTTTTTCAGGAAGTTTCTTGAGCATATGCTGTAGTTGCTTTTGGTAACTCTCAGTGGGATCATAGGGTAATGGCTTGTAGAAACTCGTGTTGGAGAGCTGCCGAGCAGCCTCTTGTTCATATTCCGACCTATTCATGATGACAACACACCTCCTTTGTCAGCCTTTTTGATTATGATGTCAGAGTTGTTTCTGAGGCTGTGGATGGCATTGCGTTCCGCATGGCTGAGGTTATGGGGCAAGTGATGCTGCTTTTCCACAATTTCAGCCCGTGCACGTCGGCGGAAGCACTCTATGTAGAAGTCCAGTCTGCTGTTTCGACCTTCAGGAGGAGTCCACCTAGAATCCTTCTTTCTGTAGTGTTGGTAGGGAGACCTCTGTGGATTAGTATGTTGTTCAGAGGTATTTTGGAAATATTCCTTGAGTCGGAGACGTCGAAAATAGGATTCTAGGATTCTGGATTTGTGCTGGAAATGGCCTAACCTAACGATTACTTTAGATAAGCTATTACCAGCAGGACAGTGGGGTGGGAGGAGGTATTGTTTCATATTCTCTGTGTATATATAAAGTCTGCTGCAGTTTCCACGCTATGTATCTGATGAAGTGAGCTGTAGCTCACGAAAGCTCATGCTCAAATAAATTGGTTAGTCTCTAAGGTGCCACAAGTACTCCTTTTCATTCTGGGACAGTTTCTGAAAGGCAGCAACAGTCAATATAAGCAAGGCAGAGTCCATACTGACACTGCGTCAACCTAACTACATTGACTTAAGTGCTACATCTCTCATTCAGGTGAAGCTATTAAGCTGGTGTAATAGGCGAGTTACATCGGTGGGAGATACATTTTAGTGTAAATGCTTACAGAGTTAGGTCAACATAAGTTGCCTTATGTTGACCTAACTCTGTAGTGTAGACCAGGCCTCAGAGTTGGACTGGCCAGAAAAGAAGGCACAACCTTTAGTTTAACTGCTTAAACACTCAGTTCCGTCTGAAAAAATCTTCTAGAAATATCTAGGTCACATTGGGCATGCACAGAATTTTAACAAGACTAATATGTGAAGAACATGTCACCTCTTCAACTATTATCCCATACTAGTAATTGATAGCTACCTTTATAGATACCTATTAACTCGGAACTGGACTGATACCAGCCACCAGGCAATAGTTGATTTCTGCTTAATGTGTCTGTGGCATGTTATATCTGTATGAAATTATAATTTTCTTGGGACAGGGACCCTTCCACATGTTTGTACAGGGACGAGCATAATGTTAGCACTCTTGAGCAGTGACCTAGAAGTGAAAAGTTCTATGTCCCATTATCTATAATCTAAGCTATCCAGTCCCTGTGGATGAGGATTTTCTTTTTGCCACAGGAGTGGGGAGTGACAACATATGTTCTGTCAAGTAAAATTATGTAAATACTAGGGAGGAAGCATCTTTCTGAAGGTGCTTGGTAATTGGAACTGGTGTGGGGCACTCCAGAGATAGACATAAATTAAGTCAGGGTGATCATAACTGCCAAAACTTCTACTAGATCCCCTTGTCAGAAGGCAATAAGGAAGAATATACCTGACAAATGGAAGCAGTGGAGGCTCTAGTACATTGATGTCATTTTATTGACTCAGATGGTGATAGCAGTTTTCAGTGGAGGGCCCAAAGAGAACAATGCTAGTTCCTCAGCAATCAACCACAGCGTGGTGTCAGATGATCCTATTTCTTCTAGTGAAGTTGACAATTTCTCCAGGGAAATTTCAGGAAGTAATTAAGAGTCTATCTGAGAGGGAGGAGTGTGTCAGTTTTGAGTACATAAGGAGACATCAGAAACAAGAAAGTATTGGCTGCAGCAGGATTTCGGAAACACTGGAGTTTCTCCAAGGGGAATGAAACCCATGATAAGGTTTATGATATAACTTGTAGGGACTCACCACCAGTCTAGAAGTAAAAATTCCTTTAAGATCAGAGAAACTTTTACATTCTGGAATATTTCTTACGGCTAGAGAGTAGAGGAGCCTGTCTGAACAGCTATGCAGCAGTTCTGGCTTCATTTTTCTAAACTCCTCTCCCTACACACAGTATAACTTACCGTCCAGTAGTGCCTTTAATTAGGTCAGTAAAACAAAAATATACTGCGTTTGGCAATAATAACATTTTGCTAATCTGTCAGAGTGAAATAGATAATGAAAGGTATAACCAACAGCTCTTCTAGACTCCATAATAAAGCTTCTTTGTTCTCACTGAGCTGAGTATCCAAGGAGTCTGAGTGCCTCCATTTTTAAAGGTCCAGTCTAAGAGAAGACCCAGAAGAGTACAAATGCTCACTAGGTAGAAGGTAAAGCTCCATAAAATTCTGCTTGAATATTAAAAGGGATGCTGAGAAGAAAGATAGAGGAAAATAAAGATAGAGGATATGTTTTCCGTTCACTTTTTTAAAATTAGGTGTGCCTACCAAGGCAGTGAGAAAAAGAATAGACCTTTTCAGAAGTACTTTAATCAGTCAGGTGATCAGGAATTAAAACACTATATATAGCGATAGATGGTTTGTCAACAATACCAGGTGTTATAGCCCATCTGTTTATAATATTTAAAAACACAGAGGAGTCAACACTCCTTTTATTCTGAACAAAAAGTTCATTTTGATATGTTATGAATCAGTGAGTATGTTTCTTGCAAGAAAAAACACTGAAAAGCTACTTTCCAACCAACCTGAACATCATTCCATGTGGGATCCTCTCCTCCCCCACCCCCGCGCGCGCACACACATTTCAGTTTGAGACTTTAAGTATTGCTGCTTATGGAGGCATTATTCCCCACACCCTCTCTGTCCCCCCATGTTAGTCATAGGCATGTGCAACTGTGTTTTAATGTTGGATATCTGACTTCTGGGAGTTTGGGTTATATGAAAGGGTTTCTCATTCAAAGGGAATGAATGAATGTTCCAGAAGCTTTGGGCCTACTCTGATCTCACTTACTCTATTGAAAATCAGGTGCAGCATACTGAGGTAAAACTGGTCTGAGAGGAGAAATAGGACCCTTTACATATTTGTTCATCATTACAGAGCTGATCCAAAGCCCAGAGTTGTCAATGGGAATCTTTCCATTAATTTTAAAAGGCTATATAGCACTCCCTTTATGTCTGATTCTGCCAGCCTTACTCACATAATCCAATTCTGTGAGTAGCCCCATTGCAGTCAATGGGACTACTCACAGAACAGGGGAACTACTCAACACAAGTAAGACTGCAATTCGAATCGATAGCAATTGTAGGCATTGCTTATGTTAGGGCGTGGGTTGTTTATGGTTTGTTTCGTTTTGTTTTTTTTAAAGGAGAACCTAATATGGCTCTTTATTTAGAAGAGAACAAGATAAAATTAATGGAAAGAACTAGATAAATTCATGGAGGATAGATCCACCAATGGCTATGAGCCAGGATGGGCAGGGATGGTGTCCCGAGCCTCTGTTTGCCAGAAGCTGGCAATGAGCAACAGGGAATAGATCACCAGATGATTGCCTGTTCTGTTCATTCCCTCTGGGGCACCTGGCATTGGCCACTGGCGGAAGACAGGATACTGGGCTAGATGGATCTTTGGTCTGACCCAGTAGGGCCATTCTTATGTTGTTTGGGTAAGAATGGATACTTACATTTTTTAAGAAGATTCTTTTTTTTTCTAATTATTTTTCTCTTCAGGTCCTAAATTATTTAACCATTTGCAGTTAAAGAATGTGAAGATGGAATGCTTAAATCACTTAAACTGATATCTTCTTTGGTTGCTATAGTGATTACCCATCTGTTTATAATATTTAAAAATAGTGATTCAATGTTCCTTCTTATGAGAAAAGGGATTACTAATTCATAAATACCAAAGTAATCTGTTTTCCCCTTTGATTTAATATATTGGAAAGATAAGGCACAATTTTAAGAAAAACAAGTGTTTATTCGAATCATATAGAAAATACTCTTTCACCCCCCTACCCCCCCAAGACTTTCTGCATGTTTGCATTCAGTAAGATATTTTTCCCTATCAATAACATAAGAAAACAAGTCAGGGGACATTTTTTTAAAGAGCCGTCTTAAAGCTCAAAGTTGGGTACCAGGATAGTTGGCAATGATGGGATTGTGGAAGTTGCATGGTGCTATTTTCCTCTCTGGAGTTAATTCAGCAACTCATCACTAATGTATTTTAATACATTTGCAAGACGATTGCCTCCAGTTGTACCATCTCATCAGCTCTCACAAACAAAGGTGGGTCAGTTTGAGTAAGTAGATTGATGTGAGAGTTGTAAACAAAAGTGTTGTTGATTCAGCAAGTGGCATTCTTCCCTCTGAGTCAGTAGTGAACCAGTGATCCAGTCACTGTGGAACTAGAGGCTATCTTTCAAATGAGACATATGAACAACATCCTGACTACTTTTGGTGATTTAAAGATCTCATGGAACATTTTTCACGCAACTTTCTTTGCTCTCTGTTCTTGGGTTCTGGCTTGCAGGGTGTTACAATCACTTTGTTTCACTGCTCCTCTTCATGTTTCCTGTCTCTTCTTTCTACTCCCAATCCTGTTGTTCTATTTTTTAAGGAGAGACTATTGTGTTTTATCATAATTTGACAACTGTATTTAACTCCAGTACCTTGGTCAGATTCCAATCTTTGTACTTCATTTTGCATACATAATATTAATTATTTGTATATCTAGTGCACGTGCCATCTTAGGATGTCATAGTACTTTGCAGACTTTAATTACAAACATTAGGATACAACTGAAGTCTAGTCTGTAATGTCATCTGGACTAGGACTGGTTAATCAAATTTGTCTGGAAAGTGCTATGTTTGCCTATTGCACTGTATGAATATTTTTAGTTGTGTCTGTGAGATAGGGAAGTAAAATCATCCCCCCTTTAAAGAAACACACTAAGTGTCCCACAAAAACATACAGTGAATGTGAGTTGTGCACAAGGTTACATAGGAAGTCTGAGTCCTAGAATTCAGGTCTCCTGATTCATAGTTCTGCTTTTTAACCATAAACCCACCCCTCCTTCCATATTCCTCCTATAATTTAAGTTAAGTTCAGGAGAGGAAGTGAAGTGTTGGGGAATATTCATGTGCCCATGCTATTAAAAGAAGTTGCCACATTTCACCTCCAAGGTGGCAACACTTTGACGATGGGTAAAATGATTCCTGTATTATGTAGACATGAAAGGCTAAAAAGCTTAAAAAGACGGAGCTTTTTAAATCTTCTACTGTAAGACAGGTTTTCCAGGCCTTGAATAATTCTTGTAGCAATTTTATGAACCCTCTCTAAACTTTCAACCTATTTTTAAAAACATCAAGATCACAACTGATTACTGTATTACAGTAGTGGTCTCACCAATGTCATGTATTTGGACAGTAACATCCCTACTCCTCCTTGATATTTCCTTGCTTACATATAAAAGGGTAGGTTGCTATAATAGTTTTAGCTACTTCACCACACTAGGAGTTCATGTTGAGCTGGTTGTCTACAGTGGACCCCCGACTCCTTCTCAACATCAGTGCTTTCCAGGATACCTTCCCCTATTCCATACATATGACCTACATTCTGTGTTCCTCACTATATTATCATGTAATAGGCTGATTAAATGCACAGTACTGGATTGCACCCAGTGTGACAGATATAGCAATTTCCTACAATATCCTGAAAGACCTTTTGGTATTAAGTTGATGTATTGTTGAGGGCCAGATTTCACTGTAATTTCTTTATAGGAGAGATGTGACAAATTTTGCAACCCCATGCAGTGTCTTTTGGGCTCACTGTTTTAAATGAGTGGTTTATGTATGATTGTAGTCTACTTCATGAGGGATGGCTACCACAACTCCTCCAGGAGCTAAAAATGGTGGGTGGCCATTAAAGCAAGTCAGCCAGGTTTTAATCCCCCCAGAAAGGTAACCATCTCCTAAGGAGGCTCACAGTCATCAGTTCAAACTACATTCTCCAGAAACCAACAGTCAAATAAAGAATTTTTGGATAAATAGCCTGAGTTGAAACTGACTTAGGGCCTTCTTTCTGATCCAGTATGTGGACAGAACTTTCTGTCCCAGGTAGGCCCCAATCATTCCTGGGAGGGGCTGGAAGGACTTTGGCCTACTGAGGCCCCATAAAACAGATGGGTGATGTCTGGTAATCTTGTGGCATGTGAATAGGAATTTTCATTACAGGTCATGACGGGGAGACTCAGGTCTCTAACCAAGGGAGTATCAGAGGGGTAGACGTGTTAGTCTGTATCTACAAAAATAACAAGGAGTCCGGTGGCACCTTAAAGACTAACAGATTTATTTGGGCATAAGCTTTTGTTGGTAAAAAACCCACACTTCTTCAGATGCATGGAGTGAAAATTACAGTAAACAGTATAAATATTACAGCACATGAAAAGATGGGAGTTGCCTTACCAAGTGGTGGGGGGGGGTGGTCAGTACAAGCATAAATATACTGGCACATGAAGAGAAGGGAGTTACCTTACAAGTGGAGAACCAGTGATGACAAGACCAATTCAATCAGGGTGGATGTGGTCCACTCCAAATAATTGATGGGGAGGTGTCAATACCAAGAGAGTGAAAATTGCTTTTGTAGTCATCATAAACAGGTTGAATTATGAACAGGAGGCTGCCAGGCAACTCTCCAACAGCACATTCTACAGGCCACTATCCTCCCATCCCACTGAGGAGTACCAAAAGAAACTATACTATTTGTTCAAGAAACTCCCTGCAACAGCACAGGAACAAATCTACACAGACACACCCCCAGAGCCCCGACCAGAGATATTCTATCTGCTGCCCAAGATCCATAAACCTGGAAAGCCTGGGTGCCCCATCATCTCAGGCGTTGACACTCTTTCAGCAGAATTATCTGGCTATTTGGACTCTCTGTCCTCAGACCCTACGCTACCAGCACTCTGAACGATCTTCAAGACACCACGACTTCCTGAGGAAACTACAATGCATTGGTCAGCTTCCTGAAAACATCATCCTGGCCACCATGGATGTAGAAGCTCTTTACACCAATATTCCACATGAGGATGGACTACAAGCTGTCAAGAACAGTATCCCTGATGAGGCCACGGCACAGCTGGTGGCTGAGCTTTGTGACTTTGTCCTCACCCACATCCATTTCAGATTTGGGGACAACTTATACCTTCAAGTCAGCAGCACTGCTATGGGTACCCATATGGCCCCACAGTATGCCAACATTTTTATGGCTGACTTAGAACAATGCTTCCTCAACTCTCGTCCCCTAGTGTCCCTCCTCTACTTCCGCTACATTGATGACATCTTCATCATATGGACCCATGGGAAGGAGGTCCTTGAAGAATTCCTCCTGGATTTTAACAATTTCCATCCCACCATCAACCTCAGCCTGGACCAGTCCACACCAGAGATCCACTTCCTGGACACTACAGTGCAGAAAAGTGATGATCACATAAACACCATCAGAAACCTACTAACCGCTATTATTACCTACATGCCTCCACTATCTATCCAGGACACATCACACGATCCATTGTCTACAGCCAAGCCCTAAGATACAACCGTATTTACTCCAATCCCTCAGACAGAGACAAACACCTATAAGATCTTTATCAATCATTCTTAAAACTATAATACCCACTTGGGGAAGTGAGGAAACAGATTGACAGAGCGAGATGGGGTAACCAGAAGTCACCTACTACAAGACAGGCCCAACAAGGAAAATAACAGAACACCACTGGCCTTCACATACAGCCCCCAGCTAAAACCTCTCCAGCACATCATCAATGATCTACAACCTATACTGGAAAACGATCCCGCACTCACAGACCTTGGGAAGCAGGCCAGTCCTCGCTTACAGACAGCCCTCCCCCTCCCAAAACCTGAAGCAAATACTCACCAGCAACTACACACAACACCACAGAAATGCTAACCCAGGAACCAATCCCTGTAACAAACCCTGTTGCCTACTCTGTCCCCATATCTACTCTAGCGACACCATCATAGGACCCAACCGCATTAGCCACGCTATCAGGGACTCATTCACGTGCACATCTACTAATGTGATATATGCCATAATGTGCCAGTAATGCCCCTTTGCCATGTACATTGGCCAAACCAGACAGTCTCTATGTAAAAGAATAAATGGACACAAATGAGACATCAGGAATGGTTGCATACAAAAGCCAGTAGGAGAACACTTCTATCTCCCTAGACATTCAATAACAGATTTAAAAGTAGCCATCCTGCAACAAAACAACTTCAAAAAAAGACTTCAAAGAGAAACAGCAGAACTACAATTCATTTGCAAATTAACACTGCTAATTTGGGCTTGAATAGGGACTGGGAGTGGCTGGCTAACTACAAAAGGTCATCACTGGTTCTCCACTTCTCTTCATGTGCCAGTATATTTATGCTTGTATCTGTAATTTTCACTCCATGCCTCTGAATAAGTGTTTTTTTACCCACAAAAGCTTATACCCAAATACATCTGTTAGGTGCCACCAGACTCCTCATTGTTTTTAACCAAGGGAGTAGACACCTGAGAGGCTGGGAGCCTAAAGCAGGAGCACTTGGTGACCCATGAGGAGGAAATACAGGAACTGTTAACCTGAACTGTGTGACACCCAGTTTAACATGCAATCCAGATCAATATGTATAAGTGATCTGTTTTTAGCAATATTTACCATTCCATCAATCTCTGCATCACCTGCAAACTCTCTCACAATTATTTTATATTTTCTTCCAGATAGTTGATAAAAATATTGACTAGCATTTGGCCAAGAACCGATCCCTGTCGGGCTCTCCACTAGAAACACTGCCACTGGATTATGATTCCCCATTATTTATCAAGATCTATCAGTTACCCAGTTTTTAATCCTTTAACTATTAAACAAATATTTAATTAAATGTTTAATATTAAAAACAAAATGAACCCCTCATTTTCACATGAAATTTGGTATGTGTGATAAAAAATGTTTTCCTCGATGTAAAAAGGCCAAATCCTTTGTTATGCATGGGTTTTTGGGCTACAGGAAATGACTGATACTGGGGACTTTTCAGTGATGGTAAAAAATTCCATATATATATTTCATGCATATTTGACTTTACAGTCAGTTAGCCATGTAGATGACCCAATGGATTTAAAGTATCAATTGAATAAAACATGACTCTTTGATTTAAATGGTTTAATAATAATGATTGTTGTTAATAATTTGCACTTATATGGCTTTTCAGGTAGTGATCTTGAAGCACTTGACAAGGTAGGTAAGTATCATCATTTCCATTGTTCTAATGTTAATCCCAAAGGTTGCATCATCTGTCACTAACTGTGCAGTATAAAATAGCTCATTTTGTTTCCTTTCACACACCATGGAAGCAGAGCACAAAACAGTCCCTTTGGCGTGTTCATCAAAACTGTGATCTGGCTGATTAAAATGAAGAGATCCTGGTGTTTGCCTTTTATCTGCAGTCCGTCATATCTGTATGGTTTGAATCTCATTAACACTGTTTCCCATCTCTCTTTAGAATTATTTCCCATTTTACAGGCAACTAATTAAACAGACACAACTTGAAGTATGACAGGTTTCAGAGTAACAGCCGTGTTAGTCTGTATTCGCAAAAAGAAAAGGAGTACTTGTGGCACCTTAGAGACTAACCAATTTATTTGAGCATAAGCTTTCGTGAGCAACAGCTCACTTCATTTGTGCTGGAAATGGCCCAACTTGATTATCATACACATTGTAAGGAGAGTGATCACTTTAGATAAGCTATTACAAGCAGGAGAGTGGGGTGGGAGGAGGTATTTTTTTCATGCTTTGTGTGTATATAATAAGATCTTCTAAACTTTCCACAGTATGCATCCAATGAAGTGAGCTGTAGCTCACGAAAGCTTATGCCCAAATAAATTGGTTAGTCTCTAAGGTGCCACAAGTACTCCTTTTCTTTTAACTTGAAGTATGGTGTGTAGATTTCTTGTGTAAATGTCTGTGAAAACATTTGAAACGTCTTACTAGTACTGTAGTCTTCAAGCATAATTTGAGGGCATAGTGTACAATTTGGTGGTGTTCAAAATTGCATTCCTTTTGTGTGAAAATCTGATACTATATATTTTTGAAATGTACCTATGCCCCCTATTTGATCTTCTCTCCTCTCCTCTCCCTTTTTCTGATCTCCCTGTTTGGAATAGGTTTTGGGGGGTTTTGGTTTTTTTTTCTTTTTTTTGCTTTGGATTTTGAATTCCTCTACATTACTCTAGCTAGTTTACTTCCTGTGCTTCATCACCCTTTAATCTCAGTTCTTATTTGAATTTTTGTTACTTGTCCTGCAGGCTGCTGACTATAAATAGAATATTTGTCAGCTTTTTTTATTCATATCTTTTTGTCAATCTGTTTACTGTAAGCTCTATTGCAGTTGTCCATGAAATACTAGGTGCCAACTTTTTTGAGTAGTCTGGCCCCAAAATCATAACAGCAATATAAACTTTTTCCAAACCTGGTGATTATTAATAATTAATATGATCTTACAGTGATTAAAATAGAGAGAATAGAAAACTATTTTATGACTAAATTGTCCCCCAATGATCCATTCACAGAGGGAGCCCGCTACATGTGAATTCCTCTGCCTTCATGGATATAGGGGAAGTACCAGCTTCATATCATCATGCCCCTCTGCTGGGATTCTGTGAGAGGAAATGCCTGAATTCTGAGGGGCAGGAGTGGGCAGAGCTGGGGAGAGTCCATTCTCTGCAGTATTGTCCTTTGCTGGGCACCCACATTTCTGCAAAGAAAACAATGGTTCACGTTTCTTTTTGCCCCATGACTTGAAGCTGAGAGGTCTCCTAGGTGAAATTACAGGTACGGCACAATAATAGTGTGCTGAAAGCAGGACAGGGAAACCAATGGTAAGACGGAATTGCTTTTCCAGCCATAAGTCTGAACACAATGTTGCCTCCGCTGGGACTTCCTACAGATGGAAGAACCTGTGTGGAGGCTCGTTGTCACTTCTGTTTTTTGTCATCTCTGTTCAAAGCAAATAATACTGATGAGGGGAATCACTGTAAACTTCCTCCTATGCAGCCAGCAGCTAAATGGATTCAATGAAAAAGACTCAGTCTGATGAATTGCTAAGTAGTGTTATACGCACTACTTTAATTCTCACTGAAGTTAATGGGAATTGAGGGGGGTCCATACTTTTGGGGATTAGGCCCTTGGCTAGCTGAGAATATCATGATTATTTTGCGGGTGATGATGGTGAACATTCTAAAAGTTTTTTAAAAAATATTTTTCTTTTAGTCCCTCTGTCCAAGTATACATGATTATTCAAATATTTTCTTTTTTTTATTTCTTTAAACCATTTTAAATGTAGAGATGAAGCCAAAACCAAGATCTGAACACTGCTTGATCTAGCTGCTCTGAATTGTGGGGTGTTCACAATCCAGACCTGTATCTACATTTTACAGCTTAATCCCATCCTGATTTAAAGCATGTATTTTAATGGCCAAATTCTCTGATTAATTTCATTAAAGTTTCATTAGCAAAGGATTCAGCTCAAAGTATCCATGTCCAGTACATCTCAAAGCCAGTAAAATCCCCCAATTTGTAGGTCACTACATAATATCAGTCACCTCAGTTGTAACTGTAACTGCTCCTTTCTTTCAATGCAAATCTTTTTCCCTCTAAAGAACACATACGTTGATGACTAAGACTTAGGAGTAATACACAGAAATGGAAGAACAAACGCCACTGAAGGGTTCATCATTCATGAACTCCTTTTAGAAAACATTTATCGTTCCAAGCTATTATTTCTGTATGTTCCTATGACATGATGTTAGGTAATAATGTTTACAAATCAAGAAATCATAGGGTATTTCTCCACTACAATAAAAAACATGCAGCACCAAGTCTCAGAGCCCAAGACTTGGGCCCAGGCTGTGGGGCTAAAAATTGCAGTGTAAACATTCAGGCTAAGTCTGGAGCCCAGGCTTTGAGGCACTCCTCCCTTTCAGGGTCTCCAGGCCCAGGCTCCAGCCCAGGCCCAAACATCTACACTGCAATTATATAGTTCCACAGCCCAAGTCCCACAAGCTCAAGGCAGTTGACCTGGGCCATCTGCAACCATGCACAGAAGCATAGATGCACCTAAGGACAATAATGTAATGAAAATTACCAAAGGTGTTTAAAATTCCAATTTGATATAGAAACAGATATTAGTATGCTCTTCCAAAAACTGAACAGGGCATTATATGGCTTAAATATGGGGAAAAAATGGTTGTGATAAATGATGCAATTATATCCCATAATGAGTAAAGGAAAAGACATACAAGAAAGAAATATAATGTCAAAAGTCTATAGCCTGAAAGTGGCAAATTTTAGAGTTAGGAAACCTATCTGATCTCTTCTGTGTCACGGAAGAATCAGGAGGAAAATTCCTCAGAATAAACTAAGTAAAAATGGAGGAAAGCCTTCTGATTGTGTGTGGGTTTTTTTGTTTGTTTGTTTTTTTAACTGTTCCACAGCATTTGCTGGTGTGTAAAATTATCTCAGTCACTCATCAGCTCCAGTTTCCTAATATCATTTTTGATTCTCTAATGTAAACAAAAATCTTTCACCTTCCACTCTCATTTTAATCCTACTGTATAACGCTTGAGCAAAATCTCCCCAGTCCTTTAGCTAGACAGGACAATAATTCATAGATATTTTGGATTAATATAGGATTAACATGTTCTGAGAGTGCTCTTACCTTCTTCAGCATACATTGCTCTCACATATAGTCCCTGTATGTCTGTGTTCCTAGCAGTACCCTTTGGGGCAGGAGACTGCAGCAAATCCCTATTTTGCCTATGCCTGATAACCATGCTGTCTCACCAATATTACCTACTTCTGGCCATGTCTCTCTCCTTGTGTAGCACCTAGCACAATGAAATCTTGGTCTCATTGGAGCCACTGGGTGGTAATGTATTAGATGAATTTTACAGAACTTTAAAGATGTTAACCATCTAACTATAATCTTACTAGACAGTCTGGTGAAGCTATTCTATTACCTTAATTACAAAATGGAGAATAAATAATGCAGTTGGAGTTGTCAGCAATCAATTATACTCTTGGAATGTATGACTGTGTAACCCTCTTTGGGACAGTTTGTGTCTCTGTGTAAAATGACCACCTCTTTCTAGCTCTTCCCTGAAACATATTGTTCCCTTTCTCAGGAAATCAGTTTATATGGGGGGACATATCCCATCTGTCTAATAGCAGTTTGCTCTCAAGTAATTTAGAAATTCTTTTCTGAGTTTCCACCTGTGCTTTTTAATGTTTCAATATTCTGGATGATTTTTTTTACTGTTTTGTTCATCAGGTCTACAAAAGCTGTTACTGGAGTTGTTTGTGTCAAAGAGTTCTTCTATAGACACTTGAGAGCAACTTGATGATATCCAGATGATATTGGTAAGGGCTGGGAGTTTTTTGTTATCGGTATTATTAGTATCACAGTAGTCCCTATATGCCCCAAAAGTATTAAGGACACATTTTGCTCAGCACTGTACAATCACAGTGATGAGACATGGACCCTGCCACAAAGATATTACATTTTAAATAGACACAGCAAGGAATGGGAGAAAAGGATTATTATCCCCATTTTCAAATGGAGAAAGGGAACACATAATTGGGAGTTTCATACACTATTGAAAGCCTTAGGTCCCTTTGAATGTCCTAATCAGAAAAAGTAAATGGGATTTAGGCTTCTAACTGCTGTGACAAAGTTCCTTCTCTGCCTCGGTGGGTCCTGTGCTTATTGGTGGATTTGCTTGCCTCAGAGATTCATGGCAGCCCTCAGTTTGGCCACTCTTGCTAGTGGCTCAAACCTTCCATCCACTCAGCTGTCCTCATCACTGGCCAGCACGTTGGGAAAAGAAGAACAATCCCCACAGTTTCTGTGTCCCACCTAGTGGGTCAGAGACAGGGTAGATCCCTTTCCTATTTAGACCTTCCCTTCTGGTGTTTCTCACAGACCAGGTCAACTCCTCCTGTGTCCAATCAGGAGTTGGAGGATGAGGGGAACCCGGGCCCACCCTCTACACCAGGTTCCAGCCCAGGGTCCTGTGGATAGCAGCTGTCCACAATGTTCCCTGTACCAGCTGCATGACAGCCACAACTCCCTGGGCTACTTCTCCATTGCCTTCCCCCCAGCATCTTCTTTATCCTCACTGCAAGATCTTCCTCCTGAAGCCTGATCACGCTTGAACTCTTCACTCCTCCAGCAATACACCTTCCCACTCCCTGCTCCTGGCAAGCCTCCCTACTAACTGATGGGAGGTCCTTTTTAAACCAGGTGTCCTGATTAGCCTGCCTGCCATAATTGAATCTAGAAAGTTCTTAATTGGCTCCAGGTGTCTTGATTAGCTTGTCTGTCTTAATTGGTTCCGGCAGGTTCCTGATTGCTCTAGGGCAGCCCCTGCTCTGGTCACTCAGGGAACAGAAAACTGTTCATCCAGTGACCAGTATATTTGCCTTCTATCAGACTCCTGTATCCCACTGGTCTGGGTCTGTCACACTGCCTAAGTAGTTTTTGAAATTTTGGGAATTAGCTGTCTAAATCACTTAGACCTTTCCATGTTGAGCACAGCCATGCCTGTATACCTTTAAAAATCAACCCTTGCATCACTTGCCCAAGTTCACAGAGGGAGTCTGTAGGAAATAGGGGAGTTTAACCCAAATTCCAGTCCAGTACCTGAACTGCAAGACATGCCTTGTTAAGTTTCATCAGCAACTGTAGGCAAATGTCCTTCATATATTCCCCCGCCTGGGTGTATTCACTTCTACACCAGCTTTCCAGTAGCTGGTGACTGTTGCATTTGTGTACAGTGGGATGTGTCTAACCTCAAGGAGGAACTAACATTTTCAGTTTGACATTTTTCATTTTTAATACTTAAAGTGAGAATCTGTTTTTTTTAACAATACAAAATATAACTGCAAACATTAGTAGAGATAGACCCAAGCTGCTAAATTGTACAGATTTTGAAAGCTACTCCCACTTCCAAAGTAACAAACACAGATCTAAAAGGTGCAATAGTGTTGTTCTGGGATCTAGGCCTCTCACTAAGACCTTATTTGTATCAATATATTATGCAATACTTAATGAAGTTATAAACAGTAAGGTATTACTGCAAATTACAATTTTTTTTAATTTTGCTAGATTTGAGAGGAATCTGCAAGCGCTTTCACAACAGGGCCAGCAAATTTAGAAGAACAGGAGAATATGGGAAGAAGCTGTGACAGCTTCTTTCATGGTACACCAGAAGGTGGTGAAGTGATTATATCACCTGTCACTAATCAGTGTACTTTTCCGGTCAACTTATGAAGCATCATCAGTGTGTTCCTGAGAGAACCATTCTATCTTTCCTCAAGGATTGGTGGGGGGTTGCTATCTTGCGGGGTCCTTCGACATAGGGAAGAAATAAAGGACCTGATCCAAAGCCCACTGGAGTCAATGGAAGGATTTTCATTGATTTCAATGGACTTTTGATCAGATCCAAAAGGAGAAAACCAAGGAATACCATACAACACCCCACACCCTCCCTTCCACTTTCATCCCAACAGCTGGTCCTGATTTGTGAGTTAGACTGTATTCGGTACAAAATTGTATCCCATCAGTGAGAAAAAAGAAATCTTTGGCAAAGTAAACCAAACTTGTTCTGCCTTTCTGAAGTAATATAAACATTATTGTCCACTGGAAATGTACTATATTGCTGTAGGGAATTTAAGGCAAAACAATTTCCCTTTGTAACTTTTGCTGGTGAAAAATTCATTATAACTCAGCATATCCAATAAATTTCACAATTCTTTCCTGTGGTGTAACTACTGAGTATTACCAATCATAGCCTTCACACAAACTCTTTTTGTTCAGATGTAAACCTCTAACAAATAAATCATGTCATTTGGGCAGTGATGTTGCTTGTGGGTGATAGAGAGCTGCATGCAACGGGGGTCTCCGGCAGGGGATTGTATAAGTCCTTTCCAAGCATCCCAGTGCATAGGGTGTGTGCTAGATAGTGCAGCTTTCTATTCTCATTGACCCTGGCCCAACCACTGGCTGGCGAAGAAAGAGGGTGTGGACCAATCCTCTCCACTATTCTCCCTCCCTCTCTCCACCCTGTCTGAGGGAAGTGATGCCCTCAGGCACACACACACAGAGAATAGTGCTTGTGTTCTCCTGACTATGGGGACTATGACTTTGACTGGTAGAACTTTAAGATTCCCCCTGAAGAGTGTCCTCTGCACTGTCCCATCAGGTGGGAGAAGCCACATCTCCTCCCAGCTCTAAGAGGGCAGGAATTCATGGGGAAGAGCCTCCTTTGAAGCAAGGAACTATCTTGCTGAGATGGTCCTCCTCTTCCAGGAAGCACTTCTCCTATAGGAACCTTGCTGCCATTGTTGCAATTTCCCTGAGATACGTTAGTTGCAGAGCAGATCCGGAGGGCCCTAATATAGCTTTGTCCAGCTTCAGCATGGGCATGTGGGAGTAGGAGGGGGAATGATGCCGTAATACATCAAACCCATTCCAGGCCCACATACTTTTGACTGAAGGGACAAGGGGAGGGGGAATAATGTTTGGAGGTGTGGCACATACATACGCTTCTAGTTAGAATGGGAGGATATCCACAGACACAGAGGGTTATCAGGAAGGTAAGGTGGGGAGTAGAAAAGGTCTCCAGAATTTAAGAAGAGAGCAGAAGAAAGAGCTTGTATTCCTACACTAATGTGATAGCTAAACTTTATACTTTTAAATTAGAAGAAAATTTTATGAGAACTCAAACATTAGTGCTATGCCAGTTCAAGCATCCCCATTCACTTTTACATTCTGTCTCTGTTGGCGGTCTCAAATGCAACATGATTTCAAATAAATTTATGATAATAAAAAGCTGCAAAAGGTTGTAGGATTATGCATGTGTAGTTGGCTATCTATCATTTACAAAACAAGTTTAACTGAAGCAGATCCAAATTACAGAGGATTTGTCAGGATCTGGTAAGAGCATGATTAATGGGTTGTTTATCCTGACCCTAAGGCTTGATTGGAGTCATAATGTGTAATAAAAATAAGGATTATCATGTAATAGTGACACAGCAATAATTATAAACTAAGGGCTGAAGAGAAAAACAACATGAGCAGATTCAGTACTTCACGCATATACTTCTGAGGAGAAAGGGATTGAAAACCATGCTTACTTGAAAAATGACTATTCATTGCCTTTTTAACTGTAAGCAAACCATTCACACTAATTTGACTACATGATATGATACAAGCAGAAAAAATGAGATTGACTGGAATAACCAATTGTAATTTTGAAAGAGGGAAAGGGAAGGCATAGATGAAAACCTACATTAATACCACAAAAGCACAGTAAGCAAAACCAGGCATTCAAATAGGCAGTTCATAACAGAATGATGCCTTTTGGGGTATAGGAATAAAGATGTACCTGACAGATGTAATCCTGCCACTCTTATGGTTTAGGGCCCCTCAGTATCATTTATATAAAACAGATAAGTAGCAGCACTACTTCACATCTTGTCTAGTCTACTGGAAACTTATAATTTATTATGTGTGATCTCAGGAGGATATAATAAAAAAAGCTATGCAAAATTGTCAGGTGGTGTAAAATTTGTATTCATGGGAGATACAGAGTGAGAGATCTGTGCATGTCTTCCTTTCATTTCAAGGAGATAGACAGCTCAAGATCACTATACCACAGACATCACAAATGAATAGTAAAGTCTAGTACAAGCCATAATACCATAGCAGCCGTTTATTACATTATCAATTAAAATGTAGAGAAGACAGTGATCCAGAAAGTCATATTCACAGTACGTATTCTTGACATAGTTTCTGATCAGCTTCCCTGGATATGTTACGTGTCATTTTAATTGGATCAGGAGCGGGTTCTGCAGTGAGCCAAAACGCAAGTTTTTTTATACACTATAGTTCTCTGTGTGTAATGTCTACAAAACATTGACCTATGAAAAGAAATTTATTCAACACCACGAGTAGAGAAGGAACTTATATGAGCAACTGTCCATGTACATTGGCATATTAATACAGAGACAAAGCATTGAAGGAAATGTTTCATGAAACTCACAATCCCTGCTGCAGTGCAACGCAGCTCATTGTTCTTCTGGGAATGCAGTTGCAACTACTGTTAATGTCAGTTTTTAAAAAAAAACATATGCAGAAACCAATTTAAACTATTTATAAAGATAAATCTGTCGCCCAAGTGTCAGACCCAGTTGATAGGCTGATACAATTCAGAGGCATTGGCAAAGCAAAATAAATTCTATTTTCGTTAAAACAGCTTAGGTCTGGTTTTAATGAGAAAAATAATCTCTCTTCTTTTTACAGTGCAAATTATGGAGGTTCAAGGCTTTCACTGATCAAAGAGCGAGCGAGGACGATTGCACTAGAGGTGAGAGCTAGCTTGACGTTTCTGATAGAGCATTACTGAGCAGCAGTGAATATGAGAGTCCCTGCCTGAAAAAGAGTAGGTCTGCTTGGAAAAAATAGCTGTATTAAATACTATATTACAGAGCTTGCCCATAAATATTCTTCAAGAGCAATAATCTCTAGGGTGAGCAGATAAATCTTGAAGATACTTAGCATTTAGTTGTTATGGTGAAGCTATTTGAAGGGGGTCACAGCAAAAAAACTAGTGTAGTGTCTTAACCCTCTGGGGAGCTAGCAGGTGCATTTCTGTCATATGCTGTGATTTGAGTGTAGGCCACTATGGTCTAAATGGAAGTGTGGAGTTATTGGATCTCAACAGGCTAAGCTAGGGGGTTACATCTCGGAGAAGGAAAACCTAATGAGAAAATGTTTGAGTGAACTATAACTGTTCAGCTGCCGCACTAAGTGGCTTTGGACAATGATCTAGTGGGTAATAGCTCTGGATTTCAGACATAATATCAGCGGGTACTACATGGGATGAAGCTGGTTCAGTAAGACATTGAGGCTAAGAAGGCTGTGTCTTCAAACTCTTTTGTAGGTATATTATACTTTACATTTATTTTATACCTTTCATTCTAAATAATCACACAGAGCCCTAGAAATTCTATATGGTCCATACAGAGCCATTGCAAGGCATTCCCCTTTCTGGGACAGAGGGCAACGGCCAACTTCCAAGCAATACTCTATAGAACAGTGCGAAGGAGGGGCAAATTCTAGATTTACTTGGTCCTGCTTCAGGGGGTTGAGCTAGATGACCTCTCATGGTCCCTTCAAATCCTATATTTCTGTGAGTATATGAAAGTCACTCTCCTCTTTGCTTGTATTCAGACATCAGGAGTTTTTTTTTTATTTCAGACCTCTATCACAAAGAATTAGCCAAAAAATAATTCTAGAAAATTAAGAGGGGAAAGAAACACGGTCTATGCTTAATTAGCAACATGCACTAGTAAATGTTTGAATCAAAAATATAGAATAGATTATGTGGAATATATATATAGAGAGAGAATGTGTTTCTGGGTATGAACAGAGTCATATGGAGAATTGTATCGTCTTTATGAAACATGTATGCAACACTGTAAAATCAGATCCTGAAGTCACAAAGATACTATTGTCAGGCAGTACTGCTTTCATAAGCCTGCATCTGTTGTAAACAGACCAGACGGGTACACACAGAAATAGAAAGCTTCAAAGAAAGGGTTTGAGATTCATGCATTGCTTTAATAACAGTATCAAGCTCTGTTTTGAAGTGGATCAGTCTTCTAAGCAGGTGTCCTGATGGTGCCATCAGGCATCTGAATTCCACACCGTGGTTGAAAGCATGCAAGCTTGATGGCCATTAATTGACAAACTGTGAGAGTCAATATGCAGGAAAACTATGCAGGAAAACTACACAAAGGGTGAGACTTTCTTCACAGCACCTTACAATGAGAAACAGCAGAGGGAGCTGTCAATCTTCACAGAAACAAAGGCATACAGTATCTAACATCAAAGGTGGCCATTTGTTATCCAGTGGTTAGTCAGTGCTATAATATATAGATTACTTTAGATGCTGGGGGACAGTCAACTTTCTATTTTAAATTTAGTTTACAGTATTCACAGGAGATTTTTTTAATTTTTTTTTCCATTTTTTGCCAACTACCTAAAATCTCCTTTTGCCTATTGGGATATGGAACTCAAAGCAGCATTTACAGTACTGATGCCTAGAATTCCATTTGATTCCAAGGTATTGGTGCTCAAACCAACGTGCACAGTAGTGTCAGATACAGGAATAAATCACACTGGCAGACTTAGCACTTCTAGTAGACAGTGCCCAGCTTATTCTGCTCATAAACTTTGCCGGATGCTCGCTGAGCAGCAAATATCTTTTCTAAATCCCTTTTCTGGCTTTTAAACACAAATATCCCTTCCACCCCTTTCTTCTCCAGCAGCCCTAGAAATGTGAATAACAGTGTTACTAGGGAAGCAAGATTTGTAAGTGAGACTACTGAGCCATTGTGTAGGGCTTCAGTTACAGAGTTTTTAGGCCCTGTAAAATGATCATTATATCAGAACAGAAAGAGTTATTCAGCATTGATTCAATGCCATTTGAGATGTAGTACAGATCATTTTTGTCTTCACTTGACTGCTAATTTGCCCAAGGCAAATCTTTTTAAAATCATGCTTAGTGGTAAATTACATGATAGGAAAAAAACATGTAGGTACTCAATCAAGGGAGGTCCTTTTAGGAATAAAATGTTCAAGAAAAAATAGAAAATAAAATATTTTAAATTATATGCTAATATTAACATGACACCTGCAATGTTTTTCTAATGAGCATTAGAAGTTTATGGAAATCAACAGAACTTTAAACCATAAAAACTCTTGGGGGGGGAAATGTTAAACTTAGTAATAACAAAACAGATTTCTTTTTAAAAAAAGGAAATAACTTAGTGTTGTTAAAACTAAGCAGATAATTACACTACACTCTCTGTGTGCCAATGATGCAGTCTGTATCCTTCGTTATGTTGAACTACTACATGTTTTATTATGTGTTTGAAGTTGTGGTGGGGGGGGGGTAGGGAAACAGGTGGAAATAATATAGGCAGAGGCATATAGCTCATGTAACCTCATTCATTCAGTCAATCATCTCTACAATAACAAATATCATGAGAAGTGCTCCTTTTTCCTTCTCTCAGCATCTGTGGTCCAGTTTTACTTTTTGTTTTATCATGATTCATCGGAACATAAGAAATAACAGTGATAAGAAATGGGGAAAATATTGCTCATATACTCTGAAAAGCAGTTGTAGGCTAGTTTTGAGATTTATTTATTATTTTCAAGATTTCCTCAAACTATCTAAGATGATTTCGATCCGTATTTCACTCAAGAGAACTAAACCCTTCAAATGTTAATGAGCTATTCCTTAAATTAAACTATGGGAAAAGCACTAGATAACATTACAAAAACTGTCAGTTTAAAGAGTAAGTATATCTAGGCATTCAGAAATTCAAATCAAGAGGCGCTTCACAGGAAAAACTTTAAGATATGTTATGAAGGAGCTCGTATAGTACCATAAATGTGCATGGTACTTTCTGTATCTAACTCACTATTATTAATAAAACAGTTTAGCACTGCCCAATTTATTTGAGTGTTATTTAACTGCAGAGAAACCTGAGTACTAAAGCTTTGTTTATATTTTATGTGAGATTTATTAATATTTTGTCTTTTTTATTGGAAATTTCATAAACCAAATACTACACATACCAGGAATAAAATAAACAAATTTTTAAAATCCCCAAACACTGCACTTTATAAGAATATGAAAGCAGGTAGAGCTACTCTTAGCATCTCTGTGAATCAGCTTCTTATCTGTAAAATGGGGCATCGTACTGCTTACCTATCTCTCAGAAGTGTTGTGAGGATAAATATTTTAAAGCTTGTGAGGAATTCAGATAGTAAGGTGATGGAAGGGTTATATAAGTGCCCAAGATAGAGAGATACACAATGGGCCTATTTCACTCCTGCTCACTTAAGCAAATGTAGTTTTAGTCAGAGTTTCTTCAGAATGTTTGGTCAGCATTTGGAAGAGGCGGGGCCCTTAATGTGGACTTTCAGATTTTGCTGAGGGTCCATATCCTATCCTATATTGTCTTTCCCTTTTGGTGAGAATGTGTGCATGAAAATGTCTCAGAAGTAATCTACATATAGCAAAGCCAACCCTTCTTGCATTCATGCATATAGGAACTCAACTTTTCTGACTGGGAAGGGGGCAACATGACTGGTTTCCACGACAGGATCCAGCTCTTCCCAGAGTGCTTTTCACAGGAAGCAGGGCCGAGTGTTCAGGATGGGGCAAGGGGAAACAAAGTGTCTCCCCAATAAACCCATGCAGGTTACTTGGGAAAGGTAGCACAGCCTAGTGCTGCATTACCTTTCCTTGGAGTCCCTCCATGCATAGGTGTTGGAACTAGGAGTGCTGCTGGAAGTGGATTACATTATGTATAGGGTTTGCAATTTGGTTCCAAAATGGCTCTCAGTACCCCCTCTATACAAATTGTCCAAGCACCCCTGCCTCCATGGTGGGGAACCTCCCATTTAAGAGTGATCCCAGGCAACTGTGATCCTTGCTGATCCCCAGCTTGGGGAGTCCTTGATAGTTAAACTGTGTTACCAGGGAACCAAGGACAGTGGGAAATAGACACTGCTGCACAGACGGCTCTGGCCTCCTGAGGATCCTGGGGAATCTACAGGGTTTAGGGTGGACTCAGATTCTACTGTAATGGAGAGGGCATTCCACTGAAACAATGTAGGGAAAACTTTGTCAATGGAAACGTATGGAGTTTCCTTTCCCTTTAATTTCTCCACAAGGAGTTGTATTTGTGAGGGAAGGGAGACTCTGTTGCTAAAACCCAGTCTCATTTAATCTCTGATGGAGAGCTAGGGAGAGATGGCTGATTCTCATGTATGAAAAATGAGTTTTATAGCCAACTTCTGATTTTGTTCGACCATAAAAACTATCTTTGTGGGTATGAGGTGCTTTCTTGGAGGGGGTACTGAATACTTTAAACTTTCTGTACATTATGTGCTTAAATACCAAAACATCTATTTGCAGAATTCTTCCATCAACCTAATCTTTTAAGAGTCCAATTTCCAAGCCATGATATTAAACAGTTTCAGCAACTTTTTTGACTACAGTGTTGCCAGGAATATATTTCTGGACTCATTAAAATGGTTTGTTATAACACTTACAATTATTAGAACATTGCATTGGTATGTTGTTGTTGTCTGGATTTCTTGTTGTCTTTTGCCAGGTTTTGTCCGCACCAAACTCTTCAAATAGCTTTAACTTGATCATTAAAGACCATCCACCCACCAGTACCTGAATGCAGCTGTATCTTCTTCTTGTGAAGGCATTGAGTTCTGTTCTATAATTAGGATAAACATGGCAATAACAAAAGGAGAGGCAATGTTGTGGTTCAAATGCAAGACAAACAAAGCTTTTAGCAAGCAAGCGGGAAGGTCTGCCGTGTTCACTTTCCACCCTCTCTTTTATTATCTCCACTCATGCGCATTACATACTCCCACCGCAAAAGGAAACAACAAAAGGAATAGTATGACTTTGATTAATATTCTTATTTACCAGCTTCTATCTACTACATTCCTTGCTCTCAGGCCTTGAGCCCCTTCCAAGAAAGCTTCCCACAGTTAATGTCCTCTGGGCGACTTCCCATGGTCCATGTCCTTGGAAGGAGCAGTGTGTGCACTGCTCCTACACAACACTCAGGGTGTGCCCTGAATGTTTTCAGGTGCATGAATCCTGCATGAACCCTTCAAGGCAATGTTGTCTTCGGGTTACAGTACAGGACTGAGAGTTGAGACCTATATCTGTTCTCTGTTTTTCTACAGGCTTCCTGTGAAGCCTTGGTTAAGTCACTTAGGCCTAATTCAAAGACCACTGAAGTACTTGGCTCTAAAGAGATTTGGATGCGGCACTTTATCTTTTTATCTTTATTTCCTCATCTGCAAAATGGGAATGATATTTATTTGCCTCACTGGCTGTTGTGAGGCCTAATTCAATGAGTGAATTGGTCTATTTCTGGTAGCCAGAATGAGAAGCACATTCACACGAAAATCTGCAATGTTCCTATTTAATGGAACACTACTCCAACCACTCAGATATTTAGTTCAGCTCAGAAATGCATACTCCGTATGGAATAGTCCATCAGGAAGAGAAACATTGGTCCTCCTACAACACAGGCCTGTTACACTGTACAATTTTCAGATGGCAGAAGAAAATGTTTCTTCTTTGAGTATTCACCTAGTTAGTTGTAATTTTCATATTATTCACATCATAAATTATCTTAGCTACTATTTCAAGTGTTTCTGGAAACAGAGAAACAATATCGAAATTACTGTCTCAGAAAGTATAATTTAACGTCACAACCCCATAATTCTATCACATGTGCAACTCAAGAATCCTTGATAAATTACTAGAGTCAGTGGTGAGCAATTTGAAATTTGGCCATTAGCTTTTGCCTTTAGAACTGTACTGAAGGTGATGGTCACTGAAAATAGAAGACACAGTTCAGCCAACATCTCCATTTCTCCCAGTTTATGTTTACTTATTTTTTTTATCCTAAAAGGCCCCTGGGCCACGTTAACAGATGACGTAAATCAGTGTAATCAATTGAAAGCAATGGAGCTATGCTGATTTACACCAGCTATGAATATAGCCAACAGCCATACACAATTGCCTAGATATGAAGGGACTGAGAATCTCTTCATCCAAAATGTCCTGAAAACATTTCTGAAGTAATTTAAAAGCCACACAATAAACAATATTGACTTGTATATACGGGGTCAAATGCTTCTTGCCTTACTCATAGGAGTAGCTCATTGTTTCCTATGGAATGATATCCATGTGTAAGGTGTGCAGGACCGGGACTGGAGTATGTTTATAATATTTTAACAAAAATATCTTCTGTGTTTTTATCACTGTAAATGTTCAATACAAGAGCCAGTACTATACCACTATAGCTACCTCATTCTAATGATTAGGAATCCTAACTGCTTTGTTACTAAGGCTTTTTCCTTTTATTTTTCACATTTTTTTATTATCTGAGAAGCCCTGCAAGGGAGCTTGCCAACATTTGTAGAAGGGGAAAGGAAAAAGGGGAAAAAAAGTTAAAGCAGTTAAAAAAAGACTATATGAACTGATATATCAAGTTTGTAATAAGATACTGTCCAGTTAATCTATCATTTGGCAGAAAAAATAATTACATTTTTGGAAAGGTCTTCAATTCATATTAGATATTCATAAATTGAAAAAAAATCCTGAAAAAATGGCAGTTCCGCATGTAAATCTCAACGTTATCCACATGTGAATTGCTGTAAAATGAGGAATAAATGTGATTGAAGCACTGCTGTAACAGCTGCATAAATCATCTGCCCTATCTTGATTCATGTTGCTGTATAGGTTTATCACAGGAAAAGAGAATCATAGAATATCAGGGTTGGAAGGGACCTCAGGAGATCATCTAGTCCAACTCACTGCTTAAAGCAGGACCAATCCCCAATTTTTGCTCCAGATTTCTAAATGGCCCCCTCAAGGATTGAACTTACAACCCTGGGTTTAGCAGGCCAATGCTCAAACCACTGAGCTATCCCTCCCCCCATGAGCTATCTCTCCCCCCAAGAAATAAGCTTTCAGTGTAATGTCAGAATCTGCCAACACTAGCATTTTCTTTCTTTCTTTCTTTCTTTCACACACAATACACATGAAGCTGGTGTTCATATATGAAGTCGATGCAACTATAATATAGATGGAATATATTCCTTTAGCTCTGCAAACATGGAAATAGCGACAAAACCATGAAATAAACTGCAGCACCTTAGGGCAAACTTCATTTATCTGACACTTTAGACCAGTGTTCAAATTGGAAATCAAAAGTTTATGGCATGCCTCAAAGTGTCCTCAACCAGCAGTAACTAGCAGCAATGGCATTGTTGCCTGTTACTCCTTCCCTAGTTCAAGCACCATCTTTGTCCCTCTCACTTGCACTCTGCCCATTAATCACTGCCAACATGGCATCTAACATTCCAAACCTATGTACCACTTTCAAACATCCACCAATTTCCTTTGTTCTAAAATTACCAAAAAACCCCAACAAATAATAAACAAAAGACTCTGCCTGTCAAATGTGGTTGAGGTAAAAAACAGATTTGAAAATCACACTGGTCTGAGATCCACAAATTAACAATATGTATTCCTGGATCAATAACAAATACCAATAACCAATGTCTAGCATTCCATCATAGCTGGAAATGTTTCCTTTATGCTGAAACAAAGCTGAAATTCCGAGCTTTCTGATGTGCATGTGTAGCCATTTCTAATGAGTTAATGAAACACTGTACATTCAACATTACAACCATATAGCTATTTAAGTAGAAAAAGGTATAGAGGTAATTTTTCAGGTTTTATAATACATTAATCATATTTTAAATGTTCTTCTAAGTTCTGTATATTTTAACTAATATTACCTGGCTCCATTGGCAAAAAGATACCAACTTCCCCCACCCCTATATAATTTCTAAAGCTCTAAAGAATGTTCTAAAATTGTTAAATGAACAAAATACACTATGAGGTGTGACAGTAGGAAGGTATTTTAACAGTACTTTTGGATGACATACCTAATGCACTCTTCTTAAAATCATGGCAATACACCCTTTGTACTACCATCCCTCCTATAAAGTACTTTATAATATGCACAGACATATATACAGTGTGTTGTGCAGAACAGAATATCCAAAGCAAAATTCAATGTCTGTGAAATTAGCTGTTTTCACATTTTATATTAGAAATCCACAATAAGAAGTCCAATATTCTGCGGGGGGAAATGTTTAATTTTTCAGATTTTCACTTGAAAATTGAAAATGCCCAGTTTTCTTTCAAAAATAGTCCTCTTTCAGGACAGGATACACATGAACAAACTTAAAAATACACTGTCCTAAGCTACTCTCTCTCTTTTTCTTTTGTTTTCCACATTTTTTCCCACTAGGATTATTGGGCTAGTTATGAAAGGTGAAGTTACCTGATGTTTAAAAAACACCCCAGATCAAGTCAAAATTGAAATTAGACCGTTTGGAGCTGCTACGATTGTAAGCATTCCTGACTGAGAGATTTAAAGCAAGCTGAGATACAAAGAATTACAAGGTTTCCTTGTCAGGTGATTTTCTGGCAAAAAATAGATCCAAAGCTTTTCTGAGCACCCTTGCTCATCCAGTCAACAGTAAATCAAGGAAAGAAACACTTATCAGTGGAGGGTAATGGTGTTTAACCTGCGAATTGTCCCCAAGAGTTTTTACTATGGTTATGAGACCAGTTATTCACATTCTAAGAGCCACAGAAGTGAAAATGCTTGCTTCCATCACAATATTTTAATTGTAACCTCTGTTACAGGTGAGCTGCTAAGACTGCTTATCTCAGGCATAGGTCTTTTGGTAAGGGCCTTAGAACTTCTTGTAAATATAGATAAAAATGATGTACCCCTTCTCCAAATTTAGGTCAACTGGGCCTCTCAGTGAACAGTATGGATAAAATTCGGCTCGGCTGAAGTCAGTGGCAAAACTACCAGGTCATTACTTTCAAACATCCCCTCATCCATAGGGAAAGCCATAACAAATGTCTATCAGAAAGTGCTGCTTGCTCTGTTGATATCCAGTGGTGTTTGGCAAGTTCTGTGTATGTCTCTGATAGCTCTGCTCTCCACCTCATCTCAATCCTCTCTATTACACAGGCAAAGTGCTCACCAGATGCAATGTTAAAGGCAAACAAATGCTTCGTAGCTTACCTGTGCCCCCAAAAAGAGAGAGAGAGAGGATGTAATTAAGGAAGGGACATACATGTTGCCCTTGACCTTTCCCCATAGGCTATCCAGACCATGCTGTCACTCAAGAGTATGGGGAACGCAGCCTATAGGACTAGCCTGTTTGCTTGCCTATATATTTTTCTTATGGATTTCTTGTGTTCTTATGGGTTTGGTTATTTGTTTAATTATAATAGGTTATAATAGGGTTATATGACAGTAATTTTGATTGTAATGCAAGGGACCTACAGGCCACATTCTGTATGCTGAGTTAAGGCAAAGTTAGCATACATATGTTAGGGACCTTTCACTCATATAGGTGGGGATGAGCTAAAGCATAAGGTCTCGATATGGTTGTGATCTTTAACATAAAGAGATAAAGGATGTGTTGAAGCAGGGTGGTAAAGGGCGGGCGCTACCTAAGTTCATACCCTCTTTAAACTTAACAGCTACAACACAAGGAAAGAACTGAAATCACTGGTTAGGACAGAAATAACACATCTGAGAATGAGCTAATGTCATTAGTATGTATGTATATGTCATCAGTACATACAAACATACCGGCCTATGGAGTAAGTGTACCCTAACCTTTTGTGGGTGAGGAAACTACGTTTGGACGTAGAAGGAGGGTCTATAAGAGGGGACAGAGACTAAAACTTTTATTTGTTATCTAAGGTGCTTAATACATTTTAGATACTGTATAAATAGCAATTCCTTTACAGTTGATGATTCTTTGATTTCACATATCCTAATAGAGAATCCTTGCAAATTGCACAGTCAAACCCAAATTCCCTTTCAGGAGTTCAAGCACTCATCATTGATTGTTTTCCAAGTAAACAACAGAATGCAAATCTACAGCCATCATCTAAATATGAGGCAGTGATTTGGGCTCAGGTTACCGTTTCTCTAAGGTACCCATAATCAGGGAATTTGGGGTGCTTGTCAGAGCTGATTAATTAGCTAAAACATTGCAGTTCAAATATGGGACACTAATATTTTGCCAAAATACTTCATCCAAGTATTCATAAATAGGTGGCTAAAGTTAGGCATTTAGGTTTAGATTTTTAAAAGCATCTAGGTGATTTAGCAACACATATCCCACTGTTTTTTTAATGTGTTTTTGATAATCTCAAACTAGATGCCTAAAAAATGGCCTGATTTTCAACTGTGTCAGCATTCCCCATTGATTTCAAGGACCAAGTCTACAGCTATAGAACCAGGAATCATAGAATCATATAAAAGTTTCCATAGAGCCCTCCTTTGTTTTTAGTAGGCAGTTAGACACAATGCAATATCGTCAGAACCTGAATTAAATCTCATGTGAAAAATTCAGATTTTGACATATTTATATTGAGATCGTAACCAGTTAGTGGGACAAGAATATCTGCAGCAGACAGAAATGGATGTGACGGTATCATGGTACAGACCACTTCGCACAAAATAGAAACTTAAAATAGAAAATAGAAACTTCATAAAAGAATAGTGACTAGATATGACCGGTACAACTTGGCAGCTACAGTATGGGGTACTACACTGCTACTCACCATAAGTTAATAAGAAATGTGACATCATTACTTGAGATGTGAAATCAGATGATTTTTTTAGTTCCAGAACAAGTCATTCTGTTTATTTAGAGGGGAATAGTGACACGTTGTTTCTTCAACCTGAACACTGAGCCATATTGTCAGCTGGTGTAAATTGATAGTGTTTAATTTTAGTAAATGAAGTTCATTGATTCCCACCAGCTGAGAACCTGGTCCATAATTTTTAAGGAAATGCACATATAAAGATTTCCCACCCTTTGTTTACAGATATTTAATCTTGTTTTGGTTATGAAGGTAGGCGTACACCTTTTCTTCCCAACAGGAGGAGAACAACTTAAAAGAACTCAGCCCTAAGTCACAAACTGAAACAGGATAAAGGTCCCTCTTACATCCCAGAGCCATGCAGTAGTCTCCTTTGTGAAACTCTGTCTCTGAATTGTTGATATGTGGTCTTTGTCCCTGGAAGTCCCAAATTTATGGAAAATGTGTATATATTCTGGAATATTTTTTGTCTGTGTCTGTCTGATTTCAGAGTTTATATTTAGATTCTTGTTGGCTCTTGTTAAATTTCACGGTAACTGCACGTGTGTTCCCCCCTCTATGGCCCACCAACAGCACCCACTGTAGGCACCTGGCTCCTCAGCTGTCACCTCTGTTGGGTAAAGACCTGTGTCTCTGTCATTCCTGATTGGGGATTTTCCAGGCTGCACAGCTCCCAGCCTACACTGTGAGATTCCCAGTTAAACAGGCTAGCATCGGCACATTGCTTTCACTTCAAAGGCTATGAACAATGAAATTGCCAGCCATTATGAGTTACCACACAGCTCTTTATAAGCAAGCACAATTATTTTTAACATGAAATTGCAGCAGAGAAAACATATTAAAAACAATAAAAGAATATACATGCATCATACTAATATACTTATCAGAGATCATCCTCCAAGTCCAACAATGACTCTGGCAGGAGTCAGTCCTTCAAACCACACAAAGAGGTTTTATTGTGTGTGTTTATAGGTTCATAACAACCTTAGTAGAACCAGCACACCCGTGGATAGTTCAGTCTTTCCTTTATGCAGCTAGGACCTTTGATCTTGGCTTTATAAAACAGATGATCAGCAGACAAAGGCCCACTCCTCAGGGCATGGCTTCAAAAGGCTCTGTTTTTGCACATCTGCAGGTGAGGCATTTGCATTCACTGCTTCCTAGGTGTTTCCCAGGAAATCCATTTCATACATACAGATCTCATCTACACTACAGATTATTTCAATGTAATTTACATCCCTCAAGGATGTGAATAATCCACACTTCTGAGCGAGGTAAATTATACTGACCAAACACCAGCGTAGCCAGCACTATGTCAGTGGGAGAGCTTTCCCCACCAATACAGCTAATGCCACTCATGAAGGAAGGAGTTACTAAGTTGATGGGAGAGCTCTCTCCCATCAACAAAGGCTATGTCTACACTGCACTTTCATTGGTAAAAGTTTGTTGGTCAGGGGTATGAAAAAAAAATACCCCTGACTGACAAAAGTTTTACAGATGAAAAGCACTGGTGTGGACAGCGCTTTGTTGGCAGGGGATGCTCAACTGACAAAAAAGAGCTGCTACACAGTGTACCTTACAGCGGCATAGCTGAGGTGCTGTAAGGTGCACAGTGTAGACCAGTGGTCCCTGGCGGGCCGCAAGACAGTTGGTTTACATTGATCGCCCGCAGGCGCGGCTGCCCGTAGCCACTGGGAGCTGCGGGCGGCTGTGCCTGCGGACAGTCAATGTAAACAAACTGTTTCATGGACCGCCAGCGGATTACCTTGATGGTCCGCGTGTGGCCCACGTGCTGCAGGTTGCCCACCACTGGTGTAGACATAACCTTAGACTGCCTCCATCACAAGCGCTAGAGCTGCACACTGTAAGTGCTGTAGTGTAGATGTAGTCTTAGTCCCAAAAGACCATTCTTGTCTGCTACATTGTTCAACGTAGTCTTCCGCTCATCCAGGCCCACCATGATGCATAATCTTTGCATTTAATGCGATGGACTCCAAAGACACTTAAACTTAATTCAATAAGGTTTTTCAAGGATATTGCAGGAAATTGCCATATCGGTCACAAGTTTACTTAAGGTTTTGTGATAAAGTTCCTCTTCTGCCTTGGTGGGTTCTGCACTTTCTGGCAGATTTGATCGCCTCAGAGGTTCATGGCAGCCCTCAGTTTGGCTCCTTTTGTTAGTGGCACAAACCTGCCTTTCACTCGGCTAACCTCATCACTGGCCAGCATGGGGAAAAGGAGGAGAACAATCTCCGCAGTCTCTGCCTGCCCACCTAATGGGTTGGGGGACAGGCCAGAGACCTTCCCCTCTGGTGGGACTCACATTCCAGATCAACTCCTCTTTTATCAAATAGGGAGTTGGGGGGATGGGGGAACCTGGGCCTGCCCTCTACTCCGAGTTCCAGCCTAGGGCCCTGTGGATTGCAGCTGTCTATAGTGTCTCCTGTAACAGCTGCGTGACAACTACAACTTCCTGGGCTACTTCCCCATGGTGTCCTCCCAACACCTTCTTTGTCCTCACCCCAGGACCCTTCCTCCTGATGTCTGATAACATTTGTATTTCTCAGTCCTCCAGCAGTACATCTGCTCACTCTCAGCTTCTTGCATGCCTCTTGTTCCAAGCTCCTCGCACACGCCTCACTAAGTGAAGTGAGGTCCTTTTTAAAACCAGGAGTCCTGATTAGCCTGCCTGTCCTAATTGATTCTGGTAGCTTCTTTATTGGCTCCAAGTGTCCTAATTAGCCTGCCTTAATTGGTTCCAAAAAAATCCTGATTGTTCTGGAACAGCCCATTATCTTACTCAGGGAAAAGAGACCTGCTTCGTCTGGGGCTAATATATCTACCTTCTGTCACTCTCCTGTAGCCATCTGGCCTGACCCTGTCACAGTTTTTATCATATTTCTGTAAGTTCTTTTCCCCCTCTTGGGACTATTAACATTTTTTTTTTAAAGACACCTTAATCTTGCTTCTTTACACCCGATTCAGAATCAGTTAGTCTCAGGAGATTAGCCCTCCTTCTATGGGGTGAGGAGATGGGGAGCATGGGTTGTTGTGAATGAGGGAAACAGAGTATTTCCCTCAGACCAGGATTTAAAATGGAAGACCATACTTATAAAAGAAAGTGTCATTATGCCCCTCAAATAAACGAATTACCTGTTCTCAAAATCAAAGGTAATCTGTTTATACACAGCTAGCTTCCTGAGTGCGCTGAGAGAACTATGTGTTTATTTTAATTATTTCCTTTAAGAAAAAAATAGCTTTTGGAAAGTCAATCCTACAGAGCTAATACCTGTCACATTCTTATTTTACAGGAATGGGAGGTGACCAAATTTGTCAGTTTTATTAAACTGGGTACTGCAATTCTGCCATTTCTCTAACTAGCAAGCTGCCCTTCCTCTTGTGCCAATCATACATGGGGGCGGGTATTTTAGTAAACAGTGAGTTTCAGTGCCATTGATTCAAATACTTGCTATGGCATATGACATATGCCTGTGTCTGGGCTGCTTGCTCGTCAGCTCCTGCTGGCATGAAAAGAAGTGGAAAGGAAACTCTTCAGATAAGCAAGGAAAATCTTTAATGCACGCGTTCCCACAAAAAAAGATGCATATTCTCTTTTTACATCAGAGGGATACTAAGATTTACCAGGAATTCTGGACATGAAATGTAAGTGACCTGTATATCAGGGTACAGGTGGCCTTTCATATCAATACCTGTCTATTAGCATAGGAAAATATTTCCACTGGAATACATCACTTTATTCTACAAAAAAGCCCTGTGCATTGATTTCATAACAACTAACAGAAGGCTTTTGGCAAATACATATCGATAATCAGATACCTCATCAGTTCAGAACATAGTATGAGAAGAGATTAAAGGAAATGTCAGTCAGGAATGGCACTTGGGCAGTCAAAACTGCACTTGCAAATAAATACATAGATGCTGCTGCTTCTGCTGAGAGAACAGATTCCAGGACTTGGCATCTGTGACTTCCCCTGTCAAGTGTTTGGTATACAGTTGCAGTTGTCAAAAACATTGCTGTGGAAATTTAAAGCAAGATAAAGCCAACAACCTCATTGGATGGTGAAATTCAAATTGTAAAGATATCCCCACTTGCAATTGTTCTCTAATTAGTTGGTATAAAAATGAAATAAATATTATGTGCACACGTAAGAGATTAAATTGTAAAGGAATTTTGATAATAGATGCTTATTAGCACTGGAGAGCGAAACAAATTTCATGTTCTTTTTGAGACTTGTAACCAATTACAAAAGGGGACTTGGCACACATACCACTGACTCATGCTTATGTTCAAGACAGTAGGGTGCTGTGATGGGATGAGGTGCTAGGATCCTGCGGAAAGATCAGGTGGGTCTTATTTACTCCAGCTCAGAAGAAAAAAGGTCTTTCCAAGACCCAGTGAACTAGGGTCCAATAGTTCCGGTACAGACAAACAGAAATAATGGAGCTCAGAAAGAAACTCAGGCTAAGGTTTGTTGTTTAAGATAACAACAAAGGGAAAAGTCAGGAAGGAGGCATTTTTGGACAGTATCCAATATGAGTGCGTACTGTGTTGCAAACAAGGTAGGAAAGCTACCAATTTACATGTGATATATATTAAAACAGGTAGTATATTAAAACAGAACCTTTGTTACTATTGTAATAATAAATCTTACAGAAAAGTCCTATAGAACTTCATAGCCGGGAACCCTGTAGTTACAGGAATTGTATATGATTCCATCAAAATTACTCCATAATCCTATAAAATTACCTAGAGATGAAACCAATAAGCATTTATAGAAACTTCATGGAGTTTGAAATAAATTACTTTATAAACCTGCAGGACTTAATCTTTCACCCATTGCAGTCAATGGTTAAACTCCCATTGCAAATACAGGATTAGGCCCATAGAATTTAATAGAAAATGATATTTTATTGTTTTTTTGTTTATTTCTTATTGTTAGCCCTCCTGCAGAATTATTTAGTAGGGATATCATATTCTATTGCATTGTATAGGATTGTCCAAAAAATAGCTATAAAAAGGTGATTCTTTTTATTAAATTCTATAGAACTTCTCCATAAGGATTACTGGTTGTTGATAATTCATCTTAGGTATCTGCTTGCCCATCCATTTTTCATACACAAAACCTACTATATGCAATTGAAAATGAGCAATCCATCTGTCGGGGGTTTATAGGTCACCCTAATGATTTCTGTGTACTTAAATTCCCCTGATAGCAGGATCCTGTGGCTTAGACCTCCTCTTGGAATTCAAATTCTCCATCTCCTGCAGTCCTAGAGCAGATGATTACCACAGCTTTTCTTTTGTTCTCTGGTCACACCCTAACCCAAAGTAGTTTGAGCCTCCTCTCTTCATTTTCAAATAGTACCTCATTGGTTTTGTAAACATTTTTTTCTGTACAGTCTCACTTTCATTTCTCTTTCTCTCCTTCACGCCTTCACTTTTTACATTCCTGTGTGAGAATCATCTCACAAAATGTTAGAGATTATTCCCAGACAAGAGTGTTTTTAGACAAGAGTGTTTTGCATTATATTGTTTTAGTATTGTACTGAAGCATGCATTACTAGCACTGGGTGACTGTTATCCCCTCCCCTTTTCCATCACAAAAGTTGAGATGTGTATCTCATAAGATCATTCCAGTGAGAGATGTTTTAAATAAATATTCTTCCTCACTTACAACCACTTATCATCTTGTTTGTTTCCCTTATTCCTGGAAAATGTGTAAAAATGCTTATACACAGTAATACTCCCTTTTTATTCACATATTTTGCATAGGATCTCTGATTTCCAGTTTATTCATGTTGGAGGTGTGCAGCAGATTTTTTGAGGTAGGAAAACTCATTACAAATCCCTGGGAGGGAGCAAAAGGGGAGGAAAACTCTGCAAGTTTCTCTGCACAGAGATTTCTCCTCAGTTGTTATGGGAGGGGTTTTCCACAGCGCCTCCCCAAAAACCTAGTGGATGTCTCCGCCTGCAGAACCTGAGGATTCACCTGAGGCCAAGGCTAATGATATCCCTGATGCACTTACCTATCCTGCTCCCTAGCAACATGGCTCCCTCAACCAGTGTCTGCCTCAGGAACTACTCTAAAGAAGAACTCTGAGGGGTCACAGAAAGACTTGAGTTGTCTCATCTATGTGCCTTGAGGACTGTGGGCTTTTTAGGGTAAGTTGCGCTTTCCCTCTTCAGTTTGCCTACTCCCCCTCACCCCGTGGAATCTTGAACCCAGGGAGCACCCTGTGCAATCTCTGTGACAGCGTGGCCTTCCACAGAGGAAGAAGCATACGTGTGGAGGGTATTCTCTGTACATGGATTTTGGGGTTGGTTCATTGTTTTAAAGTAATTGGTATGTATAAATTTGTACTAAAAAACGTTTCTATAATTCATTATTTCTATCATCATTTTTAAACAAATGTTTCAGTAATCTCACAGATGGAATTTGAGGTGTTCGTTCTATCTGCATAGGTACTATTTGGCTGCATTACCGTATCATCTGAATGCCTCAGAGTCATTGACAGATTTTATCCTCAACACCCCTGTGAGAGAGGGATGTGTAATTACCTCACTTTTACATGCAAAAATGAGGCACAGGGTAGATGAAAAGATTTGCCAAGGCCACACAGGCAGTCTGTGGCAAACCTGTGAATCGAATTCAGATCTCCTGAGCCCTAAGTCCTAAACCGTCAGCATAAGACAATACTTCCATGCCTATGGTTTTAATCTGTAAAGCTTTAAATGGACCAGATTATCTGAGCAACCACCTCTTTGCCTATGACAGCTGAGATCAGCAGAAGCACTCCTGCTGGAATTCTTGCGATAGGATGTTCTCCCCACACCAGCCCCTAAGGAGGATAGGGTGGGTAGCTGGGCCAATTTACTCCCTAGGCTGCACTTGGAAGAGAAGCCAGGGAGCAATGAGGACTAATTAAAGGATGAAGCCACCTGGAACAGGTGGGGCTTGCATTAAGCCAGGTAGCAGAGAGCAGAAAGGGGCTTAATGGGAGAAATTCTGCAATCACTCTCTGAAGCTAGGGAAAGAACAGAGATTGGCCTGGAGGGAAGGGCATACCTAGAGGAAGGTGGAGAAGGAGCCTGATAAAGGCAACATAGGAAGCTGTCCAGAGAAACAGCAGCAAGGTGTGGGACTGTGCAGACTTTACTTGTTGGTTGTAGGGTCCCTAGGCTGGAACCTAAGGGCAGGCCTGGGTGCCCCTGTGTAAGAGCATCATTGAGGGGCAATGAATTGGAAGACTGCCTGGGACAGTTGGTACAGAGAGACTTTGGCACACAATCCCACCACACTGCCCCCTCACGCTAGGGAAAACTGCAGTGACCTGGCAAGAGGGCCAAGTCACAGAGCAGGAGCCGTTGATTCCTAAGAGAGAGTGATGGAGTGAGCACCCACAGAAGGAGTGTCAGACTAGCAGAGCTAATCCCAGGGCCACAAGGAAGTACCCTAGCGATGAGTAGAGCAACTGGTGACAATTCCCTCAGTACGAAAAGAGAGAGCTGCTGGCTGGGCATTTTCTGTGAGCAGTCCTTGGCTTTGGAATTCACTTCTGACCCTTGGTCTGAGACAACCAAAATTTGTTAACTGTGCAGGCACACTGCAAATTACATCTGTTTTCCCTGTTTTCTAAGGTTATTAAGGAGGGGTTGGACAGAGGTAGATATATTTAATAGGCAGTCTGTTGACATTATTGTGTGACTTAAATTTAAGGGATAAGTGGCTGGAGCACAGGCATGGCATCTATAGTTTCAATATAGAAATCTAAGGAAGTAAATTTAAATGTCTAAAAATTGTTGTTGTTTTTTGTTAAAACAGTTAAAATATGGTATTTTTAAAGTGAGTATTCGGATTCTGTCTGAGTATTATGCAGTAGTTCCACTGGTAGTAAATGCTCTTATCTATTGCCTAAAAACAGGAGTGTTTTTGGAAATACTGTCCACATTTACTTACCCTTGACATTATTAGGTTTTCATAATAAGAAATTAGATATGGAAGAGAGTTCTTAGTTCACTTGGTCTGCCCATCTGCCAGTTCGGGATTGTTCCCTACATTATTTGAGTCTAGACTATATAGATTCTTATGCTGTGCTCATCACTAATATTCTCCAGTGCTTCTCTAGGTTGTATTACACTACTGAAGTTATTGGACTTCTGCTTCTCTCAGAAGATTGTTTGCCAGTCAATATGATTTCACTATTAGGAAGTTTTCCCTGCTCTCTGCTATGGACTCACTTTATGACCTTGAGAAAGCCACTTCACCCCTCTATTCCTAATAGAGCTGTCCAGAGAACAACAATTCCATTTCACAACAATTTTTGAGGTTTTGAAATTTTATTTTCATTCCAATACAGAATGAAAAGAAAACCTTTCAAACATTTTCGGAAAGGAAATTGTGTCAAAAAGGTCATGTATGCAATTTAGGTCTCTCTCTCCGTTCTCTGTCTCTGTCTCTGTCTCTCTCTCGAGTGCACCTTTTAAGCAGGATGGGTATTTGGCTGGCTGGCCGAATGAGGGGAATTGTGCTTTATGGCTTGGGGGAGATGAAAACTGCTGCAAAAGGGGCAGTGTGGTTGCTGACTTATCCCTGGGAATGAAGGGTTTACAAGGCTCTGTGACTTAACCCTACCCTTTCACATGTAGCAGGCTGAGGCACCCCCCCACCCCCGTCCCCTTTGGTTGGTAAAATACCAGGTTTGGTCTAGACCTGCTGTGGGCATTATGCTAGTCATCCCTTTGTTGAGGGGGGCTGGGAAGAAATTTTTCCTTTGCCACCATATTGGCCTAGGTGGAGTTGGGGCTTTTTCGCCTTCCCCATAGCAGGTTTCAGGAAGGGCTCTGTTCTTGCATGGCTTGAGGAGCAGTAGGCTATATGTTGCAACTCATTTATTTTTAAGTGTAGGAGGGCTGTCCAGAGCAGGTACTCCATAGGAAAGGCACACAGTGACAGGCTAAATGGCTTGAAAAAGGACTTAAAAAGAGGTGTTTGGTAAAGGTGTGAACAGGGGGCTATTGGGGATTCCTATGATTGGTACGGTAGGGAGCCAACCCCCATTATTATAGCCCCCTTCACCCTCCAGTGGTGAGGGGGGGGTGGATGGTAAGATCCTGGCAATGGATTTGTTGGAGGGACCTGGGTGGAGAAAGAGGGAGAGCTGGTAAAAGCTCCCTGGGTAATTATGGAATAAACATGGGGTTACCTGCACTGTATACTTTTATCTGCTGGGTAGTCCCAGACATTTAATAATAAAGTTGCAGCCTGATTAAACCCATGCCAAATGTCTCCTGTCTTACTTTCAGTATAGCCAGACAATCCATTCTGGACCTCAAGAATCTTCATCCAGAATCCAGAACTTCACTGAAATTAATACTTTTCCAGGAAATGTTTTGATTTAGACGCAGTAGCAGTTTTTGACAAAAAAGGATTTAATTAAAAATGTTGTGACCAATTCTAATTCCTCTCATTCCCCTTCTGTAAAATGTAGCTAAAAATGTTCATCTTTGTAAAGAACTTTGGGATTATTGGATGAATAATGCTATATAAATATAAAATAGTATTTATCACAGTAAGTTTCAATAAGCCTTTCTCTAAATTCAAACCTCATGATTACCTAAACAAATGCAGGAGGTCACGTTAGGATTCTTTTCATCTTTAGACTTTCAGAACAAATACACCATCCTTCTCCTTGAAGACATGGACTTTGTTATGTGTAAGTTTCAAAATACCATAGTTTGCATGGCAATATGTTAAAGACAAGTCCCTTACCTAAACAGCACAGCTACATCTTCCAATGTGGCAAGTGATTTGGATGACTCAGATTCTAAGTACTCTTTTTGAGATACTTTGGGCTTTATTCTCAAATGAGCTGGGCAGTTGCAGATCCCATATGCTACATGCAGATTTTTAGCTGCTCAGTATTTTGGAAAAATGAGGCCATGTGGGTGTCAAAATGTATATTCAAAAATGGAGAGACCCACATCAGTGGCCACTTTGGAATGTTTTGTCCATACTTCCTCCTGTATGCAAAAAGATCTAGAGAATTAATGTATTTAACTGTACATTATTATATTTTAAATGCATGGGATATACAGAACTAAGGTATCAGAGAGGTCCATCCCTTTCTCAAATATAAATTTAAAAAAAATAAAGTAAAACAAGTATCATGTTGAATTTAGACCTAGACAGTCATCTAGATACTTTCAACTGTTCAACCACTCTGAAAACAACAAACCATTGAATGCCCTTGCATAAGCACATCATCTTACTCCACTGAACTGTCTTTTCATTTGATCTACCACTTATTCACATGGTAACTGCTTCTTTTTAACCATTATTTTTAAAAGGTTTTCTTTAAAACATGCATAACATAATAGTGCTAATGGAACCCTCACTACTTTATTTGAAATTCTGACTTATTTGCATTTTGCCTTGTGATTTATCCAGCCCACAGTTGGATTATTGCCTTGTAAAACAGCATGATAAAACCATCATTGCTTCATCAGACATGCACAAGGACACTAATATGCACATCATTTTTATATGCATGTATTGTGCATAAAAAGTGAATGCTAGCTACATGTGGATTGGCTTGGCTAGGCTATAGAAGTTTTGTTTTGCCTTAATTCAATTAACAATGTGTTTTGATACATTTTAATGGGAGGATGACTTTTTATTTCAAATTGCCATTTGCACTAACAACATGATGCATGATACCTGATTATGTTAACATTTCAATCACAGAATGTAAAGTGACATACTGACATTAACTGGATCTGATACAATATCCTGATGAGTCAAGCCTGAGAAATTTTAAAAGATGTAATTTATTTAAAAACTCATTGCAATCAAGTTCTCCCTCTGCTCACTTTCTTGTTTAGAGCCCAGTGCCAGAGTTTCACAAAGAAATGTTGGCCTCTCTCTCCATTGGGAATGTCTTCAATACCAGTATATCCTTTGGAATTGGAGAGAAGATATAGAGTATGAGAAATGTTTGATGGTTTTTGGCTAACACCTGATCCTTTCTGTTTTAAGCATCCCCACGGTGCTCAGCAGAGAGGAGGGCACTTTATTACAGTTGTGCAGACCACCTACCACCACTCACTGCCACAAGCCTCACAGGAGTGAGAACAGCAGGGAATAGTGCAGCCCAACCCTGCACCTGGACCTATGTGGCTCCCACAGCTTTGGTACTGAAGATGCTCAAACCCTAGTGCCAGTGCAGAGATGAATTTTCCCTCCAGCCTTAATTAACCCAGATGTGTATCGACAGTGTCAGTTCTATAGTATCATCATCATTATTATTTAACATGTTAATCACAGTAGCATTGAGAGGACCTGGACAAGTCCTGGGCTCATTGTGCTAGATTCTGTACACATGTATAGGAAAACACGATCCTTGCCTCAAAGTGTTTAAAATCCAAGGCCCTCATCCTGCAAACACTTGTGCATGTGAGTAACTTGATGCACGTGAGTAGTCCCATCAATATAAAGCTGCATGTGTTTTGAAAGACCTGGGCCTGAGAACAGTATGTTAGAACAATGCCTGTTCCTCAGCTCCATGCTGGACAGCACATTTACAACAGCCTAGGAGTGACTTAAAGGAGATTATTTCACCATAACACTTGAAATACCAGGATTCTGTTGGCTTAGGCCAAATTCTTAATGCTATTTTAATATGGTTTTGTTTTAATCACTAGAGACATTACAGTTGATCATATTTATGATTACTTGGAGGCTTTTAAGTATGCAGATTATTTAGCTGGCACATATGTGCACTAATGAAATTTTACTAAATATAGAGAAAATTGTTATGCAGACCATTTTTCTCAATATTTTTAGTATGCACATCCATACTGGGACTTTATGTATCCTATTAATTATATTATATTAATTATACTATAGCGAATTTGTTTTCTATAAAGAAACAATTTTAAAGAGACATTTTCTGTAATGTTTAATGAGACAAACACACAGATGTTTGTGTTATAAATTGCATTGCTTTAGCTTTTTAAATTACAGATTTCCCACATATTTGTATAAGCCCCGTCAATTGAGTCACTTGTGACTTTTACAGTGGATTTGTATTCAGTGGCACTAATTAATCAGAAACAATTGGAACCGGTTCAGGCTTTATAAACTCACTTAAAACAGAGTCGTAAGGTGACCGCACAATTCAAGTGACCATCTCAAATTAATTGGACTTTGAAAGGAGAGTTAGACCCATTATTAGTTGTATTGTTGAATATTTATAAAATGAATGATGAAGGAGGCTTTTTAACTTACCTATTTGCTCCCTGAATCAGAATAAGGAATGTGGGATACAAAATGGATTTTTAATATTTATGAGCTAAATCTTGCTTTTATAGACTTTCAAGAGACATAAGCAGGGGACCATGAAAGGAGGAAGGATGAAAGCTTTTTATTTAACTTTTCCTATCTGAAAGCAGGCCAAAATGACTGATTAATAATAGAATGTAAGTGACAGAATACAATAGTTAGAATTCTGATTAGACATGATTTAATATGCAATACATATTTGTTGAATACATTATCCCATTTTTTTTCAGTTATTCACTTACTAAATTATGTGACTAACAGTTTTTGACCAGCTACATAGCTGGGAATCTGCAGCCTCTGTGATGCTCCCCAAGGGTACCCAGGTTGTGAGGCACCTCACCACTACCTGTTAGAGTGAAGGAGAGTTGCATGTGCCATTTGTGGCTTAGCTTCCTAGAATTACCAGCCTCTGGCACCATAAGCACTACTTTCCAGGCCTCTCTCTCTCTGTACAAGTAGTGACAGACACACATCAATCTTTGACAACTCTGAGCATCCCTGTAGTGTCCAGCCCCTTATCCACTGAACACTCATAGAATTACCAGGCCTGCTATTCCCAAAGGAGCAGTACACAGTAGCTTTTAAGGTTCAACTCAATACCAGCACTTTACGTAACACCACAGCACTGAGATATATTTATAGTGAAAACAAGAATAAGTTTATTATCAAAGACTAGAGATTTAGGGGTTAGTGAATAAGGCTACTGGAAACAAATGGTTACATGTAAAACAAAATAGTCTCTGTGAAGCATGCTAAACTTAACTAACAGGTTAACTCCCTGTTTTAAGAAATTTATCTCATCCAAAAATTCTCTTCAGTGTTTTTAATCAAAGCTGGCTGAGATCCCACTTCATTCATTAATGTGAAGATGCTGTCCATTTACTTGCAAGGTGTCAGGGTGTTGCCTTTGACCTCCAGATATACCCCTAACGTTCATTGTTCATAGACCGGATAACCCCCTGTGGTTGAGTGGTTGTTTGTTTTTTGTGGATTTTTTTTGGTCCTGTGCTCCTTTTCTGTTGATTTAACATCTGTTTGTTAACACTTGACTTCATATGGAAATGGGCCTCCACTGTGTTAGTTTACAACACATTTTTTTTTTTTACTTTCTGTCTGGAGGAACTGGTCCAAGGCATGCCACCTTTTGGTGATCTGATTTTAACCTGTGTATTTAAGAAAATAATTTTCTGTACAGATACATAACTCCTCACATAGCATCTATATATATACATTTCACAATGATGCTGATGACCAATTGTGATACCGGCTCTCAGTTGAGACCTCACATTACAGTCTTTGGTGAACCAGAATGTTTATACGAGAATCAGGAGACCCCTCTACATCCTCTTATCTGTTGCCATTAAGAGCTTGTTGGGTCACAGCCCCCCATATTGTGCCCTTTCTTCCAACTCTGCCCCATAATTCCTTTTTGTACCCCTTTCAGCCCCCGACTCCACCAAAGACTCATTCTTATTGTTGTTGATGACCACAGTTTCTTTAATCCCACTGCAACACCACCATTCTGGTTAGCCTCTCAGTTTGAAAGAGGTCATTATCTTTAGGCCCAAACTTAACTATTTTGCATACAGATTTTCAGTCTCCCCAGTTTTATTGTTAAGAATGGTTTACTTCAGAAACCAAGAATCACAAAGCAGTGGTGAAAAGAGTCATTAACATTAAATGAATGAATCCCACAGCATTTTGAATTTCCTGTGGGTCATTTTTTATATTCCTAATTTTTGGTCTTTCTCACATGTTTTGTCCCACATAGGGGCCTTGGCAATGTGAGAGAGATGTGGCTGGGAAACAGCTGGAAGTGTATACAGGAGAGACATTGGCTTCCCTCAGCAGCCTTGGTGACAAAGAGGAGTCATTGCAGAATAAAGCCTTTCCAGTCCCTACAATGATGCAGGATGTATGAGGTTCCAGAAATGTAGCAACCTGCATGGAACTTAGAAAGAGAAACACAGGTTACAGGAGAGAACAGTTTGCAGGAACCACCAGGAACTTAGTTTGTATGCATTAGCTGCAGGAAAAGCACCTCTGTAAATAGTTCTGTTAAAAAGGAGTCTGTTAACTTTTAGAGCAAAAAATTATTTAGATCATAGAATCATAGAATATCAGGGTTGCAAGGGACCCCTGAAGGTCATCTAGTCCAACCCCCTGCTCGAAGCAGGACCAATTCCCAGTTAAATCATCCCAGCCAGGGCTTTGTCAAGCCTGACCTTAAAAACCTCTAAGGAAGGAGATTCTACCACCTCCCTAGGTAACGCATTCCAGTGTTTCACCACCCTCTTAGTGAAAAAGTTTTTTCCTAATATCCAATCTAAACCTCCCCCACTGCAACTTGAGACCATTACTCCTCGTTCTGTCATCTGCTACCATTGAGAACAGTCTAGAGCCATCCTCTTTGAAACCCCCTTTCAGGTAGTTGAAAGCAGCTATCAAATCCCCCCTCATTCTTCTCTTCTGCAGGCTAAACAATCCCAGCTCCCTCAGCCTCTCCTCATAAGTCATGTGTTCTAGACCCCTAATCATTTTTGTTGCCCTTCGCTGGACTCTCTCCAATTTATCCACATCCTTCTTGTAGTGTGGGGCCCAAAACTGGACACAGTACTCCAGATGAGGCCTCACCAATGTCGAATAGAGGGGAACGATCACGTCCCTCGATCTGCTGGCTATGCCCCTACTTATACATCCCAAAATGCCATTGGCCTTCTTGGCAACAAGGGCACACTGCTGACTCATATCCAGCTTCTCGTCCACTGTCACCCCTAGGTCCTTTTCCGCAGAACTGCTGCCTAGCCATTCGGTCCCTAGTCTGTAGCGTGCATTGGATTCTTCCATCCTAAGTGCAGGACCCTGCACTTATCCTTATTGAACCTCATCAGATTTCTTTTGGCCCAATCCTCCAATTTGTCTAGGTCCTTCTGTATCCTATCCCTCCCCTCCAGCGTATCTACCACTCCTCCCAGTTTAGTATCATCCGCAAATTTGCTGAGAGTGCAATCCACACCATCCTCCACATCATTTATGAAGATATTGAACAAAACCGGCCCCAGGACCGACCCTTGGGGCACTCCACTTGATACCGGCTGCCAACTAGACATGGAGCCATTGATCACTACCCGTTGAGCCCGACAATCTTGCCAGCTTTCTACCCACCTTATAGTGCATTCATCCAGCCCATACTTCCTTAACTTGCTGACAAGAATACTGTGGGAGACCGTGTCAAAAGCTTTGCTAAAGTCAAGAAACAATACATCCACTGCTTTCCCTTCATCCACAGAACCAGTAATCTCATCATAAAAGGCGATTAGATTAGTCAGGCATGACCTTCCCTTGGTGAATCCATGCTGGCTGTTCCTGATCACTTTCCTCACATGCAAGTGCATCAGTATTGATTCTTTGAGGACCTGCTCCATGATTTTTCCAGGGACTGAGGTGAGGCTGACTGGCCTGTAGTTCCCAGGATCCTCCTTCTTCCCTTTTTTAAAGATTGGCACTACATTAGCCTTTTTCCAGTCATCCGGGACTTCCCCGGTTCGCCACGAGTTTTCAAAGATAATGGCCAATGGCTCTGCAATCACAGCCGCCAATTCCTTCAGCACTCTCGGATGCAACTCGTCCAGCCCCATGGACTTGTGCACGTCCAGCTTTTCTAAATAGTCCCTAACCACCTCTATCTCCACAGAGGGCTGGCCATCTCTTCCCCATTTTGTGATGCCCAGCGCAGCAGTCTGGGAGCTGACCTTGTTAGTGAAGACAGAGGCAAAAAAAGCATTGAGTACATTAATGCATAAAGATAATGACATAGAGAATACTCTTATGAGGTTTGTGGACTATACCAACCTGGGAGGGGTTGCAAGTACTTTGGAGGATAGGATTAAAATTCTAAATGATCTGGAGAAACTGGAGAAATGGTCCAAAGTAAATTGGATGAAATTCAGTATGGACAAATGCAGAGTACTCCACTTAGGAAGGAACAATCAGTTGCACACATACAAAATGGGAAATGACTGCCTAGGAAAGAGTGCTGTAGAAACGGATCTGGGAGTCACAGTGGATCACAAGCTAAATATGAGTCAACAATGTGACACTCTTGCAAAAAAATAAAAAAAGCAAACATCATTCTGGGCTGCATTAGGAGGTGTGTTTTAAGCAAGACACGAGAAGTAATTCTTCCGCTCTACTCCACGCAGACTAGGCCTCAGCTGGAGAATTGTGTCCCATTCTGGGTACCACATTTCAGGAAAGATGTGGAAAAATTGAAGAAAGTCCAGAGAAGAGAAACAAAAATGATTAAAGGTCTAGAAAACTTGATCTATGAGGGAAGATTGAAAAAATTGGGTTTGTTTAGTCTGGAGAAGAGAAGACTGAAAGGGGACATAACAGTTTTCAGGTACATAAAAGGTTGTTACGAGGAGGAGGGAGAAAAATTGTTCTCTTTAATCTCTGAGGATAGGACCTTAGCTGTCAGGGTAGTTAAGCACTGAAATAAATTGCCCAGGAAGGTTGTGGAATCTCCTTCATTTAAGATTTTTAAGAGCAGGTTGGACAAACACCTGTCAGGGATGGTCTAGATAAGACTTATTCCTGCCATGAATGCAGGGTACTGGACTAGATGACCTCTCGAGGTCATTTCCAGTCCTACGATTCTATGATTCTATAAGTGACTTAGAACACAAAGTCCAATTTTCAATAGCGACTTAGGTGATTCAAAATTTTACTTTTCAAAATGTTACACTGGGTACAGGTTTTATAATATCTTTAATAAACTTGTGTGTGTGCGCTCATGTGTACACACATGTACACACACACAGAGCTAGCACTGTAGAGAGGTCCTGGTAGAGAAACCTCTACTTAATGGGAGACAAAACTGGTATTTTGAGGATTGCTGTTTCCATCCCTCTCTTAGGAAGTAACACTTTACCCTTTAAAAAAATTGCAAAGTCCATCAGCAATTTGAATGCAGAAATGCAGTAGAAGCTCCAGGAATCAGATATCTTTTTAATTATTTTAAATCAATTCCCTGTAAAATTGGACTCTCCAGAATGGTTTAAGAACTAGTCCGTATACAAACACCTGATCCTTTTTTTTCAGTATTGTTGTATTTAGTACTTATGAGTAATAATACTAACATCCACATTTATATTAGTAGGATAAAAAGTGATTGGCCACTCTTCCCTGGAATCCTTTGTTCACTATCATTATATAGAATAGAAAATTATAGGAACTATGAAAAGAACAGGATTGCATTACAATATTTTGGTTTGCTTTTTTTCAGCCATTTCAGCCATCGAGCAGAGGTTTTCTTTGAGCTGTCTACAGGCATACACCAGTCTCGTATCTGAGTGGTTACAATTAATTCAGAACCCAGCCGTGTGTCTTTTCGGTGCCCATAACCATGCATTTGTTACCTTGGAATTCCATTGGCTATCATGAGGATTATTCACATAGCTTTCAACCCTTGTGAAGTTCCTTACAGGCTTCTCAAGTCTTGCCTACAATCATTTTGTGTTATGTGCATATTTTTCTGCCTCGCCGTTCACTCCTGTTTTAGATCATTAATATAATGAACAACCCCAGTTCTAAATTACATTCTTGTGGCACCCCACTGTTAATTTTTTTTATCATTGTGGATATTGACTAGTTAGTCTTACTCACTGGTTTTTGTCTCTCAGACAGTTTCTAACTCATTACACTACTGTACCTCTCACTCCATGACTACTTAGTTTTGTTATCACCCTCTTTAAAGGAATTTTATATGCTGAGGTTTTTTTTTAAATCTAGCTAAATTATGATGCCCAGTTCTTATAGATTCATATATTCCAATGCCAGAAGACCATTGTGATCATCTACTCTGAACTCCTATAAAAAATGGGCCATAGAAGTCATCCAAAATAATTCCTAGAGCACATCTTTTTAGAAAAACATGCAATCATGATTTTAAAATCTACAGTAATACAGAATCCACCACAGCCACTGATAAATTGTTCCAATGGCTAATTACTCACTGTTTAACAACTCAGTGCCTTATTTCTAGTCTGCATTAGTCTAGTTTCAGCTTCAAGCCTTGACTTGTGTTGTACCTTTCTCTGCTACGTTAAAGAGCTTATTATTAAATATTTGTTCCCCAGGTAGGTATGAGTAGACTGTAAAGACCTCTTAACTTTCTATTTGTTAAACCAAAGGAGTTCTATCTATTTATCTTATCACTATAAGGCATATTTTCTAATCCTTTCATCATTCTCAGTGCTCTTCTCTGAAGCCTCTCCAGTTTATTAACATCCTTCCTGAATTGTGGCCACAAGAATTGGATGAATATTTCCAACCTTTGTTTACCTAGTGATCCAGACTGCTCTCAGTGACCTCCCTCTTGTTAGGGGAGACATTAGGCATTCTGCTGTGCTGCCATGCCACTGCCAGTACTGGGGAATATCTATTATTTTGCTTTTTGCCAAGAGAAGCACCTGTAAGGCTTTGTAGAAGCCTTAGCAACACAGGCAAACCTCAGAGGGAAGGGGTCGCGATCACAGGGAGTGAGCCTGACTCTGCATCCTCCCTGGTAGGCTATAGTAAGCATCTGTGAAAAACTGGAAGTCTATCTATATTTGTGTGTGTGTGTGTGCGACAGTCAGGGTCCATAAGACTGCAGGCTCTGAAAAGACACATCTGTATAATTAACAGCTTAAAAAGTGCTTGCTTAAAATTTTTTCTTTGATTGACAATGTTGTTGATGTAATTGTAGCATTTACTAACATAAAATGGGTAGACAAGTTGAGTAATTTGGATTAGACCTCCTGGCATCTCTTGGAATCCTCAGTGATGGGCAGATAGCTGGCCACTTGAACCTTGTTGTTTGACCACTTGAGACCTCTCCAGACTGTGGGTAACTATTGTTTGTGAATGTTCTGTAACCTATTACAGCAGTTCTCAAACTGTGAGTTGGGACCACAAAGTGGGCCGTGACCCCAGTCGCCAGGGCTGACTTAGACTTGCTGGGGCCTGGGGCCAAAGCTGAAGCCTGAGCCCCACCACCCAGGGCCAAAACCAAAGCCCGAGGGCTTCAGCCCTGGACAGCAGGGCTCAGGTTACAGGCCCCATGCCTGGGGATGAAGCCCTTGGCTTGGGCTTTGGCACCCCCTCCCGGGGCAGCAGGACTCAGGCTTCAGTCCCCCATCCTGGGGTTGTGTAGTAATTTTTGTTATCAGAAGGGGGTCACAGTGCAATGAAGTTGGAAAACCCACAATCTATTGTGTATGTATATGTTTGAGACTGACTAAAGCAGAGACTTTGAGGAAAGGCATTCTTGTGAGAGTACTTGGAGACTAATAACAGTAAAGGCTTTAAGTGAAAGCATTTGACTTTGTGTGATTTATGCCAACCATCTAGCAGACAGATGTGCTGCGTCTCCACTGATTTATTTCCTGACACCGCCTCTCAGAGAGTAAAGTTACCGAGAGCTTTGGGTTTAGGGAATCCTGGGTAACACACTTCATCATTTCCCACTTCCCCAAAATTTTGTGTCCTCTGAAAGATTTATCAGTAATGATTTGATGTTTTCTTCCACATCTTTGATTAAAATATTAAATAGTGTCATGCCAAGAACTGATCTCTGTGGGACCCCACTAGAAACACAGCTGCTCAATGATTATTCCCCATTTAGAATTACATTTTGAGACCCATCAGTTAGCCAGGTTTTAATCCATTTGAGTGCTATGTTAATTTTATATTGTGCTAATGTTTTTAATCCAAATGTTCTGCTGTCACAAGGCAAATGCCTTAGATAAGTCCAAATATGTTCATCAACCCTATTACCTTTATCAACCATACTTGTAACCTCATCAAAAAAGATATCAAGTTAATTTAACAAGATTTATTTTTCAAAGCCCACATTGATTTGCATTAATTATATTACTCTCCTTCAATTCTTTATTAATTGAGTTCTATATCAGATACTCCATTATCTTTCCCGGGATCAACGTCAGATTGACAGATCTATATTTACCTGGGTTTGTTCCATTTAACCTTTTTAACCATTGACACAATGTTAGCTTCCTTCCAATGTCCTGGAAATTCTCCAGTTTTCCAAGACTTAATGAAAAACAACATTAAGAATCCATCAAACTCCTCTGCCAGCTCTTCTAAACCTCTTGGATGCAAGTTATCCAGACCTGCTGATTTTAAGGTCTATTTTCAGAACCTGCTTTTTAACATCCTCCTGAGATATTAGTGGAATGGAGAGAACGTTATCATATGATATGACTACATCATCTCTTTCCCAAATACAGAACAGAAATATTTAGTGAATACTTCTACCTTTATTGTATTTTTATTGATAATTCTGTCATTTCCATCTAGTAAAAGGCCAATCCCCCTGTTTGGGGGAGCCAGATCTCCTCATATATTTGAAAAAACCCCACCTCCTTTATTTTCCTTAGTTCTGCTTGCATTGATTTTTCCTTATGTCCCTTTTCTTCCCCTATCAATTTTCTTGTCTATTCCTATTCACTACTTTTGACTAAATATAGCATATGGGAAAAGGGGGGAATTGATAACAATACCTATGAAGGAGCTACGACTTGTAGAAAATAGGTAAGGGAAGCTAAAGAACACAAAAAAAAATGACAACAAGAAAAGTTAAGGAAAAGAAGGAAGAGTTTTTAAAGTTTTCAAAGTATATTAGGAACCAAAACAATTCCAACATTAGTATTGACCAGTTATATACATTAATTTTTAATTCTGTGATCAGTTCCTCTCTATATTGGACAACTTCCAATAAAGAATTCCCCTGTGTTGGATACAACATTTTATCTGTGAGTTTGTTGGCATGCACAAATAACTTTAATAGACTACAAAGGCCTGATCTGATTTTCCTTACAAGAACTATGCTTATTTGCCCTTTGTTTATATACGAGGAAATGTTATGTATCCCAAAGAAAGCTTTGAATCTCTCCTTTCACTGATACATCGCTCCCATTTTTAATTTTGCAGTGTCACATGAGACATCAGAACTTAGGACAGATACTGCCTGCACTCTGTAGTGGCTAAGACTTGGGTCAGTGTAGTTTGGAGGGAACGTTGCTTATTTAGAGGGGGATGAAAGTAAGAAAACAATTTTGTGACAAGTCGATTGTTCAAGTTAAATATAATTTGTCATGTGGCTCTGAGATGTATCACTTGGCTCCATAAATTATGTGATGTGCATGTTTTGATGTGTGTATATGAGAGAGAAACTATGTAATAGACTGATATAGCTCAACCAAACATATCTGAAAATTCTGTTAAATCATTATCCGATGTCTTTTATTTATATATTTCTGAAAGCAGACTGCGAAACCTACAGCATATTTCACATTCAACTTTAAATATATTAAAAGCCTTTCCTTAAAATCCCAAAGTAATTGTATTATACAATCAACACATAATATTTGGCAACCCAGCATACATTCTATTTGTACAAGTCACAGTTATGAGTCAAACCAGCTCTGGTAATTTTTACGTCAGTCAGTCACTGGCTAAAAAAGTTTACAAGCAGAGTTACAAAAATGACAATGACTAACAAGTGAGTGGCTAAAAATTTATGCCAAATGTTAAAATACTGTTAGCATTCTAATTCTGAGAGCTGATGCAAATAGAGAAATACTCAGTTGAAACGCTTTTGCAATTGGTTTGATAAAATATTCAGTTATGTAACAAGTATGCTGTTCAGCAAAATAATAACACAAGTTGTCATGGCTTCAGGCATTATCCTTTTTGCTATATTAAGTGTAAGTTCAACTGTTTGCTGCTTAGCTATTCTTTTTACCATACTTCTTTTGAGTCATGGATATAACTGAATATTTGGTATGGACAAATAAATTCTCATTTCTTTTACTTTCTTTCCTTTTGTTAACTTGGTTATTCTTAATACTTAAAAAAGAAGGGGCAGCTATACTGTATAAAGCTATTTATAAAGAGAGCCAATTTAGAATGGGATCTAGCTATTTACATGGGCAATTTAAATGAGACATGGCTAGAATGGCCTTGGACTCTTTTTAAGGCTCCAATACCTCAGGTTATTTGAATTAGAAGAAGCACAGTTGTATCTTCATTAACTTGATCCTAATGTGATAAACATAAGGGTCCAAATCACTTCCTTTGTGTATTTAAAGGAAATGAAATGGGGGGCCATAACCAGGGTTTTTGGGTCCACTGCTGTTCTGCTATATTATCTCTTCCAGCAGGCATGATCTGCAGTAGTGTGCATCACGGCTGAGAAACATGAAGGTTGGGTTCTGCAAGGATAACTTTTTTTTTTATTTCTTTACTCTTCTAGCCCCATCCACTAGTTTGTGTACATGCAGAAGCAACACCTCTCCTCCCCAGTTTGGCTGCTAACAATATTTTTTTAATATTTGGCATAAATGAAAGCTATAGAGATGGAGTTTCTGCAGTTTCAAAGAACAGTGGTTTACCTTTCTTTACTGGTTTCACTGGAATTCAAGGGAATAAGCTACCTAGCTCAGCTGTTTCCTACCACTAATATCAAGCCCCTCACCATGTGTGTCTCCTCCTACTTTGACCAGAAAGTTAAGTTCCAGCAAGGCCAAGGAGAGAAGAAAGGTAGATAGGTATGCATGCAGTTCAGGGATGTTACTATTCAAAACAATTGAATTAAAAGAATAGCTTTTGAATTAAAAGAATAGTTCTAACAGTTTCTACTGTCTTTAAATTCTCATTTGTGTTGGAACTGAAGGGATAGATTAGGTATAGAGCTCACTACTTACCAGGAGCATAGCTGAACCATTTTAAATTCACATATTGTAGTCCTACTGTCCCCAGGAGTCTTTGACTGTTTTACCATGCTTTTGTAATGAGAATATACTGACACATTTTCATTATTAGATCAAAGGAGTGAGGCATTGCATGAAACCACTTGCAAATGAAATATCAAAATTGGCTGGAGTATACACTTTCATTCTAATCAAATATCATTCTCTTTTTCAGAAATCAATAGAGGAAACCAAAGAAAGGAGACAGAGGGTCTGAATTTAAAACAGCTAGTGAAATCAGACTTAAAGTAGGTTCATTAATACATGGTTGACCGGAATAACTGAAACTTAGATTTTATAATTTAGAGGGCCTTTTGGAAATATCTACCTAATTTATAGAACGCTTTTCAAAAACAATGTTTAACTTTAGTTTCTTATATATTGAAACAAACTATATACTTGTTTCATGTTGAAATATGCATGAGACTCATACCTACACATTTCTATTCACTTAAAAAGAATCTGAATGTATTCTAGTCTTTTTATTTCTTAAAACTGAAAGAAGCACTGCTTTTAAATACTGTATCTAGAGATTGCTGCATTTTAAGTAATAAGATTCAAAGTCAATTGGGGGCATATAATTGAATTAGTACTCATTACTATTGTCATAGGCTGTGACATATCACATGAACTCCTTATTAGCAACCAGCACAAACTAAATTTGTGAGATCACCCAGTGTCAATAAGAGTTAACCAGTCTTCATACATTCACATGCCAAATCCTTTTTACCTTTAGAACATGTTCTCAGAGAAACTGCTTATGGAGCAACAGATTAAGGAAAGTAGAAAGACTCTAAAGAGCTGTCTTGATTTGCCAATGTGTAACACAGTTTAGGTGCTCCAGAAAGAAAATGCCTAGCTGTATGAAGAAAATATATATGACTAATTGGAATAGCTCATAGCTTAAAGAGGTAGTGCATGTGAAGCCCCATGAGGAATTTTTATAAAACCCTATTCTCATTTACTATAGTGATCAGCCTTCCAAATGTGAAGTGAAATGAGAAAAAAAACCTATTCAATATAATAGGACACTCTGCCAGCTTTACAGTTTCATGATTGCCAAGGTAATTCCATAGTCCCCATATCTACATAAAATTATACACCTGATGGAACTTGGGCAGCCACAAGAGATCATTTTGATTGCTATGGGCCATATTCTGCCACCTTTACTTACATTGAGTAATACTTTGCTTATAGAGAAGCCTCATTGGGACTGCTTAAGGAATTAAGGTACTAGTCAATGGGTGATATTCTCAACCCAGACCTGGGTCCTTTTCAGACTGCATCAAAGGGTTGAGGAAGAAGGTGCCCCAAAAGCACTGGATGTAGCCAGGGGAGAATTCCTCTGGCATAGGAACCGAGGAAGACAGTTTAAGACTTCTAAAGACCCCAGCCCCTCATAACCCCCCTGGTATAACAGACATGCCAAGGGTAGGGCTGATGGCAGAAGGGGAATGTTAGAGCTGGAGTTATAACATGTTGCCTTAACTTAGATAACCTCTGAAGCACCCCAGAATTGGGAGTGTGAAAACATGAAGGTATCTATAAAGTCACCTTAAGTCTTCCCCCTCTCCTTCCCATGCTGCTGTAAGGACACAGCACAGAATTTCACCCAGCATAAACAAGGGAATCACAGTCTTGCCCTGTAATTACAATTTTTCTTTTACCAGTGAAGTCAGCAAAAGCTCATCAAATATTAATTATAATCAAAAGAGGTAGGAGTTACAGATTCTACTTGTAGATTCTGTCAGCTTTTTCCAGCAAAAAACAAAAGCAGCACTCCACACAATATTATTCTGAGCTGTATTGTTGTAATACAAAGAAGTAAGAATAGTGTTTTGGTCTTGGAAAAAGATACAATGTGTGGGCACGGAAAAGAGCCAATGAATGACTTTATATATATATATATATGTGAGAGGGGAAAGAGACCATGCAGTGGATTTTTGTATGAGAAAAAGCACTTTAGCTTTGAACTTTGGGATAACTGCTCTAAAACTGGTAAATCAATAGTTTAAAGATTCATTCCCTCATTTTGCATATGACTAACTACCCTGTGCAACCTTGAAAAACATGTAAGCCACAAACAAGGTGGATGAACCTCAAGAAAGAGAGAAACCTGTTCCCCTCTAAGGAACAAATTAGGCATATATCAAAAACTAAACAAAACACAAAACCCTTGAACACTGTACAAAAAGGACAGAGCATAAATTAAAGGCTCCCAGGGGCAATTCCAGTGTGCAGCCAAAGCCAAGTTTGCTGCTTTATTTAGTCGGCTGGTCTCTAATTGTGCAACGCAATGAAAATCATTTATAACTATAAATGCCCCACAACAACATGGCAAAGAAACAGGGTTGCAATGTAATATTACAGAACATTTACCTGTGGGTAATCAGTACAAACTGAGGGAGATAATAACTGCTCAGCTACTCTGAAATAATTTACTCATAAAAGAATCTTCATTAAAGTAACATTAAGGAATGTTTTCAATGTGATATATAGGGATTTAGCTGCATGATTCCCTTTAATATCAATGGGACTTGTGGGGCTAAATCCACACATGCTGCAATGAAAATTGTATTTAAGATTTTAACTTAAATTCATAAAAGGAAACAAATTTGGGGTGAAGACTTTACTACATTGTGCCCACTTACTACTAATAATATGGAATGAGAGACAAGCACATTATACTGTAGTACCTGCAATAAACATGCTGCTGTACCTTACTTCTTTTAACTGCTTAGGGAGAGAATAAAGGCTAACCTCATGAGCACCAATGATGATAACAAACAGAGAAAACATCAGCTGAATTTTGTGAAAAGATTCTATAATCTAAATTATTCATACAGTCAGTTGTAACAATATGCTGTTAGTGAGATGTAAGAACAATTTCCCTGGATTCAAAGAGAAAGGGGTTGAAATAATTAGTGCTAAGATAGCTTGTGACATTTCTTAGGAGATCCAGCGAAAGCAACTACTCAAGTTTAAGGGTGAGATGTAAAGTAAAAACACCTGCCTTCAAAGGGGATTTCCATGATACCCTTGGAAGCCACCTAGAAGCTTACTCAAAAGCGTGGGACCAAAGGCTAATCAGTTCATTCTTCAGCTATTTTGCCACAGACTGGTATAAAAGCACACTAACTGGAGCAGAGTAACACAGATTCCTCTTATCACAAACTCCAATATCTTGGTAAAAGCAAAAAATGATGTATAGTGATGATAAAGGAAGAAAAAAAGTGTCAAGTATCTCCAGACCAGAAACACCCATAAAAACTGACAGACCGTGTGAGGGAGGTAGCAGGTCGCAGTAAGACAGGCTTTCCTAATGTTACACCCAAGAGTGACTGGAACATGTTATTTTAGTACTTTAAATGTTTTTTAGGCCTAAGTGGGAGCTGCTGGGTTTTTGAAAATCAAGCCACTTATGTAAGCACCTACATAAGGATTTAGTATCCTAACTTTAGGCACTCATTTTGTAAAATCTTGGCCCTAATAACCATCTTTCACTAGGCAATAGTACTGACATAGCATTTACTCTTAGGGGTATAACATTAGAACTCTTTTAGTATGACAGGCTTTTCTATCTCCCTTTCTAAAGACACCAAGGGGCCATGAAGCTGATTATACATTTTTGACTAAAGTTGGTCTTGACTAAAGTTGGTCAATCCTGCAAAGTTCTGATCACCCTTGCAGTGGGAGGTGAGGGTGCTTAAACCGTCTCAGGACTGAACCCTGGAGTAATGAGGATAGACTTCTTTTTAGCCTATGTGCAATGTGTCTCAGTGGCATATCACCAGGATCACTAAATTTGATCTGCTGGTTGGCTCATTAGCTTCCCCATCCTAGTTGCATTTGCATATATCCATATCTTCGAAGAGTTGATTTGCTGTTCCTGATAGTGATAATGTGACAGATGTAGAAACTCAGTAGAAGTGGCTATTTTGAGGTCAATATACTAAGTTAATTGTTGTATGTCATAACTAGGGTTTATATATTTATCTTAGGATTCCATGTGACTGTCATAGCCCCAGAACTCGCTTGGAGTCTAGATAAGTGACAGGAATGGGATCCAATGAGCATTTCCCCGTTATGTCATTGTAGAAAGAGGGGCTAGTAGGCAGATTGACAGTCCTTCAAAAAGATGCCATAGGATTCAAGGAGAGCAGGGAAAACTTGCCAGCAACTCAGGATTGGATGAGACTAAGCAATTGTTCCCTGAACTCATTGGACAATAAGGGGGCATTTCTGCCTTCCGCAACCATCTAAGAAGCAGTCCCAAGGCCTGGGGTAAGAAAGTAAGGAATGCCCAATTGTCCTACATTGGCCCAATTCTTCTGAGATTCATGGAAACTTTGATTGATATTGAAACCTGAAAGAAGGTGCACTTCTTGAAAAGGTATGCACAGGTATAAGTAAGATGTTGTCCAACTCAAACTGAAATGGTAGTAACTGGCTTGATTGAAAAAAATATTGTTTCATTGATTTTTTTTAATTCATTTGCTAACTACAAATAAAATATTTAACATTTTTAAATGTGTATTCTATAGAGCTGAAAAGTAATATTAAAACTTCTGCTCTGCAGATTGCAGGTTGGGTTTGGGTTTTTTTTTTTTTTTTTGTGGCAAGTTTACAAAAACTTCCATAAAATCACAGTATTTCTATGCAAATTAAAATCATCCTGAATTATCTGTCAACAATTGGAAAAAATTTTTAAAAAGTTTTGAAATTTCAATGTTATTTCCATACTGAAGCATTCACAATAGACCCATTTGACAGTTTTTGCAAGACTTTAATTATTTTAATGATTTTTATTGAAATGTTAGAAATTTACATTAAAACATTTTTAATTATTAATTTTTTATTTACCAAAAACTGTTTTCTCGTTGAAAACTAGGCTTTTAGTAAATGAAAATATTCTATAATTTTTAAGTTATACAGCTTTTCTAAAAGTTGAATCAATTTTATATCTATCTATCTATGTAATCATGAAATGTCATAAAACACAAAATTTCATTAATATTGAGACATCATATAAAACTTTGTTTTTTTGGAAAAAAGGTCATTTTTCTACAAAAACGCTTGAGTGAAAAATGTTGACCACCTGCACATGAAATTTTTGCAATTACACTATTATGTTCTATATGCGTTATACTATACCCTGTAGTGTGGTCCTAACTAATAACAGCCATGTCTAATATTTACCCTACATCATGAGTTAGGGAGACAAGTGTAATCATCCTCATTTTACAGGTGGTTAAATAACTTGGTCAAGACTGCAAAAGTTATTGTCAGAGCCTTCTCAAATCAATCTCTTTGACATAGAAGATCATTTTCATAGTCAAATATTTCTAAAAAAATTAATGAGCATTTTCAAATATAAAATGATCCTCTTCCACTTCCACAGAACAAAAATGACTTTGAAATTTTGGGGGTTCATTATAAGAAGCTTAACATTTTGACTAGTCCTACTGACAATAGCTCCTGCAGAGAGCACAAAGAGGAGTGGAAAATTTTCTCCTGGCACTGCTGCCCTCATTCTACAATCCTTATTAACTCATGGATTCATGGGGCTGGTCTACACCTAGAGCTTGGGGGTGTTATTCCCAGCTCACATAGACATACAAATGCTAGCTCATGAAGCTAGTATATGTCTATGCAAGCTGAGAATTACACCACTAACTCCCAGTGTAGACCTAATCATAAATTATAAGGCCAGGAAGGGACCATTGTGATCATCTAGTCTGTCCTCCTACATAACAGAGGTGATAGGACTTCCATTAATTAATTCCTGTTTGAAGTATATCGCTGAGAAAAATATGCAGACAGGATTTTAAAATTTCCAGTGATAAAGAACCCACCAGAGTTTGTTCCAATGGTTAATTACCTTCACTGTTCAAAATCTGAACCTTATTTCTAGTCTGAATTTATGTAGCTTCAACTTCGAACCATTGGATCTTGTTATACCTTTTACAGCTAGACTAAAGAGACATCTATTATCAAATTTCTGTTCCCCATGTACGTATTTATAGACTGGTCACCCTTAATCTTTACTTTAAATTAAATAGATAGAGCTCCATGAATCTGTCACTAAAAGTCATATTTTCCAATCATTTAATCATTCTCATGGCTCTTCTCTGAACCCTCTCCAATTTATCAACATCCTTGAATTGTGGACACCAGAACAGGACATAATATTACAATCCTAGTTGCACGAGTGCCAAATACAAGGGTGACATAACCTACATATTCTTGCTTGATATTCCCCTGATCATAGATCTGGGGATCACATTAGCCCTCCACTGGGAGCTCATATCCAGCTTATTATTGACCCTGACCCCCAAGCACCTTTCTGAGTTATTGCTTCCCAGGATAATGTCTATCATCCTGTATGTATGACCTTCATTCTTTTTACTTTGGTTATAATTTTACGTTTGATCATTTTAAAATGAATATTGCGCTTAGCTTTCCATGTGATCCAGGTTGCTCAGTATCAGTGACCCGTACTCTTTATTATTTACTACCTTCTAATCTTTGTCTTTATCTGCAAACTTTATCAGTGATGGTTTTTGTTTTCTTCCAGGTCATTGTTAAATAGCATAGGGCCAAGAACCAATCAATATGGGACCCTATTAGAGAACTCATTGATGATTTCCTGTTTACAATTTTATTTTGAAACCTGTCAGTTTTTAATTCATTTAACTCAGTAATTTAAAGGTTCATCCTATCAATAAACAAAACAAAAAAAAAAAACAGCTTGTTCTTGCTACCTTAATTTCACCATTCACCTTCATGAGGTCTTTGTCCAGGAATTTGTATAGGGCCAGGTTTAGAACTTGTGCTTCTTGCTCCTAACCCTCCATTTTGAGCACTAAATCCCTGTACACTCAAAATCACAGAATTTTTAACCTTAAAATCACTCAAATTTATTTAAACATAACCCCTCCCCCATTCCTAGAAAGACACCTTCTGTTGTAAATTTAAGCGAATGGCAAATTTTTACAACCATGTTGCTCAAAAACCAACGTTTAAGACCATTTTTGCAATATGCCAAATACCCTCAATTGAAGTAATTGGGATCTGAGGACACAAAAATATTAATGTTAGATATTCAGTTATATTCACATGCTCAGTACCCCTACAATACCAGAGGTAATAATGTGAAGAGGAAGCTGTGCATATAAAGCTCTTATTGTACCTTTCATTTTTAAAGCACTGTTATGAGCACTTACTATTTCTGTTAAATGATTGACACAGTAAGTGTTTCACTTTAATTGGCACTTCTGTGATTTATCACTATCTTGTTGGGAACATACCATTAGGCCATTTGTAAGTGAATAGCAGGGTATTCTACATTTGACAATGCTTCAAGACTTTTAATGATAGCTCCCAGTAAGACCAAGAAACCTACTAAGAGTTCATATCACCATTTGATCTATTTAATGAATTAGACCAAATTCCAAACTCCCCCTCTGAGTAGGACCATTCCGAAGGTCCCTGGAGCCATCACAATGTCATTTTTTCTGGTACTGCAACTGTGTGAACAATAGGATTTGAGAATCTAAACTGGGGAGTAGACCAGGCAGTCTCATCCTATCAAAAATAATTGCCTTACCATCTCAGCTCATTATTTGCAATATAACCAGATCAGTTGGTGCAGGCAATGCTATGATAATCATACGTTAGGCAAACAAGGGCCACTTCACGTCTTGCTTTCAGATTAAGTGAGTAGTCTTCTGATATTGAGATTTGAAAAACTGTATTGAGGGTTCCCTGCTGTCACTCTTTTACCTCACATACAGAATATATTATATTTCCTCCCCAAAGCTGTTCAATAAAACCCTGCAAAGGTGGCGACCAACCACAGCCTGAAAATATCAGTACCAACTATTGACACACAACCATATGTCCTTATGTTCCTAAGGATATACTCTCTATTTTCTTAATCATTCTATATATTATTAAAAAGCTTAAAGATTTCCAGCATAGCTTGAATGGCTCAATATCAATTTGACCCTTACTGTTGTGGAAGGAATCACCCCAGTTAGGATTTTTTGTGTATATAACTTTAGAAGGGGGCAGGGAGTAACAATTAATTCTGACACATTTTGATATGTGCATTATTTCCTTGGCATTTTGATCTGGCTCAAATGAGTTCTTTTCAGCTCCGACACTGTATATCACGTTTTATATTAGCAGCTTTAACTCACCATACCATCTGACTGTATCAACACCTCGCTTGCACTGATGTGAAAATGTTGGAAATCCACGTATCCTCTGCTCTGTCCTATGCACCATATTATCATATCATAGAATAATATCAACAGTTAAAACTTACTTCTGAAACTTCTGTTTGTTTCAAGATTTTTGAGTAGGTTATAATTGTAATTAGAAAAATCCTATTTGAAAAATGCCATTAGGAAAACAAAATTCTTACTGTAGATCCCAAATTATACACTACATGGTTAAAGCTGATGTATGTAAACTAATTCAATTCCAGAAGGAAAATCTGAAACTACTTAAAATACTGCTGACACTGATGTTATGATCTGGGGCATTTCAAGGTTATTTTTTTATTCATTTTTATTTTTGTTTTAGTACCAGTAAGCTGTTCTGTCAAGAATCAGAGTTTTAATGAAAAATAAACACCAGGAATGGAGTCTTGCCAAGACAGTTGATATAACAATCTCTTAGAATGGATGCAGGCTACTATAGATTTTGCCCAGATGCCTTTTCTCATCTCTACATGCATAGTGCATATATAGTGTATGCACATATAGTGTAGGAACTCTACTTTAGTTGCTTTAATTGAAATACTTATCAGGGACAATTAGGAACCCTTTCACAGGCAGAGAAATTCTGTGTTGGTTCAGTGCATACATGTGTACCTATGGTTGCGGGGTGATTGATATTGATTTAGGCTGGTCTACACTAAAAAGTTACACCCCTGAACAACTTAGTTAAGATGACCTAAGTCCCCATGTAGAAATGCTAGGTCAATGGAAGGTTTTTTGCATCAACTTAGCTTTGCCATCTTGGCGTAGGTAGTGAAATCTCTCCCATAGAGGGGAATCCCCTTGGCATAAAGTGCTGCAACAGCTCAGCTGCAGTACAGCCACTGTAGTTTCAAGTGTAGACAAGATGTTATAGATCTAGATTCTTTGTTGCCCTGCACCTCCTCAGTGCAAAGTAAGTATTAAATGCTACTAAATCAGAATGGTAATGATATACACCAATGCAAAGTGAGGGTAAATTACTATACAGGATAGTGGAGAATCTGGGCTACAGTAAGTTTTATGTATTGTGATAGACCCAGGCCAGTTGGGTACAGTAGAGTAGCAGAAGGCAGATATACTGGCCACTGGATGAAGTTTTCTGTTCTGTGACTGACCAGAGCAGGGACTGCTCCAGGCTAATGAGAACACCTGACTCCAATTAACCTGCAAAGAGTCAGGTAAGGCCATTAAGCTAATGTGATCACCTGACTCTAATTAAGGCCCCTCTGATAATATAAAAGGGCTCACACCAGCCGGGCAGAGGGGAGCCAAAGGAGAGGAAGTGGGGTTGAAGGACTGGTCAACGAAGATACCTTCAAGTCATTGGTAAGGGTGAAGAAGGGAGAAGCAGGAGACGTGTGGGGAAAGGGGCCCAGGGAAATGTAGCAACTCTGGCAGTGAAAGGTTGGCTGCCTGCCAACAGCTGCTACCATTAGGCTCCCTGCGCCAGAACCCAGAGTAGAGAGCAGGCCTGGGTTCCCCCAACCCACCACTACAAAAACACCTTCTGGGAGGGGAAAACAGGCCCCGTCAGGACAGGAGGCTAAACTGTTTTGGCATGAGGCGGTAGGAGCAACAGAGACTGTGGGAATTCTCTTACCAACCTCCATTGCTGGCTTATGATGGAAAAGGGCTCAGTAGACTATCCCTGGCCCTAGAGAGAGAGCAGGGCTACGTGGAGGGTTGCAATGAGCCTCCGAAGCTAGCATAAATGGCCTGGAAGTGTGGAACCCACAGGGACAAGGTTGGAGCTGTGCCACAGTATGTACATATATATTATTCATCCATAATTTCATAGACCCATACCCATAGCAAGTTCATAACTGAGTATTTTTGTAGTAGAAAACTGAAGTGTGAGGGTACAAATCTGTAAAATATTTAAGTCAATAGTTATTAGAGCTGTGTGTGCATGCATAGGTACATGTGTGTTTAATACCAGATGGTTTAGTATGTTGTAAAGATTTTGAGTATCTGGTTGGGATGCCTATTTTATTTTAAAGTGGTGAGGAAAAAATATTTTATACCACATGTTCCAGAAAAACAAAAACTATTTTCAGAGTGTATTAAAGTTCAATTAAATTCTGAAAATTGTGTCTTGTCTTCTGCCTCCTATGAAGCCAGGTGTCTTAATTGCCTGGAGTGCAACTGTGGGAAGTTCAGGAGTGGAAAATTATAACCAATGCATTTTAGAACACATCTGAACAGTGCCTAAAACAGCTTTCCTATACTTTTTAACTCCAATATCTGAATTTTCAAGGGATAGCATCAGGTAATTTCCCCTTCCTAATGGTACACATCTGCTATTTCTAGACCCAATGATTCACAGGTCTTTTGAATGACCTCAGTGGAGTTTGTCATTTACACTAGCAGAGAGCTTGGCTATTATGTTTTGATTCCTACTGCCCATCCTACTTTTTTACTATGTTTAATAATTATATAATCACGTAGGCATAAACCTTGGCTAATCTTTTTGTTCAATCTGCTGTGGTTGCTTTCTATTGTGTAAGTGCCATTAATGTATCTGACAATGACCATTAGAGAATTCCCTCTTTGGGAAGGAATTTTAGTGGAGGAAACCGGATTAAGGTAGCCTGCTGCATCCTGTGTTAGCTGTTTCCTTGTAGAGTAGACATCAGGATGGACAGAGTGGAAAATCTTTCTTTGATTAGGTTAATGTGGCCCCAATGAGGTCTATTCACTGGTGTTAACATAGACTTTTTAAAATTGATGCTGAACATCAACACTACTACCTTTTATGAATCAGACTTCTAATCACATCAAACAAGCAGTTTAGTTCGACAAATTTGTTTCGCATAAACGCATGTTGATTGGCTTTAATTATATAACCCTCTTTTAATTCTTTATTAATGAGTTCCATAACAGCCATGCCATTATTTTGCACAGGAGCAATGGAAGGGTGACAGGCCTATAATTACCCAGGTCATCTCATTTACATTTTTAAAATATTAGAACATTTAGTTTTCTTCTAATTCTCTGGAACTTCCTCACTGTTCCAAAATGTATTCAAAATCAACATTGACAGTCCAGTGAGCTTCTCATCCAGCTGTTTTAAAACTCTTAGATTCAAATTTTAGAATCAAATCAAGACCTACTGATTTTAAAAATGCCTACATTTAGTAGCTGATGTCTAATATCTTCTTTAGTTACTTTTGAAATGGAAAGTATTTCATCATATGACATGACAACATTGATCTTTTATAAATATGGAACAAATATTAATTGAACACTTTTTTCTGCATTATTTTTGACAGTATTATCATTTCCACCTAGTAACAGGCCAATATCCTTCTTAGGATTTTTTTTATTCCTAATATGCTTGAAAAGCATCTTATTTTCCTTAACTGTTTTTGCCATAGATTTTTCCTTAGTCCTTTTGCTTCTCTTATAAATTTTCTACAAATCCTAGGTTCTGTTCCATCATCATTACTATCAGCTTCCTCTTCCTTTCATTTGTTAAGTATGGTGTCATTTCATTTTAGGGTTTTTGGGGTTTTTTTGCTTTTGTCTTTAATCAGCGTGGCCTTCATTCTCAGTTGTGGTTTTTTGGGCATCATTATTATTGCTCACATTTTTCTTTTAAAATTTTTCTCCCAACTGATTTGGCTTATAATTGTTTTCAGATATGTGACATTGGCCCTTTTAAGATATCACGTGTGTCTTCTTTCAAGCCCATCTGTTAGCTCAGCAACAATGATGGGGCTAAGTGCAGCCATCTTCATTTGGTTTCTGTTGTCTACTATTAACCAGGCATTCAGTCATGACTCCTTGGTATACACTTGGAGGGCCAGACATGCCCTTCATGAGTGGTTGCTGCTGCTAGTTACCCTCCGTAGGTTTAACACCTTAAACAAAGCAAGGTCCTGGGGTGTGGCTCTGCGGTTCACACATAGCTACTTGGAGTGACAGCTGAGTGAGTTGCCAGGATCAACTGCAAGCAAACCACTCTCTGCTATGCAGACATACTACTTGTTGAACTTTCCCATATATCTAAAGCATACAGTACTTTAAAAGGGCCAGTATCACAAACCTGAAAACAATTAAAATCAGTTAAGAGGGGAAAATACTGGTTTGTACATAATCCATGTAATCAATTCATGATAACTTGTACCTGAGCTACCACTAATTTAGTTCTGTGATAAAGTTCTCTTCATCTGTCAAGATAGTCTAATATAGATTACCTCCATGCAGGATGCAACAGTTTTTGAGTTAGGAAATTGTCATCTATATTATTTAGAAATTCAGAGGATGTTGAATTTGGAAATTCAGAGGCAGGATAAGACCTAGACCTCCAGCATATGTCCCTGAGATTGAAGTTCCCCATGACAACACAGGTATTTTTCCCCCACCTGGTATAAACAAGTCCTTGAGGTGTCAGTTATTCTGTTCTCTATTGTGATTTGGTGGTCTATAGCAGACCTAAACTAGTACCTCATTTTGTACATTATGTAAGAGAACATTGATCCTTATCCATATCCATAATCATTCAAGATCATTTGCTTTTGAGTTGTCAATGGCTCAGAAATAGGTAATGTCATTTTTTTTGTAAAGTTGTACTCGCCGTCCCCTGTTGCCCACTTTATCCCTCCTAAATAGGTCTTAACTTCTGATTTTTAGCATTTCTATCCGACTTCAGTAACAGCACACTAAATTGATTTTATGTTCATAAAAGAGCAATTCCAATTTCTCTTGTTTGTTGCCTAGGTTCCTAGCAGGGGTATACAGGCAATTAAATATCTTTGTTTCTCTTCACATCCTTTGTTCTCAACATCTTATTTTGTGATAAATGAGTGTGTATGTGTACCCACTTCTCACCCTTCCCTTTTGTTATCAAAGTAATAGTGGTTTGCAAGTGATCTTTAAAATTTATGGAGTGAACCACTGCTATGGATAATGTGTCTGTCCAAGAAAATGTGGTGATTTTATATTTCTCTATACCTGAAGCATAAATGTTACAATATATCCAGTTGAGTGAGGTTGTACTATAAGATGACCAACACAAAGCAGAATAACAGAAATTGCATTTAAAAAAAAAAAAACCAGTCATGTTTTCCTGGTATTCAGGGTTGTTTTTGTCTAGCTGAGATATTCACTAAAAAGGGGGAAACTGTGAATTACTGGGTGCACAGTTAAAACAAATTATGTAGACACAGTTCCTTTGAAAAATATTCTGACATTCTTTATAACCAATATATGTTTAAATCTATGTGTAAAATTTATTCAAGAACATATTCACCTTTATTTGAGAGCATACCGATAACAACTACGTGAATGCATCTCAGAACTAATCTCTGCATGGCATTATGGAAGAAACTGCTCTATCAAAGCCTGCTCTTGCCACTTAATGACCTTCTCCTACAGTACATCTGATGTGCCTGCTGCTACCGTTGCTGCATTCCAAGTAGAAGTTACTGCCTCAACATCTCCTGCTACATTAGCTGCATTTCAAGACTAAATGACAGCTCAAGGATCACACTTGGCTTTTGGCATGCAGAACCCAAAGGGAGGGTGTTCTATTTTAGTCCATGAGAGACTATAATGCTGGTTTAAAATAGGATACCAAAAATTATCTTCCTCTGCTTGGGTCTGTAGCTTTGGAACCTTACCCTTTTAGTAAGTATTGAGTGTATGATTTGTGTACAGTCTGTAACGATGGGAGCTAAAACTCTTGGAAGCCCGGTGAAGCAATCTCTGGAGCAGAAGAGAAAGAGTGGCAATTATATGGATACTGCCAATGCCTATTTTCTTTAGGTGGTGTGTCAGCATTTCTGTTATGGCTCCCCTTTTTTCAAAATGGAAACTTAACATCCATGGTGTCTGACAGGTAAAGGTTTTGGTTCTGGGCCATTCTGTATAATCTTTTAAAAGAAGAAAAATCCATCTGAAATATTTAGTTAGTAACTAATTATGAATGTATGCTCTGTTTATCGGATACAGTTGAGCTTAATGGTGCCCAGGGAAAGAGCTATCAGGTAGAAGATGTGATTGGTACAGTAAAAGAATCTTTTATGTGGTTTAGTAAAGGTACTGAAAGCATACAGAGGTGACCAGCTGGAGGAAGCCCAAGGCCTGGGGCACAGATCCTCAAAGCTGACTCCCATTAATTTGAGTGGGAGTGAAGGCCCTAAATATCTTTGAGGATCTGAGGCTTCCTGACTCTTGTCAACCACAGCATGTGCTGAGGAAAAAAGAATTCTCCATATTGTATGTGAGAAGTTCCAAGATCAGGAAATAGTTACAACTGACTATGGCTTGAGCCATATCACGTTACTTTCTCAGCCCCATCTCCTCCTTCAGAAGAACACAAATGTTTCTTCATGGAGTTTCCTCCCAAGTCCTCCTTTTGGGGTTAAACTCCCCTAGGAAAAAAAAACAAGGAAGGCCCAATCATATACGCACACATCACATCCTGTGTGTTTCCACAGCTTCTCTGAGCCTCCCTCCTAGGAAAGGTTCACACTCTCAAGGCAGATCCTGTTTCCCCCTTCTTGTCAATCCATGTAAAGTGCTGATGCAATGTTACATTCAGCATCCAGAAGTACATAGAACACTTTATAATATGTAGGTGCAGAATAAACTAATAGCATCCATACTATTTATGGGCTTTTTTTAAACACCAAATAGGATCAGATTTTAATCACGCAACCGAGCTTTACTCCACTCTATCAAATAGGACAATAATGAATGTATCTGCTATGTATCACTGGCAGTGAGTGGCATAGTCTCCATTATGCATTGTTTCTGGAACTATTGGGCCTAACAAAGTAATCAAACAAGGCTAATACTACCAGCTAACCTTCAGAAGAAAAACAAAATAAGCAGGCTCTTGGGATAAATACAGTCCTGATCATTTTTCTGGGCCATTTCTATTACTAGCAAAGTGAACACTAGGCAATTCAGTGTCTAGTATTTGTATTTCCTTATTTGTTTTTATGTTTTTCATGGACTTTTTCAATACCATAGGGAGACATTTCACACACTAAAATAATGTGAGATCTGGTCTTCTCACAGTAATTCAATTACTGGATAGTGGGAATACCATGGAAAGACCAGATCATTCTTTATTTTGGCTCCCTTAAGGAAAAGAAACTCATGGAAAAAATAAACATTACTATCGCTATATTTAGGTTTATCCAAAAGTACAACCCCAACAAATAGAATAATTCATTTACTTAAATTTTAAATACAATAATCTAAAAAATGTCAGTCCTACCCTCTAAGTATTCTTAACATTAATTCAAAAATACAATACAAAAATCATTTCAAAACCACAACATCAGAACATTTCTCTCCCCACCTCCTTCACAAAAGTACTAGACAGGACAAATCAGAACTTCCCACACCTGAGCTTTCTTAGCAGTAGAAGATTTTCAACCAATACAGCCTGAACAGTCTCTCTACCACCCACCAAGGATGTCTTTGGGGCAGAGACTGAACCCATACTTCCTTTAAAATAATCCGCATCTTGCTCTGCTCAAGGGAGACAGTGACTATCTCCACCATTGAAGAACACAGTACTTCACCAGCCTGGAAGCTAAAGGAGCCAAAGCATAGATGAAGTTCTTCCAGGGCATTCCAAATCTCCATAGACAACACTGATTGGCATTCAAGCAGATAAAGCCTAGCATTTTCTCCTTCCTCCCACCTCAAAAGTTGCCCAGCTTCCATTTCTAGAGATAGATGAATCCGAATCCAATCAAATCTGTTGACAGTAAGCAGAAATTTCTTCACAGTGGGAGGAACCTGCATAGAAATCAAACGAAGACAGTCCCGATCAACAAAGCTTCCTACCACCTGAAACAAATCCTCTGAGACTTTTCAGGTGCTGTATGAGGTTAAAGTTCTCACATCTAGAAACAATATAAGAATGTTAACAAACTTTACAATTCTATCAGTCAGGCTCTCTGAGAGCTCCACCATGATGCTTCACCCTTCTTCTGTCAAACTTCTTCAGTATATTGTATATACTGACTGACTAATTTAAATGTCTAATGCCAGAGGGGGGGAGTGGATCTGCTTTGGGCTGAAATGCTCTGTCCCCTCTGAAAGCATAGGAATGGGGAGTAGGAGCTAGAGGCAGGGAGTCTCAGGGAAGAAAGTAAAGGAGGAAAATATTAAAAAGAAGGGGAAAATGTACAAAAAGGAGTAAAAAGGAAAGACTGAGGAGATTCTAAATAATAAAACTGAGGGATAAGAGGAAATGGGATAAAGAAACAAGGTGGGAAAAGCCAGAAATGGTAAGAAATGTATTTTTATTTCATTCCTATTCTGACAAGCTAGTCTGGTTTCCATTGGTGGTTCTTAAAGACCATATCTGCAGTTTTTAAAGTCCTGTCAATATGACTGACCACCTCTCTTGAAATAGTGAAGAAGGGAGAGTACCAACATGGGGTTTTTTTTCTTTTGCCTAGGGCACAAACACACTTAGACCAAGTCCTCCTCACCATCGACCCTAGTTCTGAAATCTCACCTTATAACACATTAATTCTGTTCAAGTTGCAATACAAAAATATCAAATTAGTTTGCGGGGGGGGCGGGAGGGAGTTGATATAGGGGGGAAATCTCGGCACTAGCAAGAAGGTTGCCTAACAATTCTCTAACCATTTTTGTATTACATACCTTATACTCTCCCTATTTCTCTGTGTTTAGATTATATTTATTTGATTTCAATGACAGTGAGGTACCTAAATACCTTTGAGAATATGGGCCCTCGTTTATAAATAATTCACAGCACCCTGCTTTGCACAAAAATTTAGTGCCAGATCCCTAGCTGGTGTAAATTGAAGTAGCTCAGTTGAACTCGCTTATGATTTTTTGGTGCTTATTTCACTCTAAGCTGAAATTAGAGTTTGGTGCGAACTGATTTTTCATATCCATGGAGAACATTTCATTACAAAATTTCAGCTGAGTTATTAGGAACTTGCCACTATCCCTGAAAAATTCTCTTCCTGGTCTTTACAAAGCCCTCAGGGTTAGGACAGAAATTTCCTGAATAGCATCAGCATTGAATGTGGGTGGGTATCCCCTTTTTTGGAAAGCCAACAAGAAATCTAAAATGCCGCAATACATTTTGGGCGAGATCCACAAAATCACTTAGGTGCCTAACTGCCACTTTTGGTGCCTAAATCCAAAATGTAGATCCTCAGAACCCCCACTCAGCTGCTACCTAACCCTGTAGCTGCATAAGTTTCCACTAGTAAAAAGCTGCCAGACAGAGGAAGGAATTAAACCTGTGAGTGCTCTAATCACTAGGTCGAAGGTTGTGATCAGGGGAGAAGTTCCTTCTCCTTTTGTTTGAGAAAGGGCTTAAGGGCCTAACTCCAGGAGAGAGTTCATGGCTGTGAATCCCAAGCAGAGGGAAGCACCTCCATCTGGCCCAAACTTAGGTGCCTAGGTTCCTTTGAGGGGTGGAGTTTAGACCACACCCTTCACCTTGGTATTTCCTACTGTCTATCTTAGGCAGTTCCCTGCTTTTCTTGCTAGTGGTGTTTGTGGATCCCATTCTTAGGTGCCTAACTTTCCTCATTCACTGTAAAGAAGTATGGCTAACTTGGGGGTATAGATTCCACAAGATGGAAAGGTTCCTAAAAATTTGTTGCAATGCTAAGCCTAAATGACCTTTGTGGATCTGGACCCTTTACTTGCCATCACTTTCATTTATAACAAATTAATAAGTGTGTTATACCAAGTTATACCAAATGTGTGGACCACTTTAAAAAAGGAAAGCATCATAGCTGGCACCTTGATTGTTTATCATTTGATGATGAAGGTGGCATTCCAGATTTCCCTTTTGCTAACAGTTTTATGTTGCTATGCACTTCCTCTCTGTGTGATAGAGTTCTAAATATATATGTTTGCACTGTGCAATCAGGGACATCCAAGATATTGGGCAATTTAGCCACAACATTCAATTTCTCTTTATTCTTCCCACAGGTTTTGTGGGATGGACGAAAAATAAAAGCATGTAGGTGATGCCTCATGTCTATTACAAATAGAGACCTCTAGATACCATCATTTGCCATCAGATAACAATATTTCTTGCCAGTATCTCAAGTGATTCAATGCTTAAATAATTAATTGGTTTATATATTTCTGTGTGCAGGATTAGGATACTTGCTTTAGCAATGACACAATCATCCAGTTCACAGCCTAGTAGATTAAAGAGCTATACTATCTTTGTTTTTCTTTGCAAAAGTTGTATGGAAAAACAGAACATTATGTGTAGTTCTTGAGTAATTCACAGATATTTATATTCTTGGAAAGCAGTAATGGAAAAGTCCTATATAACTTAATAGGGAATAAAATCAATAGGATACTAGAGAAATTTGCTAGCATTCTTTAGAATAGAAACTACTCTAAAAACCCGTTACTAGAGAAAGATTGCCTTATAGTTTGTTGGATTTTTTGTTTGTTTTGTTTTCAATGATGCCATCAAGAGGATTAATTTTTTTGTTAAATTCTGTAAAATGGTTCCAAAACACCTATGAAAAAGCTATCATTTTATTAAATTCTATAAGACATTTCTATTAGCCCAAGAATGATAGATTCTCCAAAGAACAGATACTAGGAATCCAGCTATTGGAGACTAAGTAGCTCAAGGGATGTCACTAAAAATAGAACAGAGAATCTGAACATGCTAGAATAATAAAGGAAAAAAGCAGAAGGTTAAAACAGGAATAGGCCTAAGGTGACTTCTAAACACTATGAGGGGTGTGAGATATCTTAATTTATGAATATTATGTTTCATCTGCTTGTTTGATTGGTATTGTGTTGTTGGCTACATGATAAGACTTAATTCAAGTAAAAGCTGACCAGTAGGTAGGCAGGAAAGTAGGCAAAAACTTCTGTTTTGTTACCCATTGACCCATATTTAAGACAACGCAGAGAACCAACTGCTGTGAAGTCTATCCCTGACCCCACTAATAGGCTGTATAAACTGAGTTAACCAGGCTCAAGAGACACAAGGAGGGAGACAAAGAACTCTGAAATGGATCAAAGGGGGACCGTCCCAGAGTAGGGGCAGAGACACAGGGACTATGAGGATGCAGATTAAAGTTGGGGGTTTCTGGACACAGTAGGCTAACCAAAGCCTTAGAAAAAAAAAGCTATGCACATAGTTGTTTGTTGTCTTAAATACTTTTCTTTGTGATTTTTATTCCCTCTGTTGAGATTAAATAATACTTTGTTTCAGGTCACTGTATTTGCCTACTGGTCACAGCTCCCAAAGGGAAGACTTGCAATTCAGTGAATCCAGTTGGGTAATCATGACTGCTACGCAGGGTAATGTAGCCAAGATACAGTCTGAAAGTGGAAGAATTGAGAGATTCCACCCCAGGACAGGTGAAGGCGAGAAGCCTAACATCTGAGAGTGAACTGCCTGCTGAACATTGACAAACACTACAGAACAAGGACTAAAATATTTCCTCCCTACCCCTCTCAAAAGCTAGACAGGAGATAAGATTCTTTTAAAATATGGGCAGTTTAAAAAAAAATGGAAGGGAGAACTTGAGTGTTTCTAGCAGGGGAATTGATCCTAGAACTCCAAAGAACTAACCCAGATTCCTGTCTAGATGCTGACTCTGTGACCTCTTATATACATGGTCAATGAAGACTATGTAGCCCCTGTAGAAATCTCCTGGGGCCCTATTCTCCTGTTGTAGGATTGTTATACTCTGTTTATATACTTAACACAATGGAGTACAGATCCTGATCAGGTCCTCCTAGGCATTAATAAATGGGAGTGTATACTGGTCAAGGTTCCTTTCCCACTCTGAATTCTAGGGTACAGATGTGGGGACCTGCATGAAAGACCACCTAAGCTTATTTTTACAAACTTAGGTTAAAAGCTGCCACCACCAAAGTGTTACACAAAGGACAGGGGAAGTGCCCACTTGGAAACTTCTCTCCCCCCTCCTCCCAATATCCCGCCAAGCCCTACACCCCCTTTCCTGGGGAAGGTTTGATAAAAATCCTCACCAATTTGCAGAGGTGAACACTGACCCAAACCCTTGGATCTTAAGAACAATGAAAAGCAATCAGGTTCTTAAAGAATTTTAATTAAAGAAAAAGTAAAAGAATCACCTCTGTAAAATCAGGATGGTAAATACCTTACGGTGTAATCAGATTCAAAACATAGAGAATCCCTTGAGGCAAAACCTTAAATCACAAAAACCGGAATATACATTCCATTCAGCACAACTTATTTTCTCAGCCATTTAAACAAAGCCAAATCTAACACATATCTAACTAAATTGCTTATTAACTCTTTACAGGAGTTCTGACCTGCATTCCTGCTCTGGTCCTGGCAAAAGCAACACACAGACAGCACCCTTTGTTTCCCCCACCTCCGGTTTTGAAATTATCTTGTCTCCACATTGGTCATTTTGGTCAGGTGCCAGCGAGGTTATTTTAGCTTCTTAACCCTTTACAGGTGAAAGGGTTTTTCCTCTGCCCAGGAGGGATTTAAAGGTGTTTACCCTTCCCTTTATATTTATGACAATACCCTACATTTTCAGAGAGTAAGCTAGAGTCAGAAAACAATTAGGTGCACTTGGAAGGTGGAGCAGCCCAATTTAGGATTAGGCTTAGTTGAGGAGGACCTTGGTGACTGAATTAAGGATTAGTCCGATCTGGGAGGAGGTATGTAATAATAAAAGGAGGACTTCAGGGTAGCAGAAAGGAACTAAGAGCCTCGGGGGGAAATAGGCTTTTGGAGCTTTTTCTGAGACAGGTGCTCTGGTAGAGAGCTAGGCCTGGGAGTGAGCTACTATGGTAAGCTTTAACAGAAGAGCCAGACACTAGAGAGGTGGTCTGAGCTCCCAGAGAAAAGGGGCTGCTCATTCTACCCCCATAGGAGGCAGACAAGGAGCCAGATCTCCTGAAAGAAAGCCCCAAGAGGCGTTGCTCTGTCCAAGGAGTAGAAAGGTCAAAACTTGCAGAGGAGTGAATGTAGGAAGGGACTGAAGAAAAGGGTGTAGACACACTGAGGTAGGAAGTGGTCCAGAGATGCAGTAAGATGTCTGAGGAAGCAGACCTTAGCTGCTGGCTGCAAGTTCCCTGGAGTAGAACCCAGAGAAAGGTTTCCTTACTTGTCCCTGAAGAACAAGATGTGGAAACCACCCTCTTAGAAGGGTGTATAGCACTATTGTGCCCAGAGTTGGGCTGGAGACTTGCTGTACAGTTATTGGACTACAATTTGGTGGTACTGTATTACCCCAGAAGGGGTGGGGGGTTGAAGGAAGACTGTAAGTGACTTGGCTGTAGGGCTGAGTCACAAAAAGAAGCAGACTACTTCAGGTCTGGAGCAGTATTGGTAGGAGGCAGCAGAGGATCACAACCTGGTGTGCCAGCTGTTGAATCACTCATCTATACTATGAGTGCAGGGAGTAGGCTAGCCCTTGGGTAGAGGCACCTGTGAGGGTAGTAAATATTGTTCTTCCCTGAACAGAAGGAACTTTGACATGATCTTCATGCAGTGGTTCTGTGAGGTGCAATCAATGTTCTTGTTTTGGTTTTTTAATAAAACTGATCCTTTTTGCAATTTCTGGGGGCTGATAGAATATTTTTTGCTTTTATGTGACAAGTCAATATAGACTCCTTCCATTTTGTTATGCAGCTCTGGTAGAGGAGATGTGATGCAATAGTATTTACCAATTAAAGGGCTAGATTGTGCCTTTTAGGTACAGCAATGAGTAGATGAGATGCAAACTACACCAACCTCTGCGTAGCCCCAGGAGGCATTCTGCGGCAGGCACCCCTCAAAATTCCAATGGTTCTCCTGCTATAGCAGCAGTGAATTACAATACTCTCTGTGCTGGTCAGGGAGTTATTTTCTTTTGAAAATCCCACTAGACCTATCTGCATTTTTAGGCAGCTAAATAACTTTTAGAAATCTGGCCTTTGGACCATAAAATTCTGAAAGGGCTGTTGTCAAGGTTCCTTCCCCACTCTAAACTCTAGGGTACAGATGTGGAGGCCTGCATGAAAGACCCTCCCAATAAAAAAAAAAAAAGGTAAAAAGAATCACCTCTATAAAATCAGGATGGTAAATACCTTACAGGGTAATTAGATTCAAAACACAGAGAATCCCTCAAGGCTAAACCTTCAGTTACAAAAAGACACAAAAACAAGAATATACATTCCATTCAGCACAACCTAATGCATTTTCTAACTAGATTGCTTACTAACTTTTTACAGGAGTTCTGGAGAGCATTCCTGCTCTGGTCCCAGCAAAAGCATCACACAGTCAGACAGACCCTTTGTTCCCCCCCTCCAGCTTTGAAAGTATCTTGTCTCCTTATTGGTCATTTTGGTTAGGTGCCAGCAAGGTTTTCTTATCTTCTTAACCCTTTACAGGTGAAAGGGTTTTCCCTCTGGCCAGGAGGGATTTTATAGTTCTGTATACAGAAAGATGGTTACCCTTCCCTTTATATTTATGACAGCTGTAATATGACATTTAGCCATATCCTTGTATAATCTTAAACTAAAAGTAATTGTATTCTCCTCTGTCCAGAATATCTTTTTATTAAGACACTTCATAGAAACAATAAATCTCCCATGGGACCACTCTAAATCGATAATATTTTGCAAACCATTGTTGCAAATCCTGCCCACTATTCCTATAACACAGTTCCATCCACACACAATTGCTTGTAGCAATACGGAAGTGTGCATGCTATTGTTATGATTGCATTTGCTGTGGCTGGCTACATCTGAGTAGGTAAGTTTTTGGGGGCGGTGGGGAGGGAGGGAATAGCCTACTGTTGCTCTAGCAGTGGTGCAGCTCCAACAGTGGGAGCAGAGACATAGATTGATCATTGGTATTATGACTGTGCTGTTTAATCCTCTTGTGATAGAACACTGAGGCCTGACAGGTGGGTCAGCACTCTGATCACTATAAGCTTGATTAGGTCCTTCCAGTGATGGATGGCTGAGCAATTAGCTAAACAGAAAGCAAAGCTGGAGAGATATGGAGCTAATCAGCCATCAGCTGGCTCACCTGGTCAAAACCAGGAAGGCAATGTTACAAGGGGGAGGACCAGTCTAGCTGAGGCCAAACTGAAAGAGCTCCCAAGATAGGGAGATCTCTTCCTTGGTGGGTCCTGGTACAGTTGGAAAGTTGTAGGAATTAAAACTGGATATTGCACTGCACTGTACTGGTGTTGGTGGAAGGATTTAGAATAAAATACAGACTGAACACGAATAGTAAATGGGTCTGAGCAGTTTCTGGGGCATCAGAGAATGTGGACACAGCATTGCCCTGTCATATCACCTCATAGACTTTGGATAAAATAATAAAACAAAGCTTTTACCACCACAAACACTCTTCACCTGTGCTACTGTGGCTATAGAGCTATTTATACTCACACCAGCACAATAAGAGCTAGCCCAAGTATGTGTACATTAGCAGGGGAAGCACATAATGTTGACATAGCCTCAGCATCCGTAGGAGATGAGAACATTCATAGGATGAGTCCCTTTGGCCCGCTGTTTTCATTTCCTGACTATCCACAGTTTCCATTGAAGTCAGGCACTTAATCTCAGGGGAGGGGAGAGGATGGGTTCTTCATCTAGAATATTTTGTGCCTCAGTACTGACCCTCCCCCGCCTGTCTAGCTGTCCTAAAAGCTTCCAGTTGTGGGACTTCTTCCTCCTCATTAGAACTCTCATAAGAGGTGTGAAATATTTGTAGTGAAAGGAGAACAGCTTGAACTTGCTCTTTTTTATTGTTACAAATTTTAAAAGGGGTCTGGTTTGCCAGTTCTCTCTCAGGGAAAAAAAAGAGAAGGGGGGGGAAACAAATCCCTCTTTTAAGGGACATGAGCCCATTTTTGAAGTGAAGATGAGCAAAAGATGGCTTCAAAACCTGGTGGTTGACATTGAAAATGGCATTTAGAAAATAGGTATTTCACTGAATTTCATGTAAAGAGGAAACTTCAAGGTCCTGAATGAAATCACTCAAAAATGAAGCAGCAAACGCTTTTTTTTTTAAATCCAGAATTTCTTGGGGAAATTCAGGGGGATGGACTCATTAGACTACACAACAGTAGCCTATCACCCATATTGTCTGTTTCCTTGTACTCCCTGTATATATCTATTGTTTCTTGTCCTATACTTATAATCTATCTTTTTATTTCATATTTATACAGTTTCTAAACACTATGGTAATATTAATTCTGGTTATCAATCAGAACTTTTAACAAGACTTCCTGGAAGTCAGGAAACAGATATTCCTAAATCTATTTTTTTTAAATCCAGGAAATCAACAGCAATTCACCATTCTAATCTTATTGGTGCTAATCAAATTAGTGTTTTAGACATCAACAATAACAAATGAGGTTTAAGTATTTGACATGGGGTTCATACAAGAAAATGGTTAATGCTTGAATATTTTATGCAAACACCAGAAAATATAATAGATTAGGACTAATGTACAAATAACCCTGATTTAGTTTTTTTATATCAAACCATCACTCTACAGTTTTGCCTGTACTTAGTTTTTAGAGATTACTAAGGTTCTATAGAATAGTTTATAAAAATGAGAGCTTGAAATGTTAGCTACCTTTTTGACTTAGAAAGAGATGTGAAAATAATAAATGGGTCCTTTAAAAATCTGTAACTGCCCAGTGCTTTATAAACAGTAAGGGCCAGACAGTGACGCCTTCACACACATTCTAGGAGATCCTCTGCTAGTGTAAATTGTCATCTCCACTGACTTCATGGAATATCCTTTGGCTTGACTTGAATGGAGCTATGACAACTTACATATGCTGAGGATCTGCCCCTCTGACTTCAACATGATTTAAGAGTTTAAGAATCTGAACCTAAATAATTTAAGTTTTACAGTGCCCCTCTAGGTAGTAAATATTTGTTATCTTCAGTTTACAGGTAGGGAAACTGAACCATAGGGTAAGTGCAAAACTTTCAAGTGTGCTGATTTTTGGTGTTCATATTTGTGAGTTTCCATCCTTGGACACCACAGTTACTGAGCACCCACAATTGCAAATGCAGCAAAGGGGAGCTGTGGGTGCTTGGTGCCTAAAACTCAAGGCACTACAAGACTAAAGTCAAGAGCTTTAAAAACTGAGGCACCTAGAATGAGTGGACATGTGTTCAGGGAAAAAAAATTGTCCCTTAAAATCTCTGCCTCACATAACTCAAACTGTGTCTAGGGGCCAAATCATGACTTTGATACATACCCAGGCAGGGGATTTAGAGGGGACCTTAAGACTCCTCCTTTGCTCCTTAACACAAACTTCACACGTTGTGAGCCACAGTGTAGGGAAAGAGAAACCTCCACATCGCTCCTGCTATTTACATGCAAGTGAGTAGACTGTGAGTGGAGCTGACTCTTCTCCCCCATCTCCATGTTCTGACCAGCACAGTTGAGCCAGCGCCATGGGGGCAGGAGGAGAGGATGTAGGCTACACTAGGTAAAATGCTGGTGCAGTTTAATTCAACCTGGAGCAAGGGGAAACAAGGCATCAGATTGTGACTCCGAGTAACAATGTGCTCCTTGGCCTCCTCCTGAGGCAACACAACTGCATGCTGTTCCTTACCCAGGGATATTTTTTAAGCACTTAAATAACCCAAATGAAACAGCCACTGTAAATATGGTAGATTTTTATAAATGCCAACAATAGGTATGGAAATGCTTGAGGTCACTGTAGTCAAAGAAAACTGGCTCAAAAAATAAAGATGATTGTAGCCTTTAAAACTCACCGGTTGAGTGTTTTAAATTAGGTTCTGTAATACTTGCCTCCTACTTAAGGCTGTTGTGAGCTTTAACTCAGTAATGGTCTTCAAGTGCTCTCAACTCAATAGAGGTGCTGCAACAAAGCAAAGTATTGTAGTTACTGAAAATACTAATGGGTTTCATTTAAAAAAAATAAAGCTAAACTTCCACATAATTGGTAAATGATCTCCCACTTCAAAACACTGCAATCATAAAATGGCTGATCCCTTACTGAGCTTTACAGGGGAAACAGGGAGCATTAGGCTGCAGGCAAGCACCTCTCCCTGCTAGCAATCAGTGATTGGGAACCTGCCAGCTGGAGTCACATGGCTTAGGTGCCTAAACAGTTTGTGGTGGGAATGGGTTGGCACTTGCCTTGCACCACACAAAATGGCTGGAGGAGATGGTGGCAGTAGCCACCTTAACGTTTAACCCAGTGGGGTTAGAGCACTTACCTGTGATGTGGGAGACCCAAGTTCAATTCCCTGCTTTCTGCCTGATGGATAGAAAGGGTGAAACCCCTGTTCGAATCCCCTTGGGAGTTGTGTTCTCCAACCACTGAGCTATGGCATATTCTCATGCGGGGTGGGAGGCTCTGTCCTCTTAAAGCTGTTTCTCTGTGGATAAATAATGAAAGAGTGACTGGAGGAGGGGGACTGGACTCTGGATCTTCCACCACCAGGCTACTAGGAGGAACTTTTACCCTGACAACTTAGGTGCTGAGTGAGTTTAGGTACCTATAGGATTTTTATGGGAGTTTTGTGGATTGCCATGGAGCCTAAAATCAGGATTTTGATTTTTAAACCTAAGATTTAGGAGCTTAGTACCTTCATGGGTTGGGGCCTATGTTCCTTCAGCTGGCCTTAATGACTAACCTAGGTCAAAACAAAAGAATCAAGGAAAGAAGGAACCAAGTATCGACAATGCTTATGGTATTGGAAATTCTACTTATTTGAATGCATGTGGTGGTCTATTGGTGAAAGTTCTGAAAGGATAACTTTCTTGTGCTTTTGTTCAAGAGCAATGATCTATTTCATCAGCATTTCTAAAGTACTTATCACCATCATATCCAGGCACTGAACATGGTTTATAAGAAATGCTAGGATCTTTGTGACAAATACAGCAACTTCTGGAAATATCCTGGGCAACGTATTGAATTAAATTTGTCTGTATGGAGTTCATTGTATTAAAAATTCAAATATTAATGTATTTTGTGGGATTCTATGTAACTTCTCTAGTGAGGGTATATGACAAATGTAAACATGAGAAGTGCTATGAGCTCCAAAGGACTATTTTAAACAATGCACCAGATAAGAATGAACTTTTAGTTGAGTAGGTTTCCTAGGCAACACTTGGGAGGAGGGAAATGCACATTTCCACCTCCAGACCCAAACCTTTAAAGTTATGCCTTGAGGAGAAACTATTGTCTTTTGATTACCTGTTCCCGGCCCAAAAATTGTATAAAAGAGTAACTTGCAGATTCACGGGGGTGGTTGTTCTGAGAAAAAGGGGTCATGAACTTGTAACCACAGGGGAAAAAAAAGCCTGTGTGAGGTTTGAAGGACTACTCACCTGCCAGAACCCTTGTTGGGGTGATCTCTGGTAAGCTTATTAACATGAGTGTAGGTTCTTTTATTATTTTTAATGCTTTCTATACAATGCTTTTTCCTTCAGAATAAATATGCTTGCTTTGAAAGAGCTGTGTGGTAACTTAACTGTGGGCAATTCTTCTGTTTGTAGCCTCTGAGAAGAAAGCAAAGCAGGTCTGCTGTGGCAGTCTGACATGCTGGGAAATTCACAGTGTAGGCAAGGAACATTGCAACCTGAAAATATCCCGCTCAAGCAGGAGAGACACCAGTTCCTGTCCAAGAGAGGTGGCAGCTTGGGAGCCAGAAACCTAAGAGTGAGTGCCCTTTCTGGACCACAGAGGGTGAATACAGTTACAGTTGCCATGACTTGTGACACATCCTGAGAGCATCCAGAAATGTTGGAATCTCTCATTATAAGGTAGTCAGTTCTTCATCCTGGCCTTTGGCTTGATCTTTTGGTTTCTGCAATACCTTTTGAGAGCACTGGCTCAATTCTGTTTGAGCATGCTATGGTGACAAGGTGAGATTAACAACCTGATCTGAAGACAAGGGAGAGGTGGTGTGTTCACTTGGCAGGGAGGCACAGGGCCTTTATTGAAAATATTATTCCTTTATTTCCCTCCAGCTTAAATCTCCGCTCTTTTATTCTACATGAGCTAGGTGACTGTAACGGCCTTGGTGTGTCCTGGAAAAAGAGACCGTCCTTGAGCTAGCACAACGTTCTCTCATTAAAGCTTCATAAATTGGCACCCAAGCCTTGCATTGAATCCAGTAGTGAATGGGAAGCCAATCCAGGTTATGGAGCACTGGCATGATAGAGTTCCCTTGGTTCATTACATTAAGGAGATGGGCTTTTGAGTCATTTGCCAGTTGAGTTTTCTTTGTGAATTTCTTCTGCAGGCCCAGGCCGAGTCAATTACAATAGTCTAGTTTGGAGGGTATGAAGGCATGAGGCCAATTCATCATCCAAAAAGAATAAAATGCGCTTAAAAGGAGGCTAAAATTGTAGTAATGAAGCTCCATATTAATGGTATTTTGATTTAATTTCCATTTTGCTTTCTTAGAAAAACTACAATTTTCAGGTATCTTTGATATGTGGCGGCTGAACATACATCTCATATCCCTGTGTTAGTGGAGAACATAAATAAAATGTATTTACTTGATAGGCTAGATCAGACACATTTTAAGAAATTAATGCACTCTGCCAATTTTATCTGAGGTAACATTTCCAGAGTCTAAATAACTTTTAAAATGGGATTTATGCTCCTATGTCTTTAAAACACTTCCAAAAATATAACCCCTCTGAATTTTTTACCCCAAATGCACAAGTAAACATATGATTATTTGCAGATTACCTCTATCTAGATTATTAATTCCTTATAAAATCAAGGGGTAAGTCAAATCAAAGTTTTTATTATAACACTAGGAAATATCTTTTGCAAGGACATGTAGCATGACCTTCAACTACTAATAATCTAGGAGGAGTTCTAGCCTACCTGTTCATATATATAGAATGCCTAATATATACATTGTTCTTCAAAAAAGTAAGGCACTAGGGAAATATAATCTGTATCCGTCACCATGACAAATGCCCTTATGGTGGAGATGGCTGCAAAGCACACTTTTATCTTATTGATAACACTGGCACAGCAAAGATACAGTCATTTTCACATGAAGTAGCACCAGCAAATTTTACCAGTTCAAAATTGTATATAGTACATTCCTCAGAATTGAGGAGTACAGGAAAAGCGGTTAATTTGAGAGCAGGATAAATGAGAAAATTTGAACAAAATCTAATTACATCTTCTGAGAACCTGAATAAAACAAAATTAATATTTTCTTCAACTCCCACTTCAACAACTATTTCCATTAGTTCCTGAATACATTTTAATTAGTATATTAAAATGGTTAAAAGTTAAACTTTTTGGTTCCTATAACTTGTCTATGATTTTGGAAATGTTTTCTTTGAGGTCTTTGTTTGAGTACAATATCAATTTGTATCTCCCTCTCTGCATAGAAATATGCAGTATTGCTATGTTATGGACATGAACAGTGAAATCAGGCAGAGAAACGACTCCGAGAAATGAAGGCACAGGCTGGGAGAAATGAAAAGGTGGTGGTGTGGGAGGAATGCGTTGCCTAGGGAGGTGGTGGAATCTCCTTCCTTAGAAGTTTTTAAGGTCAGGCTTGACAAAGCCCTGGCTGGGATGATTTAATTGGGTATGGGTCCTGCTTTTGAGCAGGGGGTTGGACTAGATGACCTCCTGAGGTCCCTTCCAACCCTGATATTCTATGATTCTATGGTGATAACAAAAAAGATGGCATAAACTTAAAAAAAAAAAACATTTATATGCTGGTTTTAAAAATGGGTCTTCTCTAAGATCAGCTTTCTAAGTTCTGTGGCAAGTAACTAGAAATGTATCATACCAGCAAATGACTTATCTGAATGTGGTAATATGAGAATCTTTGACTTTATAGATAATACAGTCACATTCCTCTGGGAAGGTGTGAGTTTCTTATAGAAACAATGATCTCCAACTACCACAGTTTGACACAACATGACATGTGGCAGCCAGAAAGAGAACACATATCACCACTGCATGTCTGAAGTGTGTTGCATCTGGATTTGTGTCGATAAATACACACATCACTCTTAAAGTTTAAGATCTTGTAGAGCTTGTAATTGAAAGTTACTAGTTGGAAGCAAGTCCCTACCTGCGTGAAAACTGTATTTTTAAAAATGTGATTTGTCCACCTGCCATCACTTTTTACCTCCAGACTACCCTGCTCCTCCATGCACATACATATTTCAAAGTAAATCTTAGTGCTCCTGAGGGACAGACTGAGAGCACTAGAGTGGGGCCATGTGTAGTGCAGGTTCTTTCAGTTTAAGTTTTCTCACACAGTTCTGCAAATGCATTTCAATCCCAAATTATGCTAACCCTGCTAGTCCAGGACTGGACGTTCCTGTGGAACATTAATAATGGTCAGTATGGAGTGTGGTTTCTATAATGCATTGTTCCAGGTTTACTTATGACACTAGTCAAACATGCATTTCAGCAATTGACTTGAAAAGTACCTTTTATTATAGGTGGAAATATTTCCCTTAATATTTTAGCTATCATATGGCCTTTTTACAGATACAGAAGCACAGAATTCCATCTCTTTTAGATAAAAATAATTGATTGGTTTATCTTTTTCAATCAAGCTACTGAGAATTTTCTTTACTTCGGTATAAACTTCACCTCTAGGTCCAGTTTATCAAGGTTAAATTAAAAGTGAAACTGTAAGAAATTCTTCTATTTTTGTTCAATTTCATCTGTTCATTAAAATTCAATCTTCTATTCATTAAAATTACATCTTTAACACATGCCCTTGTTACTCATTTATTCTAATATTATCCACATCACCCACCCAATTTTCTATACTTAACAAATCTAAAGGAAATCAATATCTACCAAATGTAATCCTGCTCTTCTCTCACTTCATTCCTCATTCTCAATCATGTCTTTTGGTTTATCCTGAGGGGCAACATTATTATGCATTTCCAGTACATTATTAACATTAGTTATATACCTACAAAATATTTTCCTAGATGTAAGTTCTAAAAAAAAAAAAAGTTAGTTACTAACTCCAGTTAGTTGTCTTGTTAATGTAAACCCAGATCTTCATCCTAGAACAGCATTCCACTTGAACATGCTAATGGCTGTTATCCTATAACAGAGAAAGTTAAATATCCAGAAAGACACTCTTTTTTGAGCACCTTAATTTCGAATTTGTTCAATTTTCATAAAATGAAAAATAGGTAGAGACCCTGTCCAGGGGTTAAAAGCCACATAGAAACCACCGGGAGCTGATGAGATCCAAACAATCTTTGTAGGGTAGGGTGTGGGCAGAAAGTTGTTTGAAAGGAGAAGGGAAATGTACAATTTCTGATATAGTACAATATTTGTATTGACATTGGATTGGATAATCTATTTTTATTTTTGCTGGACCTAGTTTCATAAATAAATCAATCTCTCGGACGCGCACACACACACAAGTGTAAAAGCACTATGTAAAGCCAAAAGATTGTTTTATTTATTACAGCATTTTTATTGTACAAATAATATAAATAGCAATGATAATGTGAATTAAATCTTTGATTCAGAAAAGCACTTAAGGGTGTGATTACTTACCTGGAAGAGGGAATATCATGAACACAGAAGTAGTTTTCCCAGGGTGAGGCTCATCCATTGTACCAGAGGTATACTTATGCCAGCAATTTTCTGAAATGTCAGGGAAACTACTGCATAATTTGTTGTTTGGTCATGGGACTTCATTTCAATGTCCCCTAGCTTTGTATGGAGAGGAAATGGGATACAGCACTGTACTTGGAGTCAGGAGACCAAGGTTCTATTCTTGGCTTTGCCCAGGGCCTGCTGGGTGACCTTCAGGAAGTAACTTCATAGCTCTGTGCCTCAGTTTACCTGTCTGTAAGATGGGGATAGATGATCCTTTGTAAAATGCTTTGAGGTCTACCAATGAAAAGAACTAGATGATATCATTAAAGTTAATCATGTGCTTGAGTACTTTGCTGAATCAGGGCCTTATTTGTTAAGACTTCAGTATAGGGAAAGTGCTTTTGTAAGCATAGAGCCAAATCACGCTCAAAACCAGCAAACAGTTACACATTTGTTTAATATAACTCACTTGACTTCAGTGGGACTATCAATGGAATACAGTTACTCAGATACTTTGCAGAATAAGCACATGCATAAATGTTTGCAAAATGACTGGGCATGACTGCGCAGGATTTGATAAGTACATTGGAAATGCATTGTGATGCTAAAGTAGAAACCATTTAAAATGCCACCAACATGGAGCAATGGGTGGGGAAACTTGACTGGAGCTGCATTGATTGGGACAGCCTCAGAAGAAAACGGGGAGAAACACATGATGGGGACACACTAGAGAGGCCCCTCCTCCTGCAGAGGCTCTATTCACCCATTAGTAAGCAGGAGGAAGAAGGGAGCTGATTGGCCCTACATTCTCTCTTTGCATTAATTTAAATCTTTGCTCAGATACATGGGAGCTATTACCTGCACTGTTTTTTCCAATCACCATCCCAACTCCATAACTCTAATATCAGACCTGAGGCGTCTGATATCTGATGCTGTGGGTCTGACCAAGTGTCTGTTTGGGGGAGTGGGAAGAATCTTTTTTTTTTTTCTTCCTGTTGGGGCCAAACTGACATAGGCCTATTTTTCCCCATCTTCCTCACAACATTTCAAAGGCACAATTAGGTTAGGTGGAAGTGGGACTGGGTAATTAGTGGTAGTACTTAGTAGGGATATTAGTTCATTGCAACTTGTGGACTGTTTCAAGTGTGGTTAAAAAGCTAAAAGGGATAGGTCCCAGAAGTAAAAGACCTGGGATTTTGCTGATGGCTCTTGTGCCTATGGGATGGCAGGAGACCTCTTGGCTTTCACAGGTGAAGCCTCCCCTCCCTTTTCTTGTGTCCTCTGTCTTAGTGGGCAGTGAGGGGAGCGACCACTACCTCACAATGTTTTTGTGCTTACTTAAAGTTCTGTAGAATGTGCAAGCAGGGGAGGGGTGGTATGGCCTGACCACTTTTAAGCAGTGGTCCTGTACTAAATCAGTACAGCTGCTACCAAACTTTAGTGAGTGGCATTGTGACCCAACTCATGGGAAATCTTTGCTTATACGATGGAGCACAGGGGAGTCTGCCAAGAACTCATTTCCTGTCAGCACCAGCACATGTGCTCTGTGGGTGAGTGAAAGGGGAGACTCCTTGGCTGTGGGAGAACCAGGGTCCCTGTGGGAGGAGGTAGGGATGAACATGGACAGGAACAAGGTCCCTGCTAGAGTGACAGGGACTAGAATTTGCCCCCCCTTACCTCCCCAAGAAGTATCTGAATTAGTGTCTCTGTACCCTCAAAGGTGTGCATGTGTGTGTGCGTGTTAAAGGATTCGAAGAGTGAGCTGAATCATGGGGCTAGGCTGAGGAAAGTCTATCCTGAGTTATGGGCGAGATACTGAGTGCCCTGTAAACCTCCCCTTACTCCCCCAGGACTACTGAAAATGTCTATGTGAAAGCATGGGTGTCAGGCTGGATAGGCCCTTGTGTCCAGTTTAATAAAGTTGCAGTCTACTGCTTAGAATCCATCCCTCTATCTTCATTCACCAACTTCTCCTGATCAAGACTCTATTGGCCAACCATTACCCCAAAAGTAGTGCAGCTAGCTAAGTATGAGGGGGAAAAACTAGGTTCATTTCAGGTTGTTGCAACTGTTGGCAAATACTGACCTTTTTAATGCTTACCAGTGAGTCCAGTTGAAAGAAGTGTGCTTCATTAATTTGCAAAAAGGCTCAGCATAGGGGGATCCGTCTGCATCATCTGCAAATTCTGCTCCGTGAATAGGGTTGGCTGAATGAGCTACACCTACAGACTTAAATTAGTCAGTTCCCTTTTTTTACAAATTCCATTGTGAGCACAACTAGTTAAAAATAATGTGGGTTAATAAGGGATGTTTTGAGGTGAACACAAGTTTAGTTTAAAACCTTGTGTGGGGGACTATATAGAACTGGAGTACCAGTGCTCTGACACCTTGAAGATGACTACAAAAAATCTGAAGTTTTGTAAATTGAAAACACTTATGTAAATCAAACAGTGCTTCTGTGGCCCCTATCTGTACTGTGACAAAACAAATATCTGAACGTATCAGTTCTTTCAGAAGATATGCTGCTGGGATTTCAATGGGAAAAGAGGTTGTTGTTTTTTTTTCCCAAAACAATCTTTCTGAAGCCAAAACAGTAGTTTCCTCATCTTAATTATGTGTGGATTAGACCAATTATTCTGATAGTGCTACTGCTGTTAAGGATAGGAAATGGAGCTGGTACTGCTGTGGTAGTCATTCTTGGGTCCACCTAGGATTAAAGATACTGCTTGATTATAGAGCTTGTTTTTGGCAGATGGAATAGGAAAAAAACTATTATCGTGGCTGCTGAGAAAAATAAGAAAAATGCTGTTATGGCAGGGCATGAAGAGATGCTACTGAAGCTAACGTTTTCAAGAACATTTTGAGTAGAAGCCATGCTTCTATAGGAGGTAGGGGAATAGGAAAATGTAAGCCTATAACACATTAACAAGACGAAGCATAGATATCACTTATTTCCA